>NW_008795314.1:158445-162330 GCF_000699145.1 Aptenodytes forsteri
TGCGAACTGCCCCACGCGAGGCTCTGCAAAATAACGCTCTTTACGCAGCCCCCCGCGCCGGAGAGGACCCTTCTAGACCACCGTGACGTTCCCATGCCATCTGTTTCCGGAATTCCCTTCACCCCGCTTCTTCCCTACTCTCGCCTCGATTTCACCCCCTTCCCACAACGCCGGCCCCGCTGTCATCGCGTGCGCACGCGGCCTCGGTTCTCTATCAAGATTTTAATCCGGCTGCAGCACAGAGACGTCTGAGCTCGTCCCGAGGGCAGCAAACAACGCGCGTGGCTCCCTACGTCAGGACTCGCATCCGCCATCAGCACCACCGGGCTCTCCTCCGTTAGCGTCCCGGGTGGTTATTTCACGTGGTTTTTTTTTTTACTTTTTGGTTTTCCATTTCTGCAGCCCATTATCTCTGTGGGTTTTGCTGCGCAGCTACTGCTCACCGCAGCCGTTCCAGCTACGGAAGGGCCTGCCCTGCACCGGCCCCAGCGGGCCGGGGAGCTGGAAAAGGGGCTGTTTCTTGGCTATTGGCAACAGTAGATGACAAAGCGTTCTGGAAAGTAAAGCCGGCCACCGGGCCAAGGCACTGCTCGGCTTTAGAGGGAGGCTGCTTTAGTCCAATGACCTGGAAAACGCCTTCTCTTTCCTGCCGGCTCCGGGCTGCCAATGTTTCCCAGACTGAGATGCCGCGGGGAACCTGCGGACAGTGCCCAAGCAGCACTTACCCTGGCATTGTAAGCATCCAGCTGTGCATCTAGTTCTTCTGCGGAGAGCTGCTGTTTGGAAGTTCTTCCAGCTCCTCTGCCTCTCCCTCTGTTCCCGCCACGAGTACCTCGCCTGTTGCCTCCTCCGCCACCAAATCCTCCTGAACCACCGCGGTTTCTGGTCATGCCACCTCTGTTTACGCTGTGATTTTTAAAAAGCAACGGGTTTAGTGCGCTCGGGTTAACCCCAACAGGCACGCAGAAGTTTGCCGAACGGGAGCCGGATCCACGTTTCCTGCACAGAGAGGGGCCAGGCACGTTCCCGCCCCGCGCCGACCGGGCACAGCGACTCCCGCGGCCGTACGGCATCTCACCTCTGTGCTGGTCTCCTCTGTGTGTCGATCTGTGACGTGACCAGCTGAATGTTCATGGGGCGCCCTGGAGGAAGAGCAGCCCGTCAGCCTGCGCGCGGGACACGGGCGCGCAGGCTGCTCCAGCCGGCCAGTCAAACACGCTACGGAGACGGCCATGCAGACTCACCATCCAAGGGGACTCCGTTGTACTGCTTCATCGCTTTCAGAGCGTCTGCCTTCCTTTCGAAATGCACGTCCGCTGTCCCTAGACTGCGGCCAGATCTGTCATAGTGCACAGCTGCCTTCTTCAAGGTCCCAAACTCTGCAAAGAGTTCCTGAGAAAGAGAGGGAGAAGAGCGCACACGTCCGTCAGCGCCGCAAACACCGCGCAGCCAAGAGACGGCGCTGGCAGTTCCCTGGGCACAACCGCTCTCGGCCGTCGCAGGCGCTTTTCAAAACATCACTGCCAAATCAGAAGGATTTCAGAAAGCTGCCACAGGTGGCAAAAACAAGCAGGACTTCGTATTCCCCACTTGCAGGGTGCACGTTTACAGCCGGCGAAGCAGACTCAGGGGAAACGGCGGGTCTTTTTGTTGCGGCTGAGTCAATGGGGTGACTGTTTACAAATAATCCAGGCCCTAATCCATTTCACAGAGGAAGAATGATCTGTACGGACACAGGGATTCATGAGACGATCACAGTTTCATTGCGACAGACTCTTTGGGTTTGTTTTTTTTCCCTTAAATCTTTACTAGACCCGGTGCAATTTAAAACCACAGCCCGTTAGGGATATACGCCGAAAACTGAGATTAGGAAAGTCCTCTACCGAAGTACGTCATTTGCTGGCGCGAAGGATGGAAACGAAGAGGCGGCAACGGAGCCACCCGTTTTGTTTCACTGGCGCTACGTTTAGGAAGTCAACAAGGACGCCTCACCTCCGCGAGTTTCTGCTATCACCCCGTGCCTCGAAAGCTCAACATCTACGCCAGAGCTGCCAGGCGCCCAAAGGGACAGGCCGCCTTCTGCAGCATCTGCTGCAAAGCCTGCCCGCCACGCAGCTGTCCCCGGGCGTTACTGCCCGGGCATCTGACGGAGCACTATACACCTTCTTCCACCTCCTAAGCACGCAGCGCTTCAGGCAGGGCTGCGGGCCAGCTCCTCCCTTGTACTCGTTCACCGGGGGTGAACGTTACACGGCACTCGACAGAAGCTCTCGGGAACAGAGCGCAACACGGGTGAGGCGGGGGGCCGCCGCCTCTCCAACCGGGGAAAGAGCCGAGCGGGGGGGGGGGGGGCCCCAGCCGCCTCTCCAGAGCCAGCTTCTTTTCGTGTGGCAGCTTTGCACCCCAGAGAACACGGCTTCCTCCCGAGCAGCGGCGAACGCTCAGGGAGCGAGGCCGGGCAGCTCCTCCGAGGGCAAAGCGCGTTCGGGGTTCCTTCCAGCCACTCGTTCCCGCCGATACACCGCCCGAGCCGCGCCACGTTAATGATGTGATTAGCGTAGAAACAAAGGAAGCAATCACCACATCTGAGGCAGCGCTAAATTACGGGATGGGCAGGAACAAATAGGTGCAAAGCCATTAAGTCAGCTTTGCTGCTAAATATACCATAGGGGGAGGTTCGTCCACACCTCAAGCCCAAGCCGGCGGCGGAAAAGGCGAATCGCAGCTGCCACACAAAGCGCAGGAGCTGCTTAGACTGAGGTGACTTCACAGAGCCACGATCTACACAGCGGGGCCTGACTACTACAAACAAGAGCCGTATCCAAACCAAATCTGAACTTACACGAGGAAAAGAGGTGGTTTTAAGCGCATTACCCAGTAACTAGGTGACCTGAAAAAGCTCTCTTCCAATTCCCCAGATGCAGCCAGACCGGCCCGTGGAGTAACTGGAATGAGTTAAGAGGTGAAGAAAGCCTAGAAGCGGTTGGTTGTTTTTTCCTGGCGAGGACGCGAGGACCAGAAGCCCATTTAAAAGGAAGCGCTCTGCAGCGTGACCGAGCCGGCCGAGCCCCCAGCGGGGACGCACCCGCTACTTGCAAATGTTTTATTTCTGCACAACTCGCTGCCCACTCGTGACCGTGCCCTCGCAGCCGGGGCGGGAGCACCACGCCTCAACAACCCCCCCCCACCCCGCGCAGCCACAGGGACAGATCGCACCGTACACCCGACTGAAAGAATCCGGCAGGATCTTACCCAAGGCACGGCTGAAACAAGGGATACAACCACGACAGGTGACTCGGCTGGAAGATTTAACGCACCAGGTACCACAGATGCTGCAGCGTAGGGGAGGGTGCTCTCCCTCCCAAATAAGTCTTCCCAGTTACACCGATGGACGCGTCCGTAGGAACAGCTCGACACTCGACAGAACGCGACTTTAACAAAGCTGCGCAAACAGGTCCCATAAAAGCAGAGCACGCAGACGTACGCACGGCGCGGTTACGGAATTTCTGCAGTTACGCAGGCCTTAAGAGTTTGCGCAGTTTACGCTAAATGCTCCGGTCACAGCTGGATGCAGCCAAACAGCAGCGTTTTCCCACACGTGCACTCTGGCAGGGTCACTTGCAGCGCAATCAGCTACCGCTCCGCAGAAGACGGCGGCTTTTCCCAATTGCAGCCCCCTCAAGATCACCGGAACCGCTGCAGGACAGACACTCGCAGCACAAACCCCGTCCCCGACGCAGAGCTAATTCACTCGGGGCTCTTCCACCCCGGCCGCGGAAGGGAACGGGACCCGCGGAGCTCCCGCGGGCTCCCAACGCGCCCGACCCCGATGCTATGAATTAAACCCCCTGCGAACGCCCCCCGCGCACCCAGCGGGGCTGCTCC
>NW_008795314.1:164089-166300 GCF_000699145.1 Aptenodytes forsteri
GCACGGTTTGTGCAGGGACTGGGCCCTCCCCCCCGCCCCCGTGGTGCTCCACACTGCAGCGAGCAGCAGGAGTGGGGTCCTCTGCCTGCCGGGCGCTGGGGCACGGTGGGGGCACCCCGGCTCCCCCACACCAGTGCTGCGTTGCCTGGGGACCCTGGTCCCTGTTGATGGTCTCCCCTGCAGGTGCTGTGCCTGACGGATGTGGCCCCTGAGCCACGGAGCTGCCGGGTGCTGCCTGGAGCCCCCGGCGCTCTCCAGTGCAAGGTGGACGTGACCGTGTCCTTGGACCCTGTGGAGCGCACGGATGCCTGAGCCAGCACTGGTGGCTCTGGGGTGACAATAAATGTGCTTGGGCTGGCTCCATCGCGTCTGTCCTTGCAGGGGAGGGAGGTGCTGGGGGGTGGGGGGAGCCCACCCGGGTCTGGGGAGCTCGGGGCTTGCTCCGCCAGGGAAAGCGGTGCAGAGGAAGCATCTCGCCCACGAGGCTGCTGAGCTTCCCCCCTCCCTGCAGTTCCCCTGGCTCCCTGAGCCCTGCAGGGCCTTGTCTGGGGCCGGGGGCTGCCCCAGGCCAGGCCGAACAAAGCTGGGGACGGGCTGTGCCCTGGGCAGGGGGCAGGACATCACGCTCGGGGCTCCAGAGACACTCCGGGCAAGAGGGCAGCGACAGCCTGGCTGGGAGTGTGGGGGGGGCAGCTGGCAGCAGGACTGGGGCTGGAGCTGAGCGCGGTCCCCAGCCTGTGGCTGCGCAGGGGCTCCTGGGTGCCCGGGGAGACGGGCAGCCTCATCCCCTGCCTCCTCGTGGGCATCGCGGCGCAGGGCTTGGTCGGCCGACTGAGCACCCACCACCTGCCTCCTGCTGCCTGCTTTGACTTGATCTCTGGGCTCCACCAACCCACGGGGACCCACAACAGCACCAGCGTGGCTCTGGCTTCGCAGCCCCACTGCCCCTGGGCCCCTGTGAGCAGCCATGTCCCCCCGGGTGCTGTGGCTGCTCAAACACCTGGCAGAAAAAAAAAAAAAACTTGCTGAAAATGACCGGCAAATTGCCGCCCCACTGGCAGCCCCAATGCCCGGCCTGACACCCGCGGTGGCTGCAGGGCACGGCGTGGGGAGCCTGCGCAGGCAGCACAGTGCCGGGCTGAGCTGCGGGGAGCAGCAGGGACCGATGGGGCTTTGCCGGGCGGTGAATGACTGCAGGCAGGGTGCTCCCGTCCCCGTGTAGCCCCTGTGCTGCAGGAGACCCAGGCGCAGCCCCTGCCTGGCACCAGGGCACCCAGCTGTGCTCCGGCAGCAGGACATGGGCTCGGTGACAAGAGCAGGGCAGCAGCAGCCCCCTGACACCAGCTGCTCTCCGGCAAGGGCACCCCCCCCACCAGGCATCGGGGGGGGGGGCTGCCCCCCCCCCCGGGGGGGGGCCGGGGGGGCGCCACCCGGCCCGGTCGCAGTCCCCGTCAGGGTCACCAGGGCTCTGCCTCACCCGGCAAGAGGTGCTTGACCCCAGCGGACGCCATGCTCTTTATGAAAGGCGCCCCACACACACACACAAGTGCCCCTGGCTGCAGCCCAGCCCCGCCACAGTCCTGCCGCGCTGCAACGCACTGCACCACAGCACTCGGGCCTTAGCAAGCCCAGTCGGAGGCCGCTGGTGCCGGGGTCTTCCCAGGAAACCAGGTGGGCACCGGGGCCACCAACCGCAGCGGAGGACATGGCCCAGCGTCCCCACCATGGTGGGCGTCAGCGTAAGCGCCTGCTGGAGCTGCCGTGGGGTGTCAGTGCCTGCCACTAAGCTCAGCCCCGTCTCTGAAATCCTGCGGGCACCACAAGTGCTCCAGCAGCTCGGCACAGCGGCAGCGGCGGTGCTGTGCGGGTGTTCCAGGCACAGTGGGTGCAGCCCTCCTCCCGCCCACAGCGGTAACGTGCCGGCCCGGCACCAGTCGTGGTCCCGGTGCTGAGCTTCCGCCCGGAGCCACCACACATGACAAGCGGCTGCAGAGCCCCAGCCCTCCCTGCACAGCAGGACGAACGTGCCGGTGCGCTGGGACCAATGTGCTGTGAGGAGCCGGGTCCGGGCTTTGGCCAGGGTGGTGGCAGGTGACAGTGACCCTCTGGGCATCGGGGTCCGCTCCGGGTCCGGCTTTGGCTGGGGTGGTGGCAGGTAACAGTGGCCCTCTGGGCATCGGGGTCCGCCCATCGCCCCTTTCCATGACATGA
>NW_008795314.1:171909-185919 GCF_000699145.1 Aptenodytes forsteri
AGTGCCCCTCTGGGCATCGGGGTCCGCTCACCCCATCGCCCCTTTCCATGAATGGCTAACGGGGCCCTGGGGGATGAGCCCCAACCCCAGCCCTGCTCTTGGGACCCTGCACCACGGTGGGGTCTGGGCCAAAGCTGCCAGTTCCCTTCAGCAGGGTCACAGCTGCTCTTACAAGATTTAATTAAGGCAGCTGCTATAAGTGTTTCAGCAAATTAGTTCCCGTTAAAGAAATTTCAGGCACTCACTGCAATCTGCATAGCAAGGGGGGGGATCCTCAGGATGGGTGCAGGAACCAGAGTCTTGATCTTCTGTGCTTGGGGGGGAGGCGGGAACAAAAAAACAAACCACAGAAAACAAAGAAAGTCACAAACTTGAAATTCATGCCATTTCTTTCCCCCCTATTTTAACTCCGTGCTCATTGTCAGTAAACAGCAGCTTAGAAGAAGGGCCCAGAGGCACTTGGAGAAAAGAACATCATATGCAAAAGTTTTCAGAGTAAACTCTGAAACAGCTCTTGGAGGCCCCAAGGAACAGCAGCTCCACCGTGCTCCAGCTGAGCAAGCGAGGCTGACGTTTCCACGCAAATAAGTTATACCAGCAGGCAAGCACCCGCGCATGGTGAGAGCAGAAATAAAGTACTTTTGTCTTTTTTTTTTTTTTACCACCCACCATAATTGTTTGGGTCCCAGAGGCAGCTCATTTACATGCAAATGCTCAGCCCGGGGTAGGTGTGTCACCGTGGCTGAATTGTTTGTTTTTAATGACAAGTTCTTCTGTGGTCTCCATAGGAGGGAGCCACGCGCTGCAGAGGGGTTATTTGCGCGCTCAGCAGCCGGCAGAGCCCGGGAAGGGGCCGACAGCTCAGAGTCGCGGCTGTTTCAGGGGCAAGGAGCAACTTTGCCAGCTCCAGGCGGCAGAGCTGACGCGCACCGAAGCAGCGGGGTTTCAGCTGGAGGGCGCACAGGGCAGCTGGGGGCTGCGACACAGGCTGGAGCGGAGCACCAGCTCTGCCCCAGCACGATGGGGTCCCAGCACGTGTGTCCCCAGTGCCCGACGGCTGCTCCGCCTGCACCCCACAGCAGGCAAAGCGCTGGCCTGAGCCACTCTTCCCCCAGGCCGGGGCTGGGAGTCACCCCGCTCCTCAACCCGCTCCCACACCCCGACCGTGGCCCGGACAAGGACTGGGCTGAGCCCAATCTCACAGACCCTCAGGGCAGCCGAGACCCCCCGGCCGGCCAGCGAGGATCTCACCCCTGTTTTCCACTGGGGTGTAGCTGAACAGGGAGCCAGGGCGCAGCCTGCGGTGCGAGCCAGCTGGCGCAGCCCACAGAACGGCCGGTTCAGTCAGGGGCGAATCCCCGACCTGCCCAACAGCAGCAGCAGCCGTTACCTCCGATCAGGAAGGGAAGAGCCCTGGTTCTGGCTGGAGAGCTGCAGCGGAGCAGCCTCTGCACAGGAGCAGACGAGCAGCAGCAGCGAAGGTTTGCCTGGACCCGCCGGGAGGGAGGTGTCCATTCCCCAGACCCTGGGGAGTGTCACCAGCCAGGCCGGGGTCACAGCAACAGGCTTTTCACCACAGCCACCGTTCTGCCGCCAGCCGGCAAGGCAAGACAGATGTTACCTTCCTAGAGAGGAAGCATCTTCCTTCTTGCCAAAAAGGGCAGCAGAAGTTTGGGATGACTCCCGCACCCTCCAGGGCCACCCTTTCCTCTCCTCTGGCTGCAGAACTGTTCCTCGCAGAACACGGCCCCGCTGCTGGAGAAGAGCAGGGTGAGCGCTGGCACCCCAGTGAAGGGAGAACCCAGAGCACAACGTGGAGCGCAGCGACCGAGGCTGGGAGCAGCAAGGACCGACTGGCCCTTCCTTGCCCTCCCGCATCCCTCCCGGGCAGGAGCGTCTGGGTCTCAGCAGTGGCCTTGGGGCTGCAAGGGACGGGGGGGCAGGATGGGCAGACACCCGTGCTCAACGCGGCACAGGGATGGGACTGCCGTTCCTGCCCCGGGCCCCGGAGGGGCTCCAGCTACAGCGGGAGAGGAGGCGCCAAGTTCTCCAGTCCCCTCCAGCCCGGGGCTCGGCAGGGAGCGTTCCCACACAGATGGGCGTCTTGGCTCTCGTCACAGATGACGCACGAATATATTCTATGAATATTCTATTCTATTCATTCATTCAATGTCAGTATGCGAACACAGGCTCTGGGATTAACAACTACGCAGCTGTGAGACCCCAAGCTCCACAGCTCATCTGTCCCCACTGCAGCCCCTCCAGGCAGCAGGACAGACCCACCGCGGCTGCTTGCCGACGCTGCTTTGGCGTCGCAATACACCAAGCCATCAGCAGAAGAATTCAGGTCACCTCCTCCCTCCATACCCACCATGGTTACGCCTGCCGAACTGCTGAGACACTCACCTTCCCAGTGCAAATTCTGCTGCAATTCTAGAGTCCAGAAAGCATAAAACCCCAGAACACAGCAAAGCAAAGACCCCCTCACACAGTCTAGTTCGATTTTCTAGTGAATTCAGCAAAAACCTCCTCCCACAGTGAGAACAAACGGCTTCTAGCCAGAGTGACCCCTAACCCCTGCATCAAAACAAACCCAACGTGCCCCAGAGCTCAGGCTGGGCTGCCCAAGGACAATGAGCTCGTTCTCGGGCCACAGTGGCCTCTCCCCGGCTCCCACCGGAGCTCCTGGGAAAAGCCACTGTTGAAGAGAGTCTCCAGCCAGGGGCCTGGCCCCTTTCTGCTACCCGGGCTCAAGCCCCAAAGAGACCAACACACAACTCCTCTTAAACATTTTATTAATGATCAGCAACAAAAGTTTACAACAGAGAGGACAACAGAACCGGCGTGGAAGGACGGTCCAGCACAGTGCAGGGAGCGGCCCAGGACACCCACCACAGCACCCTGGAATGTAAAAGGCAGAAAGGGGCTCAGCCCAGCACCCGACCTCCTCAGGCCCTGCAGCTCCCCGCAGGGGCACGCGTGCTGCATGTCAGCCCTCAGAAAACAGCCGTGAAATTTCAGTTGACAAGGTCCCCCCCTTAGGTAACCCGTCAGGCACAAGGTGGACTCCGGCGGCAGCAGCAAGCAGGGCTCCGAGCAGCACCGGGTCCTGCTGCCTCGCGACAGGAAGAGCCTTTGGCAAAAGAGCCCCCAGGGTTCCTATGCCTCGTGCGGAGAAATCCCTCAACCTGCCAGGGAAACCGCAGAACCGATGGTCCCTGTGCCACCAGCCACCCGCCCCTCTCAGCAGCTGCCGCGCCGCTGCCTGTTACTGGAGCAGCAAACGATTCGCTGGCACCAGCCACAGCGGAGAGAGGCTTTATCCAACTAAACCCAAAGTAGCTTCGGGTCTGGTATTTGTGCAGAGGCAGCAGCCGAGAAGAGGCAGCGTGGCGAACCCCAGAGCACAGGGCCCGTCGGCACCTCCAGCAGCCGGCACACCGATGGCCCAGCGTCCCTAACCAAAAGCTTGCAGGAGGAACTGCGGGTGCCGTATCCCTTCCCCGGGGAGGCCGTTCTCGCCAGTCTGTTCAGCTGCCCCCACCACCGCCTGAAGGGCTGCTCTGGAACGCAGACTCCGGTCAGGACAGCCGAACCTGGAGGGGCAGAGGGGGCCTGGGCAGCTGCTCCATTTCCCTCCTACTAAAAGCCAGAAATGGCAGAAGGTAAAAGCACATCAACATGTTAAAACATTAGTTATAATTAAAACAGTTTTGTTTTTTTTTTTTCCTTTTGTCAAATCTCCTCCTGGGAAAGGGGACGGGGGCTGATTAACGGCGGAAGAACTAGGCAGCAGGATCCCGACTTGTTATGTCTGCATAATTAGTGCAGGAGGAGCTAGGACAGAAGAGGGTAGGACAGCACATCCTGCATGCCAGCAGCGGTGTCCCCGTTCAGGGGTCCCCTCTCGAAGAGCTGTCTGCTCCTCAAGAAGGTGAGGCTGCAGCGCTCTGCGGCCAAAACCAGGACACCCACGCATCGTCTCTCTGCTGGCCTAGTGCTTCTCCTCTTCCAGTCTCTTCATGGCCTCCAACACAGCCAGCTCTTTTGCTTCCTTCTTCTGGTTTCTAGCTTCAAACTCCAGCCTGCATCAATCACAAAATGCCATGAGATTCTCATCCATCCATATCTCTAGTAGACTAAAAGCACCTGGAGCAGGGGAGCACTGCCTTCTCCTACGCTGCTTTGTTCCGAGAGTACTTCAGAAACCTCACCAGTAACCCCCAGACTCCTCTTCGAGAGCCAGCACCCACAGCTCCCCACGACTGTTACCATCACTCCAAAGTCCTAGGCTCCCACGCTGGCCCAACACTACTTATTTCTCCCCCTGCGGAAGATGCTGCTGTTCCATGCTTGGTCTGTGCTGGGACAGACCACTTAGTGCCGTAATACCAAAAGCAAATTTACCACTGACCTGAGCCAAGGCCACTGAAGGTGAAGGGCTCAGGCCTAAAAGAGCAAAGGTCTGAAAGAAGCAACATGCTAAATCCCCAAGAATACAGCAAGGAAATGTTATCATTAATAGAGGAGGAGGAAAAATAATAAAACTGCTGTGAAGCACGTTCTGACACAGTAGAGCTTAGCTGTTCCTTTTCCTGTACGGTCCAGTACATCCACATTTCAGCAGCCTGCCCAAGCTGTGGAAGATGAAGGACCAGTTCACTATCACCTTCGATAACCCCTTCTCTTCCTGTTTGATCCCATTAATTAGTCCTCAGACAAGCTGGACGGAACAGTATGCGACAGAACTGGGAGATGAAGAAAGCCAACCTGTTCTTGATGATTCTTTGCACAATTAAATCCGTGGTGAGATTGCTGCCACTGTCCACCAGCTGGAAAATGCCGCGTCTCTTCGGTTCCTGTGAACAAACACAGCAGACTCGGCTGTGAAAAACAGGCAGGACCTCTGGGTTTACAGCTCAGCAGTGAAAGCTGAGCAGAAGTCGCGGCAGGTCCTGTGGGCACCCAGCCAGGTGCGACACAAAACTGTCTCCTAGGAGGCAGAATAAAAAACTGCTGAAAGCAAAGCTTCACGTGTATGGGAGCTGAGCAAGGCTGCCCGGGACTGGCATAGAGCAAAGATTACAGGATTTCTCATTCTGCCACGAAGGCATCAGAAACAGGCGAAACAAAACAGTGACTAAAAGAATGGAGCTGCTGTGAATGATTTACGGGCTCTGCTCCAAGTAGCTACCCTCAGGGGTGGATGAAAACCAGCATCACCTGCCAAGGACTTGCTTGGGTAGCATCCTCTGCGATACAAATTCTCAGCTCAGGAACACGAACAAAGCCCTGCTGTATTTATCAAATGCTGACAAAGAAGCACGGACAAGAGCAGCTAGTAGCTCACCTCGTACGGATCAGAACCATCCTTGTCTGGCACCACCTCGGTCATCCCATGACACACAAGTGTTACCTGGAGAAGGACACAAAGTTGCTGCCGAGATCCAAAAGATGACAGGGACTTTCCCTGCCACTGCACTCGCTGCAGCATAGCCTGGAGATCAGCAAAGCCACCCCTCCTGCACCAGGCTTGGCAGTGCATCTGGAGCTCCCTGTAATCCTGCCGAGCGGGACCACCTCTCTTCTACACCCCTGTGTTTTCCTGCACCACTTCAGCTCCCTGAGCACATCACACACCAACATCTTCATGCACATCTGTACGCAAAGACTCTCACCCTGAAGTGATCCAGCAGATCAGCAGTGACAGCGTAGGGGGCTCCAATCACCACTTCCGAGACATACTAGAAAAGAAACCAGGTAAAGAGTCCAGATTTGAGGAGAAAAAAGAAAAAGAAAAGAAAAAAGAACCAAACCAGAGGCCAGCCTGCTTCCTAAACAGACTTGAGCAGGTCATCTGGTTATAGAGTTAGGAACTCAAATAAGGGAACAAGAAAGTGGTTTTAGCAGTCACTGCTTGTCACACAGCATCTTTTTGTTCCACTAAAGAATATGCTTTCTGGTAGTGTCTATATAGCAAATCCAACAGTTAATTGCTCAGAGCACACGTTTCTGGGCCTCCCCACATTTCTTTCCCAGGAATCTTCTCCCCTGCTACAGGGAGCGGAGAGTTTTCTACAAGAACCCAGCTGTAGAGCAGAGCAGCACTCTGCAAGGCATCCTGCCTTTTCACTGCCGGTGGAACAGAGGCGGATGGGTTCAACAGCTCAGGTTAGCCAGGACGAGAGAGGAGCCTAGTGGTTCCTCCCGAGAGCACACAAGCACCTCTGGCAGCCTAAAGTGATCAGTCTTGTCTTTGCCTTCTCAGCGCACACCAAAGAACTCATGCAAGATTGTTGGCTACAGGTGAACACCACCCAGCTCCAGGCAATTTCTGGAACAGCGCAGAGGCACCTACGCTACAGGCACTTACCCTACAGGCCAAGACACTGAGTGTTCTCTCATGGATGTTCATGATGGGATAGTTCTTCCCTTTGTAGCGATTTACTTCCTAAGGCAAAGCACCAGGCACAATTAGAAGAGAGCCAAAGCAACCCCCTTTTCCTCTCACTTTCTCCCAACATGAAAATCCTGTATTGGCCAATACATCCCTTTCCTGTCTTCCAGAGCACAGCCTGCTTGTTTCAGAAAGAACAGGTGCCAAGCTGCTCTGTCTTTGGACAACGTTATATACGGACCTGATCAAAGTGCAGCCCAGCAATGATGTAGGGTTTCTCTGCCAGCTGGTGAACCTTCTCCAGGAAATCCACATGCCCAATATCTGTAGACCTGCTTAAGGAATTGAAGCTAACATGGAAAACAGGGAAAGACAGACAGAAACGGATGCATTGAAAAACCACAGTGGGAGACAGGAATCCGAACGATTTTATTTTTGCATTACGTGTCGCCTATGTCCTAAGAACAGTTGCCTCCTTCCTCCTCAGGCTCCACAGGTTCTGGGCAAAAGCCAGACATCTTTTCAGCTCCACCTTACATGGACTCAACTTTGCCTCTGTCCAGAATTTCTACCTGTTTCGGGTGTTCTGGCACAACGCCTCAAAGACTGTCCCAGGGATGAAGTGTCTGCTCCAGATGCCCTGTGCAGTCACTTGGTCTATGACAGCCAGTCCTCAAGAGGGACTAGAGCGTGATCACTACAGTGCGGAGAGTATCCGACCGCCTTCCTGAAATCCTCCAACAGCCACAAATCTCTCTAGAGAGGAGCTGTAGCTCCTTTCTCAGTGTCCTGTGACTAAGAAACTGCCAGTAAGAACTCCTGCCTCCTCCCCTCACGTGCACACCTACAGAAAAGGAAAAAAAAAAAAAAAAGAAGGGGTAAATATCCTAGTCTGGTGCCTCAAAACATGAAAACATCAAACAAAAAGACCAACGCTACTTTCTTGACAAAACAGAGTCAAGGATACGGAATAGGTCGAAGGCTCCAGCCACGTAGATGATAGTGTCTCCTGGCTGCGGTTCCTTCCCTGATGCAAACTGGATGATCTTCTGAGATGTCTGTAGGAACTGCGAGACGCCAGTCCAGGGGCTGTGACCTTTTGGCCCCTGGGAAAACACACACCACGCACGTTTCCTTTTCAGGCTCCAGGAAGGGGTTTGGACAACACACAGAATGCGGCTGCAGACAATTTGCTAGCAAGTGTCACAACTCTGAGCAGCTTGGACTTTTCACATTCCTGGCACCGAATATTTGTGCAATCTCACAAAAGCCCTTTTTGCTCTGTCAAACACAGTCTAAATCATCCCCTCAACAGCCAGCTAAGGAGATGCCGAGAAGAAAGCTCAGGAAGGAGGAAGGCAACAGGGCGGTCTCGGATTTCCAGGAGAGGCAAGGCTTACTAAGGGAGACAACACGCAACCTACCTACGCTCTTCTCAAGCCTTAAGGCAGCCTACCCATTCACCTAGCCGATGGCATGCCAAGCCGGGAAGGGATCAACCCAGAGCTCCAGCAAGGGCCAGAGCCCAGCGCCGGTGAAACCGAAGACGGAGCTTTATCCCCGCCATGTGGCAGTTTTGGAAACAGCCACCGAGTCACCCGCTCCGGCCCTGCTTGGCTCCCCTAAAGCTAGCTGCTCTACAAGACTTGAAAGAACAATGACAACTCAACCGAGACGCGGGCAAGCCATACAAACGGCAGCAGGCAGAAGGGGGGCAGCTGACAGGGGTCATGCAGGGTACCTGGTGCCCAGATATTCTCCCCGGATCCAAGCACCAGGTAACAGCCATGCTGGAGCAACAGGCCCCGTAAAGCCTGCTCAAAAAACCCAACACGGTGGAGAACAAAGAGGATGATTCAGCCTGGTCAGCAAACCCCCTGTGAGTAAAAAAGACTTACTCAAGCTGTAGGTCCAGGTGCTCGTTAGTCAGGGACAATCCAACACCCAGGAAAAAAAAAAAGGGGGCTGACAGCTCTTTAGAGGTAGCCCAAGATGTGAGCTGGACACGACGGCAGAGAACCCCAGGAGGACCGCTCTGCTGCTTGAATTCCGCAGTACAGCATGCTAACTACGTGCCTGCTACATAAACGCTTCCCAGAGCTAACGCCAACACCTTTAAAAACATGAGCACTAAAAGGAGCATCCACAGAGGCTGTCCCTAGGCTGGAACTGACGGCACTTGGGTCCCAAAGGAAGCGGCAATAAAGAATTTACAAGCAAGCCAGAAAAATAGCAAAGGCTCAATGGGCGCAGCAGCTCTACGGCACTGCTGAAGGACAGTTCACTCGCTGGCCCTGTGCGGCCACACCTGCTTATTTCACTGACTACAGTGGCTACTTTGCAGGGGCAGCAGACATTTACTGAGGTTACTACTAAACGTGGGGGAAAAAAACAAGCCTGCAACACAGGCCAGAAAGCACATTTGGAATCCTTCTCAGACAGGACAACAACCAGACGTCCACAACCAGAACTCACATTACCTTCCCAAAGTTGTCAGTGTGCTTCCGATAGTCTAGGTCCTCATCCTGAAGGGAGATAAAGAGTCAAAATGTTTAAGCACTCACATAGCTCATCCAACCAAGAACATGCTTGTGTGTGGCAGAAGTGCTGGGAAGTCCAGGCTCAGACTGCACACCACTGATCCCTGGCACTGAATGCTGACAAACTGGTTAATATCTAAACCAGAGTCATGTCCCAGCATAAGTCAGATGAAACGCGTCCTTATCTGATCCCAGCCTGGCACCACACAGTGACAGTGGATCTTGCCCAACCTGCAGACCTGATAGCGTTGCATACCTACGTCCTCCCTCAACTACGCAAGCCCCTAACAGGACAGCGTCCCTCCTTCTTCCAAAGACACTCCACTAGAGACAGGCTCAGATCTCTGCAGACAGCTAGTAGCACGGTGCCAGATCTTGGTGTGAACTTATATATTACGGCTAAGCCAATCTAACAGCTCAGTGCACTGAAAGATCTCCCTCTACCCCTGAATTCTCTTGTGGGTCCCTTGTCTTGTCCCTGCTGTTATCTAGGTGATTCCGTTCACTGGATTGCTTGTTTACCAAGTCAATTCAACTCATTAACCAACATAAAACTACTTCCTTTATCTTCCTTTGGTTAGGTTAGCTATCTACCAGGTAGTGAGCTGAGGAGACTTAAGAAAGGTCTGATAAGAGACAGCAGAAGGTAGAAGCACGCAGCTCAGTGGGAAGGAAGAGGACTTGAGGAGACTCAAGAAAGGTCTGATAAGACTAGAGACAGCAGAAGGTAGAAGCACGCAGCTCAGTGGGAAGGAAGAGGACTTTCCAATTCTGGCAGCACTGGGCTGATAGATCAATGTGGCTGCACTATGTAGTTTCACCCTCGGAGAAGCCATAGCCTAGCCTGTAGTTCCCATAATGTTCCCAAAGCCCACACCAATCACGAGGGATCGAAGCTTTTATCCCCCCACATCTTTCCAAAGCAGCATGGGCTGAGATCACACTGTGATCCCAGACGGGCTTAAGCAAACATAAGCAGGGTGTTTTGCCGCCGCTGCCCGTAATCAGCTTGCCAGTTCTCCGTGCACCTAGGAGCCAGACCCAGGAACTCCACTGCCATTTGGGACAGCAAAAGGGAAGAGCTGGCATATGCCCCGGACTCCAAACTCCCACCCAAAGCCCTCTGACTCACTATGTTGCTGTGGTGAGCCTTAGTCATGAGCAGCATGCGGCCAACGAGGTCGGTAGTGGACACACCTTGGGTGCGTTTGCATTCCCTGCAGGGAGACAAGCAAAGGATAAAGCAGAAGCCACGGGAGCATATGCCTCTTTCTCTTCCCACCATTGCCACAGGAACACCTGTGACACCTGATAAATCCAAACCAGGGACCGTCCTGAGAAAGCCTTCCTTCTACCTACTCTTGATATAAAGTTAGGGTCCATTTGCTGAGCATCTTCTTCACGCCACAGCAACTGCTCATATGAGGAAAACTTACCCTGCACAGACTTCGCAACAGAGCCAACACCCAGTGAGGCTTCAAGACCAGAACTAATATCTGCCAGGAACAGGGAGGCCCCACACATCAGTTGCTAGTCCGCGACGCCTCCCGGCAGCCAAAACGGTGGGAGCAACTGAAGCTCTGACACACGTTACAGCAAAACTAAAGTGTGACCTGAAGGTAGCTGTGTTTCATCTGACCTCCCTTCAGGACACGAACTCCCAGAAACTCTGCCCAAAACAGGATAAGAAGGTAAGAAGCGACAGGTTACCTGTATCGCCCTGCTGTCTTCACTTCTTCATAGGTATCCTTGCCATCTATCGTTAAGGTGATGTCATCTGCAGAGAGAGAAAAGCCTCAGAACTGAGCCCCAAGCCTTCCTGCACAAAAGCGGTTCTAGAATGACAGTAGTAGCTGAACAGGTCCAGCACATAAGCCAGGCCTGAACTCCTGCAATCCAAATCTCTGTGCATACACATGGAATACATCCTGCATCCCATGGAAATAATCAGGGGTTTGCAAGACTACCCTATCTGTGGAGACAAGCATATTCCGGGATGCTAAACACCATAACCGTCTGGTCCGCTGTTTTTTAGATAGTCCAGAAAATCTGAGCTGGCTGCCCTTGCAGTGAATCCAGCAGCAAGCACGACTGAATTATTGTCTGAATGACAATAAACAGCTACCATCAGTCTCGGTACTAACAAGCACCTTAATCTTAACTTCTCTAGGACTGGTTTTAGCCACTGCTTCATGTTACAGCTTTTCCAGTCAATTAAACAGTCCTCCAACAGCCAGCTCTTCCCCTCAGTGATGGCACTTCTACAGTGACACCAAGCTACCCTTCTACAGGGTTAATTCCGGTTCATCTTTGACATGGTTCCCAACTCACTCTACAAAAACACCTCTCACCTACTTTTAGCGGTAGTATAAAATCTTCACAGGTGAAAAGCTAACCTGGCTTTCGTTTGGCAAAACAGCCAGTCCACAGCGCAGGCGGCTGGCAGCTCACGAGTGCTCTCCCTCACAGTCGGGTGGCCGGCTCAGGGAAGCTGAGGAGTTCTTCTCAAACCCCACACCCTCACCTCAGGGCACAGGGACAGGGGAAGAGAACAGACTGCAAGCACAGCTCTGCGTGCCAGGAGAGAGGCAGAAACAGCGGGTCTGCTGTCCGTCACCCTCCCAGTTAAGCTCAGCTATTTCAAAACTTATCTTTTGCATAAACACAGCCTGGCAAAACCGCAGCATGCAAGGGTATTATTCAGGTAGAAGTACTGAATGATTTGGCAGAGGGGATAAACGCAGGGAAACTGGAGCAAAGGCCATGAGCGCTTCTCTGTTGCCATAATCCCTCACCAAGTCTAATAAAGGGGTCACATAACCCAAACACACATTCAGGACGGGCAATTAAGTCAATGAGGAATTTGATAATCACCCTGTCCACGTGAAAAAGTGTATCTATCTCACAGAAGATTAATGATTTATTTACATTCAGTGAAATACTTGGCTTATCGATAGCAGGTGGCCGGGATCAGATGAGGAAGGATACGTGAAATGAGTGCAAAGACTACTCCTGATTAAACCAACAAAATACCTTCAGAGGAGTAGGGAGGAGGGGCCGAGGCTGAATGAACAGGAGCAGCAGTCCCAGGGAGGGACAGAGTACACAAGCTCTGTTTCCTCAGAACACTGGTTCTCTTCAGTGACTATAAACTGAAAAGCGTTCATCGCAAGAACTAGGTCTCTGACCACACGGTCAGCTAAGCCCTTGAACAGCTTATCAGCTGGATAAAGAGAGAGAAGCTTTTCAGATCTGATCTCATCCCAGGATAAGCAGATATAAACATGATTGTATTTCTGCACACTTACCTTTTTAACAGCGTTTTTCACATTTAAGTTTTTGTAAATTATTATTTCCCCCATGCACAAATTTCTGCTGGTGCTAAGGGCAACCTCAAGATAATTGTCAGACAACGCATTTCACCTTCTAAGTGAAAGGGATGCTTAAAACCAAGGGATCTGGACACTCTTAGGGTGCCTAGCGCACAGACGTATTTCTCCAGAATACCAGAACAGGAGTAGCCATACTGCCCGGCGCAGGTGTTGGTAAGGCAGACCTCGGTGCACAAGGTATCCTCTGATGGCCAGCGCTAGCCAGAATGTTCCTCGGTTTGCAGCAGGGAAACCAAGAACACGCAAGCCCCGGAGGGCCTGTGTTAATAGAACCATTGCCTCAGAATACCACTCACCACCGTGCACACAGAAGTCACAGCTATATTTGTCCAAGGTTTCCAGTGTGGTGACATAGGGAGCTCCTGGAGCAATCTCATCCACCCACTTGATGGCTTGCACCATTTTGTACCTCTCCTCCTGTGTAAAGACAGGGGGGCCCTTGTGCTTGGCAATCTCCTCTGGGCAAGAAACAGAAAAACCCAGTTAGAAGCACATACTACAGCTATGAAGAGTCTCACCTACAGGAGCCTCACTCATTTCGTGGGTAGATGAACTTCACTGCGGGCCTAAACTCTGCTTGGAATTGATCTGTGGTAGAGAAGGAAGCCCCAGCTAGATCAGAAAATATTTTAATTCAGTTGCATTTCCTAAGTGCGTAACAAGGGCCCTGGAACTCACTCAGAAGGCAAAAGGTGTCAGTGCCTCCCTGTACCCAAGTACTTCCTACTGGGGAGACTACCTGGGCCTCCTGGCAGCCCCCGAGGGGAAACTCCCCTTTTAAACAATAGCTTCATCGGCAGCCCCCGAGAGGAAACTCCCCTTTTAAACAATAGCTTCATGCTACGCTCGGTTCATGCTAGAAAATATGCATCCATAAACCAATTTAAAATCCATCTTCACACGCAAGAACTAGTTCCTAGCACTTAACTTTCAGATGGGCTTGAAACGAGTTTTCTCCACACAGCAATGTGTTTTGGAATATCAGTTCTGCAGTTTCCACCAGCAAAACCAGACTGATTTTCAACTGGTTCAATTGTTGTTACAGCACAGAATACAGATCACCCCTCAAACGAAGCCTGTGAGCTCTGAACTACCTAACCCTCACTCCGGAAAGCGTGAAAGGGGTGACTCCAGGGAAAACTGGAGCAAAGGCTCCAGGGAAGTAAGGGTTCTTCTTTTGGAGGGTAAGTAAGGGTACTTCTCTTTTGGAGGCTGCTGCTCCTTGAGCAGATGCAGGAAGAAGCCTGCTTTGTATCAGGATATCTCCGTTCTCTCGGGGCTAACGTTGCTGGGCAATTCTAGAGGCAGGAAGAGGTGAAAAGCTGAGAAAACCTCTTACCATCTGTGTGGACTCCAACAATCAGATAATCTCCCATGGCCCGAGCCTGGCGTAGCTGGTTCGAGTGGCCATAGTGCACCATGTCATAGCTGGAAAGACAACAGCCCCGGTTCAGTCTGGGGACAGAAGGGTGCACTTTGCTGGGAAGTTGCAGGAGGTGACCTTCCCCCTTTGCAGCCTCAGTGGGAGACCTTCCCCACGGGCTCGAAGGTTTAAAGTCTCTCTGCTATCTGTTACTATACAGCGACTGACGCGTTTACCGCTAGTTCATCGGGGGAAGGCGGCAGCGCTCCGTCACGCTGCAATAAACCTGCCCCAGGCGAGGCCGGGTCGCCCCCCCCG
>NW_008795314.1:186952-189270 GCF_000699145.1 Aptenodytes forsteri
CAGCGGCCGTGCAGCTTCAGGGCAGCCAGGTCGTCCTTCGGGGTCCACTGCAGGAGCGACACCAGACCCGCGGCTGCAGGCATCTCCCCACGGGGCAGGTGGGGCTCCCTGCCCAGGATCCGGCCCACGCTCGGGGCCCTGCACGCGCCCAGGCAGACAGGCTCACCGCACACTAGCGTCCACTTGGCCCAAACCCTTCAAACCCAGTGCAAAAGGCTCTCACCTGCAGGTTCACGATATATAGCTTTGGACGACGAGTGGGTGGCTTGCTCATGCACCAAAGACGTGGGTATTTTTTCAAAACCTGCCACAAAATAGAGATTATCAGTACAGCCAAAGGCACGCGTAATTGTGAACCGTATCAGCGAGAGGAAAAGGAATGTATTACCAGGAGGGGAAAGAGGGAGGAAGAGAGACTATCACAGATGGTGGGCGAATCCTGACACCAGAGTTTACAGTTGTCTGTTTGGGAGGAGACTGCTCAGCACCAAGGTGTATCACCAAGAGGGAATGCTGCTAACAATCTTCACCGAGTCTCTAAAGTTACCTTTAAGCTGGAACCCAGACAAAGAATCACATCTGCTTTGCTTGCAGCTTCTGTTGCTGCTTCCCAGTTCAGGGGCTGTCTCAACGTCCCCTTCTCCCCAAAGTGGACGATTGTATCTCTCAACTGTGCCCCACACTTGTGGCACGTCCTGCCAGTGTGATGCCTGTGCAGGGCTGTGCGCTCTGTCACATCAAATACTCGCACGTACTCTCTGTTGGGTGTACAGGAAGTGCAGACCTGGTGCAGGACGAAAGCAAAAAACCTGTTACATCATTAGCATCTAGCCCGTGAAGCGCCAGGAGCCAAGCACTTCTCTCAGAAGAAAAGCACTTTTCGGGGACAATAAATTGGAAGCAGTAGAAGGGATCATCAGGGATCAGATGCTAACTTGGAAAAGTTCGGAAAACCTCAACTAGCAAGTGGAATTACAGGGAGCCTGTTGGCTATGCGATAGGAGGGATTATCAGAGAAGGTCTGAGGAAGAATAGTCAGAAGCAGAAGGCTCTAGCAAGTACAGAGAAAAAACTACTGAGTTGTACAGAACACTTTGTTTTGGCGCTTGCTGACTAGCTCACCCCAAACCCGATGGCCTGAAGATACGAACTAAGCAGAGGCTAGCCCTTGTACTAACTCTTCTTGAGCTAGTGAGAGATAAATAGCTTACATTATCTTCTTGTGAGGCCAGCAGACAGTAACTTTATCCTGTTCTGGCCACTCACCTCTATGTACATGTTTCCATGAAGCTCAGATATTGCCGTTCGGGGTAACCCACTCCGCAGGTGCAGCCCATCACAGTTTTGAGACACCACATGCTGCACCTTGAAGAGAATAGAACACTGAGCTAGCACACATGCAGAAGACTCAAAGTATTACTCAAAGGCAGGTGACGCCTATGTCTCAACATGCACCAAACGGCCCCACACGTCAGAGCAGAACTAACAGAAGAAGAGCGTGGAGAATGGACCGTTACGAAAGCTAAATGAAAAGACTACTCCTGCTAAACAGAGCTCTACTAGGTCTGGCTGACTTTGTGGCCAGGTCCCCAGACCAGCCTCACCAGGAGGGAAATACAAGGTGTTAAAGAAGAGGCACCAGGGGAAAAACTGCCAGAGCTACAGTCCGGAGCTAGCCTAATGAAGACTCAGCTGTACGTGAGCACAGATGCTTTTTCCTACATGGATGTGTAGCCACCCGAGGAAAAACAGTAGTTAGGCAATCTCATTAATAGCTTTTTTCCACTGTTGGGTTTTATTTATCATACTTAGACAAGAGGAACACAAGTGAGGTGCAGAAAAAGCATCTTACCAGGTTGTGCTTGTGTAGGCAGGCAATGCTCATGTGGGTGAGCGTGGGCTCTGCCTCACTCAGATCTGTAGCCCTGACAAGAAGCAAGGAAAAAAGTTGGAATTGCCATTAATCTCTCTTTCAGTATCAGCTTTCTGCTACACAGCTCAGAATCTCTCCTTACCTGATGCTCCGGCCCTTCTGCAGCAATGTCCATATGCCGTTAGGGCCCCTGTAGTCTGGGATTGAAGCTGCCTGTGTTTTCGGGAGAGAAAAAACGAGGCCTGACGGGAAGGTTCATACCTCTTGTCCACAAACACATCAACCCGGTCTCACCCGGGACAACCGGATACACCTCATTCACGGATGCTTTTTCATTCGCTCCAAGTTTTCTTGCCATCCAGAGGGACCTTGACAGGCTTGAGAGGTGGGTCCGTGCGAACCTCATGAGGTTCAACAAGGCCAAGTGAAAGTTCCTGCGCCTGGG
>NW_008795314.1:189484-191271 GCF_000699145.1 Aptenodytes forsteri
TGAGGAAAGGGAGTTGGGGTTGTTCAGCCTGGAAAAGAGAAGGCTCCGGGGAAACCTTATAGCAGCCTTCCAGTACCTGAAGGGACCTACAAAAAAACTGGAGAGGGACTTTTTGCAAGGGCATGTAGTGATAGGACAGGGGTAATGGCTTTAAACTGAAAGAGGGTAGATGTAGATTAGATATAAGGAAGAAATTCTTCACTGAGAGGGCAGTGAGGCACTGCAACAGGTTGCCCAGAGAAGTTGTGGACGCCCCATCCCTGGAAGTGTTCAAGGCCAGGTTGGACGGGGCTTTGAGCAACCTGGTCTATTGGAAGGTGTCATTGCAGGGGGGTTGGAACTAGATGATCTTTAAGGTCCCTTCCAACCCAAACCATTCTATGGTTCTATGATTCTAGCACAGTGGTTCCCTAATCGCAGGAAAACCTTCTTTTCATATGTTTTCTCTCTCTCTCTAGCATCCTTTCTCCCACCTTACAGCTCTCATTTTCACCTCCAGTATTTATTTTCTCCAATTTTACCATTATGGAATCCCTCCAGAACCCTTTTTCCCCCTTGGTACTTCCCGTTTCCCTACACAGAACTCAGTTCTTGAACCTTTCCTTATTTTCACTAGACTCTGATTTCCGGTACCTTGCACTCAGCATTCTTTAGCAAAAATACTTGTGACATTAGCGCTCATACGCCCTGCCCAGAATCATGCTCCATTTCAACAGAGACTGTAGAAAAGGGAAAGAAAAATAAGGTTCCCATCTCAGAGTTCACACAAAGGTGACATATGTCACATTAGAAGAGGCAGAACCAGACTTTCACTCTCCCAACAGAGGTGACTGAAACCAACCATTTCATAAACTGTCATTTATGACTTCTGATAACCACCAGTTATTCCTACTTGTCCATTAACGCAGGCAACGTTAATTAGCTAACTTGTTTTTAGGTTTTACACCAGAAGCAGTTGAAGAGGCTTGAATGAAGTAAGACTAGCGATCTCCTCGTTTAAGAGGCACATTCTTCTCACGGTCACAGAGGTGATGCAGCCTCGGAATCTCCTGGGCAGCAGGCACAAGCCCAAGACGCGAACTAGCAAATGTCTCGGTCACGGTTTGCAGCGCAGCGGTGTTAACGCAGCATCCCAGACTCGCAACACGCATCACGTAGTCATTTGGAGACCACAAAAAAAAGTCCAAACAACATTGCAACACTCCTGAAGGAGCTCCCAAAGCTCCAGCCACTCACCCCCAAAGAATCCTACCGTACTGATCCCGGCTCCTGTATAGATGACAAGGTGCTTGGCATTCCGGACAGCAGCAGCCAGCTCGGTAGCCTTTCTCTTTAACTCCTCCGGTTCGTCACATACCTAGAAAATACGACTGAGCAAGGCCATGTGTTTCTGAGATACAGCGCATCGCCGAACCCGAAGGAACAGGGAGCTCCCTGGAAGGTTTAATACGGGCCCAGCCGAGCCAGAAAAAGTGACGCAAATATTATCAGGAGTGGTTTCTAAGTAAAAGAATGCAGGTGTTGTCCATGTTATCCATGGAAGATCAAGGGAAAAGCCGCCTGGATAGCGGCACGTGCAGATCCGTCCTCCCAAGGGACGTGCCCACACAGCGCACACGCAGAAAGCCGCGTGCGTTTGGAAAACACACAAACCTGGCAGCCGCTGAAAGTAAAGACCGATGCAGAGACAAACCGAGGGCAGACGCGGGAGGCGGCAACCTCGGGGGCCTGCGCCGTTGCCGGTAACGCGGCACGGCGGTTTTCCACCGCGGCCTGCCGCAGCTCCA
>NW_008795314.1:192432-200192 GCF_000699145.1 Aptenodytes forsteri
TCCCCGGCGGCGGCGCGGGGTCACGCTCCACGGGTTGGCTTCGCGGGCAGGCCGGGGCAGGGCCCCCCCTCCCCAACCGCCGCAGTAACGGCACCGGGAAAAGGAGAAAGAAAACACGACACCCTTCACAGCAGGAAACCAAACGGACGAGCACCTCAGGAACAAGAACTGTCACACTCCAGAACGCTATATACGAGAGAGAGGTCAGCGTGACGGCTCGGGGCAGGGGTCGCCTCGCACGGGGAAGAGGAAGCCAGCTGGCGGGGGACCGGGTCCCCCGGAGCAGGACGGGAGACTCCTTGGACACTGCGGAAATACGTCACTCGGGGTCCAACACTTCACCAAGAACAAAACCAAAACCAACGCGCTAGCATAGGGAAGCAGCACTCACGAGGGGACCGCGTCCCCGCTGACATCCCGCCCAGCACCTGCAGAGCTTGTTTACCACACGGGTGCCCTTCAGCCATGGCTTTGCACCTGCAAAGGACCTGCAAACATGCACCCCCTACACAACGTGTCCTCATCGAACACACTCGGCCACTCGAAGCAGGCTGGGGCCACAACCTAGCAAGCACAGCACAGGGGAGGAGAAACAACAGCGTTAACATCTGGTGGAGTCAGTGCTGCCGCCTGCTCTGTCCTCCTGACTCACGGTCTCACTCCAAAGCAGTGCAGCCTCTTACCGGCAACAGCACGGCTGCCACCCAGCAGGCAGGGAAGGACCCGGACATTCCTTGCTGCAGAGTACAACGGAAGCAAGTTCACCATGGCTGCAGGATTGCCCGTCATCGCCTGCTCTGTTGATGGGACCCTCCTCACACCACAGCCTCCAGCCCCTGGAGCTCAGTTCCTAACCAGCCCCATACACAAAACCTTGGCTGCTCACCCTGCTGAGGTCAGGCCTCCAGCCGGATTCAGAATGGCTCTCTAGGCAGGTTCAATCTCAGGCTGGCTCCAGGAGGGACAGGGTTGGGACTGACACCCCAGGCCAACCGGAGGTCTCCATGTTTTGGAACATCTCACCTCTTCCAGGCACCACGTCACCAGCTGGAAGACAAAGGTTAGAGCCCAGAGCTCTGTGCTGAGCGCTGCTCAGTGCGTAGCCCATCCGGTGAACGGCTGGGAAGCGGCATGTCGGACACTTCAGCTCAGAGAAGAGAAAGCCCAGGGCTGGGAGGGGGAAGCCTGGAGGCGATGTTCTAACCCACTCCTCGTTCAGAAAGTTCACTGGGAAAAGCATCCCAAACAGCTTCTCCCTAAACTCCCAGTCAATCAGAGCAAAGCTGATCTCCCCCTCCAGCAGGAAATCCCCACCAACTATCTGCTCCTCTCCTGCCACGTTGCAGCTTTCATCGGGTTTACCTGCTTCTCAGCCCAGAGGACAGCAGTATCAGTTCAGCTACGCGAGAAACACATCACCAAAAACCACCCAGTATGGTGAACCATGCCTCCCCGCAAGACTGCGGTTTCACTTGTGCCATCCTGGTCTGTCCCCTCCGCTCAGGAGACTTTCAGCAGCCAGGAGATCACACGGACTTCACCCCCACGTCCTGCTTCTCTAAAACAACTCATTAATCAGCTCAAATCTCTGGGGAGGGGAGAGGGGGATCAAAGTGTTTGTGGAAATGGAGCCTGGCCACAAATAGCTTCTCAGCTGTGTCACACAGCTGTAAGTCTACGCACTCTTCCAACACCCACAGACAGAAGCTGCACCAGGAAAGACAGTAACCATGCCACAGCTCAATTTTCAGTAATACGCAGACACTCGGGACTAGCGCTGGTCCCGCGCTGCCCAGAAGGCAGGCAGACTTGCCCCTCTTGTCAGACGAGCTGCAAGAGCAACACAAGTTCTGACCACAGGGTCCAATTCCAGAGTTAAATCCCATCGGTCTCCTCCTAAACTTGGACAATTCTCCCTTGTCTTACTTCTCTACCGCCTTCGCTGGAGGAAGGAAAGCGCAACGTTTTCCCCATTCAGGCAACTTGAGCCACCCGGTGTCGGCTGCTCAGCAAGAGGCCCGAGCTGCCCGTGCTCCTGCAGCACGCCTCTGCAGAGAAGTGTTTTCTGGGCAGGCATCACTACTTAGTTGCACCAGCCATTCGGTTTTGCCTTCAAGAACAGCAGCACCTCTGCCTGTGTGCCAGAATCCTTCTGGAGAATTCGGAGAGATTCCAACTCAATCTCTCGGTCGAGCTTAGGGAAAAACGACGGCAGCATGAAACGACAGCACATGGCAAAGGCAGCCACTGGCACCACCACACCACAGCGCCACGCAAGAGCTCAGAGAGCACAGAGAGCGCAACACAAGGGGACACAACGGAAGCCAGCAAGGTCGAGAATAAGTCACTTTTGGTACAATTGCAAAAAGATATCAAACAGGACTTGCCTCTTTTTTTGTCTTTTTCTAAGTTTTATAAATAAAGTCTGATAACTCTTTATAAATACTAACCTCAGAGCAACAAACAGTTTGCGGGAGGTTCATGAGAAACTTTAAAATTATTTATTTATTAACTTTTAACTAGCAAAGTCTCCGAGAATATTTCCCCATTTATATGGTCAAATATTCTCGCCCTCTCAGATAAAAAAGCTGACTATAAATACGCTCTCTCTTCTGTCTGATTTTAATTTTAAACTTAGATAATTTAATAACTCTTAAAATGATGTTTCTCTCTTTAAATAAAGGGCTATTTAACCACATAAACTGGTTGTGTAAACCATCACACTAGCGACACTTGATACCCTCAAAACACGGGAACAACTAGTGATTTTGGTCTTGTTCAGTGCAACACATTAGGCACAAAACCGGCCTGCAGCCAACACGGTACCTTCCCTCCCTCCCCTGGGGTGTTGGGCCCCTGCGGGGGCCCTGTCCCGGCTCCTTCCCCATCCCTGGGGCAGAGGCAGCAGGGCACGACAGCATCTTCCTTTCCACCACGGCTAGTTTACATGGCTAACGCAACGGACGTCTGAAGGAAACCCACTGTTAGGGCACAGAGGCACACCTAGAAAGGAATAAAAACCTATCACACAGAACACCCCAACTGCAACTACGGGTACCAAATGAGACAAAAGCAGCAGGTTGAGGTGCCTGGCAGTCAGGCACCGAGATGCACCACCTGGAAGAGTAATGAAGTAAAGCCTTTGGAAGTGACCAAAAATTAGGGTTCCCGGCCCCCGGGAAGAAAGCCTCCCTCCGGACCTTCCCCGAGCCCTTCCGTCACCCTGCCGTCGGCCACGCTGCACAGACTTTCTTTGGCTAAAAAACCAAGATCTCGCAGTCTGTCCCAAGGGCGCCCGAGGGCTACAGACCGCTGGGTGGGAGGCTCTGTCTGCAAAGGACAAGGGACGCGTCACCACTGCTCATACCAATCTGGACACAACAAAATAAAACTGGAGTGATCAGCAGGCCAGTCCTGGGCCAAGTAGAAGGAACCCGGACCCATGTGGGGAGGGTTTGTGCTTTGGGGATTCCAGGCTGGTTTTGTGCCTAATTGCCCTGCACAGACAAGCTCAGGCAACACTCGCTTCACTAAGACCGGGCGTCCGTTTTGGATTTCACTATTGTGATGACGCTAGTAGTAGCAACCTTGCCGGGGACGAGGGGCCCCATACTGGAGGTGAGAGGACCCCGCGCAGGGGTCACAGGGCTCCGGGCCACGGTTCTGGCGAAGTTCTGGAGAGCCTCGTATTTGGAGCGGAGAGCATCGAGTTCCATTTTCATGCTGGCATTCTCAGAGGCCAGCTTCTCCACTTCTTGCTGCAGCTCTGCCTTCTGCTTCTCCAGTTCCTCCTTCTGGGTAACACGCTTGACTCTGCAGCTGGCCGCGTAGCCCCGGTTCTTCAGCGTGCGCCGACGCTGCTTCAGCTGGATGATCTCCTCCTTCGACAGGCCCCGTAGATGCTGGTTCAGCTCCCGCACAGACATGGTCACCAGCTCCTCATCTGTCAAGCTGGTCCCATTCTCGCCTGGCTCCCGCTTCACCTGGAAGAGAAGGCGGCACACACTCGTGAAACCTAGAGTGGATGCCTGCACCCGCCACCCGGACCCCTTTCCTCCACCTGCCTCTTTACCTTCAAGGCCTTGTTTCCTTTGTTGGGGGTCGTCATAACACGACAGCCTTGTCAATCAGGTTCTGGAAGGGAAGGAAGGTCAGGTTAGCCCCCCAGGACGCAGCAGAGCCCGCAACATTCCTGTGGCAGGGTTCAGCAGCAACGCCCCATGCTGCTGCACATCCCACTGCCCTCCCCGGCCAACACTCGACAAGCACCCGACTGAGCTGGACTCACAAGCGGCAAATTCTGTCCCTGAGCAGAAACTGCTGCCCTTCCACAGCCCTACTCCCACGGAGACTTTGTGGCAATGCTGGTTTTTTGGCTTGGGGTGGGGGAAATTAAAAAACTAGGAGGAGTCAGAATACACGGAAGCCACATTTTTAAAAATAGCCTGGCAGGCAGCAGGCTGGGTCCAGAGCACGGCTGCTCCGGGCCAGTCATGCTGACTCAGCACACTGGCACTCTGCGCCTCTTGCTCCCTGCCTCATCCTTGTAACTCCCAAGCAGAGCAAGGCAGCCAGTCGCTCCGACACGCCCTTCCAACAGGTGCCCAAGCACAGCCCAGAAACTCCCCAGGACAAGAGTCCTACCAGATTCTAGGTGCCCCCAAGGACCCAAACCAGTACGGTTCAAGAACACGCGACCCTGGGCAAGGAGCGCAGGAGAAGCCTTTGCCTCCACAACACGCCTCGCTGGGCATCCCGCAGGACGGGAGAGCACCACTGCTGCGCTCACGCCCCTCCAAACTTTTTCTGCTTCCCAGGAAAGCCCACACGTCCACGTTCAAGTCAAAGTTCTGCACCCAACCTTTCCCAAAGAACAGAAGGACAACCTGATACTGCAGCACAAGGAAGCATTTGGGCACACCCTAATCCCATCACAAATTTGGGCCGATACCTCAGCAGCCTTCACCTCTCCCGGTGACGCAAAGCTGACCCCAGCTGTAGGTCTCTTCTGTGGGAAAGTCCCCATCGGTCCCTGGCAATGCCAGGGCCCAGAGCCACCTTCTCTCTCCCTTATCTTCAGAGCCAAGGTATGGTCGTAAGAAAAAGATTAAGGGCGGTCAAAACCAGAGGAGAGCAGACGTCTTCACCGCCACGGAAGGCAGGATGTCAGAACTGGTAAGAGCAATTCCCAGGCCTGTTTTTACAGTGAATCCTACCCAAGCTCCTGTTTCTGTCCCTGCATACCTCCTCCCCCCCTTTAGTTCAGAGCACTACTACACTGCCCAGGGAATTAATCTGCTCAGACATTGTTCGACAGACATAGCTGCATCTCAAACAGACGGGAACTGCACACCTCCTTAAGCGAGGCAAGCGTTCCTCTGCAAGCACAAACACCTTGTACCTTTCGTCTCTTTGATGCCAAACAGTCAACAGCAATTTTATTTGCTACTGCTTTGCTAAATGTAAGAGGCACTGACGTACAGTTATAGCCAAGAACCAAATGCACAAGTCAGCAAATACGAATTTATGCTCTTCTAGCAGCTGTGGCGCAGGCTCCCCGCAATGCATCTACCACCTATTAGAGGTGAACGGGGTCAGCATTCCCCAGGACACCGGCAGAGACGTTCCCAAAGCCTCCAGCCTGCCAGGAGGGAAGCTATTTATACCCAGAGGACAATGCCCCTTCCAATGAGATGTCTGCTACAAGCTGACAGTGCTGGTGTAGAAAGGGTCACTTTGC
Organism: Aptenodytes forsteri; assembly: GCF_000699145.1. Taxonomy (NCBI): domain Eukaryota; kingdom Metazoa; phylum Chordata; class Aves; order Sphenisciformes; family Spheniscidae; genus Aptenodytes; species Aptenodytes forsteri. Next base: position 198,173 of record NW_008795314.1, read on the forward strand.
CGTCCAAGGAAGGTAGCTGCAATGAAGCAGGCTAACACAGGACGGACAGCGCACAAGCGACTGCTTCATAAAATCAATTCTCCACTCCTTCCCGTGCCGTTGTATTTCTTTCCTCTGCTCCTACTTGGCAAACAACATGGCTGCTGGGAAAAGGGGACAAGGAAGGGAACAGCTGGGGAGACCAGTAACGTCATCCCTGCAGCACCTCTCTGCACCATCCCCTGGTGAGCGTAAGGAGCCAAGGGCAGGTACGGTCAGTGGGACCACTGAAATTCGTCTGCCTTGTGGTGCTAAAGAATTTCCAGCTGCCTGGCAAGCACCCGAGCTTCCTTCATCACAGCAGAGCTGAAATAAAACAAACAAGGCAACAAACGTGCTGCATCAGGCAGGGCATCGGGAAGAGAGCTCCTTGGGGCAGACTGGGGAAATCAGCAGGGGTGCTCACACAGTCCGGACCCTGCAAAGTCCCCCTTCCCAAGGGGGTCAAAATGAGACGCAGCAACACACAAGTCAGTCAGTAGAATGGGAAGAACAACCCGGAGACTAGTTGTTGGCTATTTTTTGGGTCCCGTTTGAAGGATCAGAGACAGGGCTATTTGGCAGCTCGCAGAGAGGACACCCAGAGAACTGGCACCAAGACAGAGACCAAACTTGGCCTAACTCTCCAGACTGCTGATTGCTCAGCTTTTGATAGCTCCCTGAAGAAAGATCACACTGAAAAGTGCCAAATGCAATGACTGCAACGAAGAAAATGCAGCCTCAACACATTTCCCCAGAGCTCAAAAGGCCTGAACTCAGCACAAGCGCAGCCAATTCTCTCCTCAGCTCAAAGGCAGCACAAGGGAGCTGACAGCACCACGCATGATTCAACGCAGGCCCCATTCTCCACATTCCTGATCACAGAACCATGCCACGAGCCCCGTGTAAACACGGTGACGTCACCCGTTCCAGCGCAGGCTGGCCCGGAGACGGCGCCCGAAGGAAGGGAGGGAGAGAGAGAGGGAGGGAGGGAGGGAGACCCATCTGTAGGGACAGGGAGGCAGAGGAAGGGCTGTGCTCCACAACAGGCTCCGCAGCACCGTGCGGGTGGAGGAGCGTGGTTTGCTGGCAGCGGTCGGGCACACCGCATGAGAACTCTCTCTCCCGGTGTGGATTTCACACTCTGTTTATTTGCTTTCTTGCGAATTAGCTCACACAGCCCTCCCAGGAATCCAAACAAATCAGATGACTCCCCCAGTTACATATGAAGTCAGGACAGTTCCTCTCCTGTGCCCCCCCCTCTCCCCTCGGGAGTCCCTGGTGAGCTCACATCCAACCCAGGGCACTTTGACAGCAATTCTTCCCCCGTGGAATCTGCCCACCCAGCCAGCTCTAACTGTGCTTACACAAATAAAGGAAAGAGCTGGCTCTCCACTGGAAGAGACCCGTTCCAGCCTCCTGGTAGTGCCTTGCTCTAACCGTGCAGCTCAAACGTCACGTATTCTGGGCAGAGACGTCCCCAGCTCTGAACAGCAAGACCCCCCCCGTGCACACAACACACACAGACACTCCGCGTTGGTCAGGCATTGCAGCCTGCTCTGCAGTCCCACTGGAGAGGCTTGCTTCCCACCACAGAGGGAATCCGCTCAGCTCCGAGGACACCGCAGAGCCGAGCAGACCCACAGCCCCAGCCCCAGCCTCCTCCTTGCACCTGCCAGGGACCGGGGGCTCGGCGGGACAGCGAGTCCGCAGGCCCCTACGGAACAGCGGCCAGAACCTCGCAGCTGCGTCCCCTCGGCCGCCAGCTCTCTCCCGGTCAGCACCGGCCACGCTGAGCGGCGAGGTGACGGCAGCGGGGAAGCGTGGCTGTCCCACCCGCGGCCAAGCCTCTGGGCGAGGAAACGAGCGAGACGCCTCGGTGGCTCGTCACCCTCTCCAGACCTTCGCCTCCTCCCGTCAGGAGGAAGATCACCCAGCAGGAAGAAAGCCCGCGGTGTGAGCCGGGCGAGGAGGCTGAGGAAACCCCCCCAGGAGCCAGGAG
>NW_008795314.1:201215-207369 GCF_000699145.1 Aptenodytes forsteri
GCCGGGGGACGGACGGACGGACGGTGTGTGTTGGCCGCTTCCCTCGGGCTTCCACGCGTGTTAGCGGTGCACAGCGAGGAACAGCCGCGCAGCAGAGCGGGGGGGTGCTGCTGCTGCTGCCCCCGGGGGTGCCCCCCTGTTCCACGTCCTGCGTTTTAACTTAGCTCCAGTGCAGAGGAGAGCACGGCCGCCTGCCCCGGCTGCCTGCCCCGGCGGCGTGGCCAGCAGCGCAGCCGTCCTCTGCTCCAGGAGGCCCCACGCTCCCTTTCAGCTGCTCCTCTTTGCTGCATCCACAGTTTCTTCTTAGAGCTGCTGAAACTGCACGGAGGAGCAGCAAGGTCTCCACCGAAAATGCTGACTTAAAGAAGAGGACTTTGCAGCAGCTCTCCCAAGCGCTGGTGACAGTGCTGAAGCAAGCCCCGGCTGAAAAGCGTCAAGACCAGGGCTGGCTCTTCTGCTGTGCAATGCCGCTTTCCCGGATCATGCCCGGCTTGCTCCAGGTGTGTTTCCACCTGTTCTGCTATAACTGTGGGTCCATAACACAGGAATACTGGTGCCTACTGCATTTACTGCTGTGCCACAAGCAAGGCAGGGCTGACAAGGTGAGAACAGCGCAGAAGGACGAGGGACAAGTGGAAGGTGCAGCGATGAAACTGGGAGTTAAGGCAACATCACAGAAAAAGCACGTTCCTGAGGAGGAAACAGGCTGGGTCCTGGACATTCAGCAGCAGCACCGCAGGCTGGGTGTTCCACCTGCTGTGGCGGCCAGCTCAGTCACAGGTCTACAAGCATCTAGGAAGTTCATCTATAGCTCTGCCTCTCTGGGGGTACGCTGCGGCAGTCCATAAGTCTCCCGGCGGAGGGGCTCAAGCTCAGTCATCCTACCTTTTATTCTGCATTGCGCTTTATTAGCCAAGTGGAAACTCTCTCTGCGATGCTCCCTTTCATTTTGCATCAGCTGGTACTTAAGCCATCTGACTTCCAGCTTGGCCTGTCTGCACAGGGTATTCACAGCTTGAGTGGGGAAGCGGAGGAACACGTGGCACCCACTTGCCTCCCATGGAATCTTGTATGCAGTGGCAGAACCACTAGAAAGCCTAAAGGGTCGGGATACTCAGGCTTTCCTCCTTCCCTTCTCTTTAAATCTCTGAAAACTGGTAGCACAGGGTCCTAGAATAACTTTGTGGTGTTGCTCAGGAACCATGGGTGACAAGGAGGAACAGGCCGATACGCTTCCCAGTCCCGCACCCAAACCAGCCTCAAAGACAGGTCTGCAGCACACCTCGAGCACGCTCACTACGGGCAGCAAGGACCCAATGGCCACTGCCAGAGGCAAGAGATATACCCCGTCCAAACAGCTGGGATTAGCCACAGCCCTCCGCCAGAGAAGCAGTTTATTATGTAAAGAGGGAAGAGGAGTAACCATCTGACATGCCTATAGGGTCATACCCTGCTACCAGCCGAAAGCCTAACACTAAAAACGCTTTAACATTACGAGCACCTTTGGCAGCCTCTGCACCGATACCGAAATGCTTTTCCTGCATCACCTGCATGTCCAGGATTCCTCAGGAGACAATAAGCCCACCTTAATTGTCCTCCTCTTACCAGCACTCCCCCAGTATACCCCAAGGTAGAATACAGTACGATAGTTACCCACCCAAATCCATTCCATCCCCTCCAGCCTGTTGCTCCCACTGCAGCCCCGTAGAAGTGGTAGGGGCAGCTTGCATGCATGCTTTGTGCAGTTTTCTGGCTTGGGACAGGACTCGGGCTCTGGGAGAAAAGTAGAGAGGCAAGGAAGCCACGCTTCCTTGTTATAGCCACATTGGCTATAAAGAAATCATAGAAAGCAGAAGACGCGATCTTCCCTTTGCTGCCGTTCTGGGGCTGGCTCCCAAGACTGTGCCTGAAGGAAAGGTTAACCGTCCTTCCAGGTGACGGGCTGTAATCCACCTTCTGTCCGATCAGAGCGTTGGTCCCTTCTGCCCTTTAAGTCTACAACCGTCATTCACCCCTTTCCCCTGTGGGCCCAGGGAAGAGAGGTGCCGCGTTGCCCTCGACAGAGCACGGTGCCTGCTCGCGCCTGGCCTGGTGCTTGGGGCTGTACCAACCGGCAGGAAGGGTCGAGCAGGGCCACCCTCTCTGCTTGCTGCTACCACAACCCTGGCCAGGTTCCTTCCCTCACAAATACTGGAGTTTGAGGGGCAGAAGGGACCACTGCTCCGAGACCCCCATACTTCACTGCTGTTTCTTGCTCATAAATTTGAGTCAGACTTGGGAAATTCTCCAGACCAGAACAGCAAGGGTCTTCCTCCTCTGCAAAAGCGTGGTCATCTGGATGTGTTTCACCAAGCGAGGCCTTGTTGTTGGACAGGCATCAGGCATTCTCAAGTCCTCCCTGAACCTCTTTTGTGTCAAGCAGGGACTGACTTTCCTCCTGGGTCTCAGGCAGGACCAGCTATGTGAGATGGGACAGGACCAGAGCCACAAGCCAGACCAGATGACTCAGTGTTTCCCTTTAGTCTTGTATTCTGAAGAACTAGGAATGCAACTGCATGAAGCAGCCCCAAGCTTTTTTCTAGGTGTTTTCCCCTTCTAGCCATTAGCAGTGCAACACCATCAAAGAAACAGGAAGAAATGGTCTAGAAAATGCCAGAGAGACATAACTCTGCCAACGGAAGGTGACACTGGGGGCTGCTGTGCCAGATTTCACCAGCCCAGGGGCTCTGCTGGGAGAAATGCTGTCTGGGAGGGACAACCAGTCCACCACAACACAGCTGGATTGCGCAAGCTGAAGCAGAGCAGCCACTGTCAACAGGTATCAACACTGCAGTCCAAGAAGGAGGTACAGCCTGATGCCAGGAAAAGTGCTGAGGAAGAGTCCTGCTGCCACGCAGTAGCCCAGCACCTGGGTACAAAACCCTGCTTGAGTCTAAGGGAATGGTACAGAAGGTGGCTTTCTCCGGAGGAGGTTGTCCTTGACTTCAGCTCTGCTCCCAGCTGTCCCAGGAGCAGTGCAAAGAGCAAGGGGAGCATCACGGAGCACAGTGACACTGAAACATATCTATGTTTCAGATTCTATGAGCAGATTCTGTCCATGGAGAGCACAAAGAGGTGTCAGAGGGAAAAGGGAGCACTCACTACCCCTCCACCTGCCCAACCACCCAAGCCAGGCTCGCAGCAAAGGAGAGACAGCAAGAACAGTTCATGGTTCCCCAAACAGACAGAGCAGAGAGAAGGGGCGGCCGGCAAAGAAACAGAGTGTGGTCCAGAGGTTTATACCATCTGAGCCGGCAAAGAAAGAAAGAGAGTGTGGTCCAGAGGTTTATACCATCTGTCTCTCAAAGTCAAGGCAGATGGGAGATGGGGCAGAGGCACTTCGGTCCCTTCTGAGAGGTGCTTTAGGGCCCAGCCTCTAACCTAGTGCGCAGCACTGCATTTGTGTGGCAGCATCTGCTCTAGCTAATAGAGACAGCAACAAGACACAAGCTCTGACAGCAGATGCAAAATGGGGCAAGAGGGATCCAGGCCTGGTTCAAACCTCTGAGACCAAAAGGCATTCTGAAACCTCTTAAAAAATCCTATTAGAAACCATTTCTGCATGGGACACCACAAACACTGCCCGAGTCCTAGAAGTATCCAAGGCTTCTGGACAAACGATGCCCTTGATGAAGCTCTGATGATGGTATCACCCCTGCCCAACAGAGAACAGCAACGCCAGGGACAGTTTGCACCAACCCCACTACAGGTTAAAGACCCTCTTCTACAGCGCTGCACCGCCTCACAGCTGCTGCAAGCCAAGAGCCAGGTATGGGGGGCACCAACATTCAGAGTGAGCGTTTTTCCTTAGACAAAAAAGAAAGGGCATGGAGGAGACTGAGGTTCAGCACAGCCAGACTACAGCAGTCTGGTCAGTTCTTCTTGCTGCTGGGGCTCTTGTTAGTGAACAGACTGACTTTGCTGGCAGATGCCATGGACAGAGAAGGAGACTCCAGCTTCACCTTATCCAACAAAGTCTTCTTTATGGCTGCTGGGGAGATCTTCTCTTGGTCTGCCAGATGCTGCAGCTCCCTGCAATGGGGTGGTGGGAGAGAAAGACATAGAAAAGGAAGAGACAGGGAGTTGGAGGGAAAGTTTTGCAGGCTCTTTAGGACTTCCTAGATGCCCACCTTGTCCGGATGCAGGAAGCCTCCACAGCATTGATTAGGAGTGAGCGAAAGCCACCGCTCTCCAGGAAGTGCAGGGCATGGATGGTGGCTCCCCCGGGCGAGCAGACGTTGTCCTTCAGCTGACCGGGATGCTGCTCAGATTCTAACAGCATTTTGGCAGCACCCTGTAGCGAGGAAGACAAAACAGCTGCCAGAGCTCTGACTGAGGAACCGACTGTCAAATGCTCCTGTTCTCCACTGCATAGAGCAGCACCTAACACTCACAGTGGGCAAAACTGGGCTCCTGCCCGAGAGCCATTAGCAGGCTGCCAAAACACTTTTCAGAGCTGAAAAAGCCTGCAGAGGAGTCACGGTTCCCCAGGCCCCAGCTCCCACACCACCACCAACGCCAGCAGATTGCTGCGGACACTTCCTACGTCCCGTCACCGGGAACCTGCGTGCAGTCAAACCAAACACGTTTTTTAAAGTAGGTTCAGTAAGAGGACTGAGATCGTTTCAAACGGTGACGTACAGAATACTCTGCACAGAGCAGGCACAGCCTCAATGTGTCCTGGAAGAGGAAATACTGACCAGCAAAGCCTGTGCTCCAAGTCGAACAGCCAGCCTGCGGGGAAGTCCCATTTTCACTCCCCCATCCGCCAGAGCATCCAGAGCAGTGAACGCCTGAGACCAGACAGAGGAAGAGGTGACTGAAAGTCTCTACTCCAAGACCGATATTCTCAGGGAAGAGAGAATCCAGGGCTCCAGGATCACACCATGACTCCTATTTCTTACAGACTTGACAAAAGCCTCCCCCTTTACTGCATGGGTGCCATGCCAGGCTTCCCTCCCGCTAGTTCCAGCTCAGGAGTGGGGGGGAATGGGAGAAATTCAGCTTCTGGGTCGTACTAACTACAGGCCCACGTTTTGCAACGTGGACACTGCACGCTGGCTATGGACTTCAGACTCATCCGACTGGTAGTGGACTTTTGTTGTTGACCCAAACTGGTTATAAACTGGATACCTGGATTACATGTCCCATCGCGAATGTGAGCGATGAGGAAAACAAGGAATGACAAACTGAAGTTGCACAGACTTTCACCGCACGCAAGGCCTACCGCTCTCCCCAAGACTGTCACAAGTTGAGGAAGTAGCACATACATACGCAGGGCCACTGCCACTGAGCCCCGTTACAGCATCTATCAGGTCCTCTTCCACCTCGGTGCAGAAGCCTACGCTGGTCATCAGTTGTTCCAAGAGCTTCCCATCCTCCACATCCGCATGAGTCCCAGTGGCATAGACTGTAGCACCTTCCCGGACAATCACAGGGGTGTTGGTCATGCACCTGATCACTTTTGGTGTGGGGCAGAAGGTAGAGAGTTTCTTAGGGCAGAAAATTATTGGAGATAGAAAGAAAGAGAACGGGAGAAGGAGAGAGAGCGGGAGAGAGAAAAAATGAGCTTTAGTGCGTATTTGGCATACCAAATAGCCTGTCTAGGAAGGGACTCCCCAGGGGCAAGAACACCACAAGCAGAGGGAAAAGGGAGGCTCCTGCATTCCAAATTCCCCGCTTTGAGCCAAAGCGGCCAAAACTTAAATGTGAAGTCTTTAGTAGTACCAGCAAATAAAAAGCTGGGCAGCGCTGCTATTGGGAACAATATCCTGAACCCCTCATTCCCACATCAACTCACGAGTCTCCAAAACAGCTCCTGCAGACGCTTAGCACAAAGTCTGCAGAAATTCAGGGGAGATGACCCACCTCTGCTGAGAGAAAGAAGGTCTGATAGCACCTCACGTAATAAAGGAGCTGGCATAAAGACTCTGACAGCTTTTTCTGACGAGGACAGGCAAAGGTGACCCAAAGCAACCAGTTGGCTGCAGCACGAATTTAGTCCTGGGGAGCACAAGTAACGCCTGTCCCTCGCATCAACTCCCGGGGGGCTTGAGCTGGCGGCTCAAGGCCAGCCCCCGCACGCTCCTGCCCTGCGGCAGACGCCTCCCGGGCA
>NW_008795314.1:208773-227079 GCF_000699145.1 Aptenodytes forsteri
CGGGTTCTTGTTTTGCTGGAGAGTGGCCGGGGCAGCCTTTGGTGCCGGAATGGCGGCTTTCTCATTGTCTGGGAATTACCTACAGATTTCCCGAATGAGGGGATCTTCCTACGCTTCCACCGGGATGGAAGTTTTGTAACCCGGTGGCCAGACAAAGTTACGTCAGCGCAACCAACAGATAACGGCAACGAGTGTCGCGGCCGCCGTGCAGGGCGGCGCGGGCATCCTCGGGCTGAAGGCATGTGTGGTCCCACCGCGGCAGGAGCACTAACGCCTGCTTCAGAGAGACGCCCCGTGGCATGGCTCCGCTCAAAGGCCCACAGCAATGGACTGTGAAGAGACCAAGACGTTTTGAAGTATGTCACTGTAAAAACCAGGCAGCAGGCAGTGATTTTTTTCCTAAATAATCTTACCACACTGTTTTGGTTTTTTTTTTCCTCTGCTTTGGCTTTTTTCTTACTCCTTTATTGACACAAATAAATCTCAGTGTATCTCCGGTGGGTGAATGTTCCTAAACGTTGTCTTTTGGGGATACCGAATCCCCGTCTTCAGAAAGAGAAGGGAAGGAGAAAAAAAAAAAAACCAAAACCAAAACCCAACCCATTAAAGGTTCAGATTTTTATATGTATATATTTCAGGTTGGAATCCTCTAGGAGCTGTCTAGATCGGCTGCAAACACAAATCCGTAATTCTAAATGAATGCATGTACATTCTGACATTAGTTTACCAAAAAAAGTTGAGAATGAGCGGTGTTTTAGGAAGCCTGTCTTACGGCAGAAGACAAGTTACTTGATTACGATTTATTAATTGAGGGGAAGGATGAGCTCTGGAAATAAAGGGTTTCTTAATTAACTGAATCACGGCAGGGTTGGTTGTTAAAATCGTATTAAGCCGATATCGGATGTTCTCTGTCCTAGATTGGGTAATCTCATAGTTTCCAATGGTTGGCGAGTGTTTTAACCACGGAAGCATGAGGTTTTGATTTTTTTCTTTTTTTTTTTTTTCTCCTAAAAGAGTGGATTGTTGTCCACACAATCTTTTTTTGCCATTTTGACCATGCTAACATTTTTTGCTCAGTCTTTGGCTGGCAGATGAGAAAGCTAAATCTGAACACGCTGTTCTTGGCAATGACTTGTCTTTCCACTCCTCCAGTCAGTGGTGTCATGATTTCCACGTTAAATTCTATTTCCTCCTTATTGTGAAGGCACTAAGTTTCACCCCCATTGTTTCCCAGTTACCTGTTTCTCTTGGGCCTTTCTTTATGTCCCTGGCACCGTGTAAGCTGCATCAAGTTGTGCCATTAGCAGATTTTATCCTGTTCCTGCTGGTTGCTCCTGCTTGGTGCAAAATCTTCACAGCAAAAAGCGAGCAAATGCGTAGCTGAAAAAAAAAGGGTTAACCGGCCGAGGAGCTTTCCGACAGACTTCACTGCCCGAAAGACTTGCAGTGTCCTCCCTGGGGACAAGCGGCCCCTGCCTGCGGGGCACCTGCCGCTGACGTCCCTCTCCCTGGCCTCCACCAGCCCCCTCAGAGCCACTCCGGAGTCTACAGGAAGGTGCTTTCGTAAAGCAATATTCCTGGGTTTGCAGGTTTGAATTTTATAACAGAAGCCATGATGGCGCGCGGTCACCTCTTTGATTTTTAGTGCTCTCTAATAACAAAAAATAAGTAATTTTCACGCGTGACGCAGCTTGATTTGTCCAGGTTGACAGGTTTAAAAAGAATACATCATAAATGCTCAAGGTTCCTTCTGCGTGCAGTGGCTCTCTGTACACTGCCTCCTCCAAAAGAATTTCTTTTCCCAAGTTAGCATCTCTTATTTGTACAACCCCTTAACTTGTTTGGGTGGCAAGAAATAAAGCTGTCTAATACCCTGTTTTATATCTACAGTGGATAGTCTTGGGTCATGCCCTGGAACGAGCTGGCCAGCCTCTCGTTGGACCATTATCTTCCAGACTTCCTGCCCTTAACGGGGACTCGCGGAAGAGAAAAACCCCTTGGGAGGCCGTGCAGTGCATTCCCTTTATGCTGGACGCTGATTCTTGACCTGTTTCACGGGCTAATAATTCCCGCTGCTGAAGGCTGGTTCTTACTCGGTAGCAGAATTATCCAACGCAATCCGTCCCAACAATTTTTTCCTTTGCTTTTCAAACCCCATACAAAGCACTGATGAAAAGTAAGCTTCCTTCCTTTTTCCTGAGTGACTCTGCCCCAAAGAATGTCAGTCAGAGGTCTCGGCCGTCTTGTGTATATACTTTTTTTGGGGCTGTGTTCAGGCTTCATACATCAAAATAAATTGAGCTGTGCTTTCCGGCAGAAAGCAGAAGGGCTACGTCTGGCGCAATAAAAGCTGCGTGGAGAGCAAGATGAAAGCATGCAAATCTCTGGAGATGTAGTATGTAAGTCTGCCATTCAGCTTTATTTTAATTTGGTTAAAAAATAAATCTTGCTTCTGACAGTCAGCTACTTTAGATTTCAATCAAACCTATCTAGTCTGCATGCTTTCTGCACAAGTACTCGGACTGCTTTGGTTTCTCGCTGGATCAGAAATGAAGAACATTTCTTCCTATTAAGCTTGAAATCTGAGCTATGCAATGTGGGACTTCAAAGTGGGTGTTTTGTCAGGGATGGGTCAGAGAAATGCAGCTCGTTGGTGACTCAAAGAGCTCGGGAATCCTAGCGCCTGATCTGGTCCGAGGCAGCGCTCCCAATTTGTTACCGCTGTAAGCAAGTTTTGTCGTGTCCTGTCCCGTCCGTGCCCCCCCCAGGTTTGGTCTTTTATGCAGCGCTGTGAGATCAAATCATCTCTGCATCCCTTTCCCCCCTCCCCCCAGAATTTATCTTTAAGCTTCCAGGAAAAAAAAAAAAAAATTATTGACATCAGTATAAAGAAACGGTGGCATATGAACCGAGACAAAGCACGTGCCAAGGTACCTTCTGGTCCTGCTCGAGCGAGGATGTCGAGTTACACAGGGTTATTTTGCATTTCAGCCCTGTTCTGCACCCTGTTTCTTGGCAGTAGAGCCCCGATTTTGCAAATTTTCATTTCTGTAATGACTCAGTGTTTGCTAAATAGGAATATCCCATGCTTCCCCTCTCCAAGGTGCATGCTTGAGGATATTCTTTTTCTATGCTAAACAGCGAAGGAGAGGAGAGGAAGGGAAAGGACTGGTAATCTTCAAAATACTATTACAGCTATGATGTTCTTCTCAGAAACATCCCGACTGGAATTTCCCACACTTGCAAGCATTTCATGTCTCACCACACAGCCCAAACTAACCCAAACTCTAAGGGATTGTTTTTCATCTCCAGAACTGGTGTTCCTTGATGCAGCTTTTAACTTTCCCACTTCCTGGGTAGTCACTTGATTATGGTTAAGCGTTGGTAACAGTTTCAAAATCCTTGGTGTCTTTCCTAATATTTGGCTCAGTAATCCAGTAGCCTGCAGACCCGCTGTTGCAGCAAGCATTTCTGCCGCCTGGAGATGAAAGGCCATTTTGCATACTTTGAGCTGTGTCGTTTCTTCGCTCTGGCACCAGGCGGCTGAGGCAGATGTTGAACGATGGGGGAGGTGGGCTTTTCCCAGCATCAGCTGCAGCCCACCCACTACAGGTGGTTAATTTGCTGGTCCAGTCAGTCTTGACCTTGAAGTTTGGTTGATGGTTCTTGCGCGCATGCCTGATCAGCACCTCCCTTCCCTGCATCCCGTCTCCTGCTGCGTCCCCGACTGCTGTTGCTTACGGCGCTGGGACGGCTTTGCAGCAGCAGACCCACATTTCAGAGGTGCGAGACAAAGCGGATGCGCTGGGAGTACGCCAGGTCCACAATGTAGAGCAGCAGGTTCACGTAGGTGAAGATGGCAATCACCAGCTGGCTGTCCCAGGGGCACCTGCCCTTGGCGCAGAGGTCGGGGCGCCGCGGGGAGCCGTACTTGCTGTCGAAGCAGAACACCGGCCAGATGACCGCTGCGCTCATGTACAGCAGCACGGCCCCGAAGGTGTAGACGACCACAGAACGCTCGAAGGGGAACCACAGCAAGGCGGTCTTACCTGTGACGCTGAAGGCCACCACCACCACTGTCACCACAAAGCAAAAGCTGTAGACGGCCACACACCACTGCGTCGCCACGTATTTGTCATGCTGGCTGTCGTTCACCAGCGCCCCGAAGATGATGCAGGCCACGAAGGCCTGCACGATTTTCAGGAGCCCGGAGACGGTGGCCATGTAGCTGGTGACTTGTCCGGGTTTTGCCCTGGTTAAGAACACCTCGGCGGCGTACGCAATGAACAGGAGGCCTGCGAAGACACTGGCTGCGATGCGAAAGTCTCTCACCTCACAGCCGATGGGGTAACAGCCAAGCTGGACGAAGTAGAGCGGGTAGATCACCGCGGCCGTGACGGACATGAGCGTGGCGAGCATGGCAAAAGCGGCAGTGAAGTTCCCCCAGGAAATGCTCAGGCAGCTGTGCAGATGTGTAAATTCGCAGGTGATGATGAAGACAGTGATGGCGAAACAGAAGGTCCAGACAAACATGCAGAAAGTGCCGTATGCTGCGCTGAATCCCCCCCGGTGGGCTACCAGGCTGAACGTGGTGCATCCAAACGTCATCTGCAGCAAACGAGCTATTCCCACAGGGGATGTCACAGCAGCGATGTTCAGATACGGCCCTCCCGTGCTCTCCATCATCTTTCCGGTCCAGCAGACAATGCACTTAAAGCCCCCCCCAAAACGTCCTTTCAGGCTTTTGCTCCTTTGTCCTGAGTCAGACCTGGTACGGGATCAGTAGAGCGGCAGCTCGAATCCCCGCCTTGTCTCTACCAGTATCGGTAGGTGCTGCGTGTGACGCTGAGTGTGCGTTTCTGGCAGCCTCTCAGCGCAGACTTGCTGGCTGCAGGGAGGTTACTGCCTGGCTCTGCCCACCGGCTGCAATCTCAGGGTACCGCGATCAGCTCACTCCGCTTTCTCAGGTCTGAAACCTGCCCCGTGTTCTGTCCTTTCACCGTCTCCTTTCCCACATGATGGCCGAAAGGATCGCTTTCTCCCTGGGGGCTGACATTTATTCCATTTTAGCTCTGCAGCTGTAGCTCTGCTGCGCCGTTCGCAGGAACCTAGGAGTATAAATAGGGGCTATATTAATAGTTCTGGAATGAGTCCTGCCCCCCCTCAACTGCCGTGAGCGGGTGTTATTTAACACTGAAACTGCGAGCTCTATCAGAGGCTCTTGATTATCCTTCTGCCATTCCTCTAGAAACGTTCGGGTCACTGGAACGCTGCTGTTCTCCCAGCAGCCGCCCCACACCGTGGGGGCTGTCTGTGGAAGCGGCTGCGATCCAGCCACGCTGCAGAAACAGGAGCTCAGTCCTGCAGACCCAAGGCCCCCTGAGTGGGGGCACAAGCCCGAAGGCATCACAAGCCCTATAAAAGGATTTAGGCCAGAGGCTACGATAAAAGCTGACTCACTTTGCTCCTTTTGATCGGGAGCAGTAATATATTCACCTGCTGTGAAAGGCCCTGCTGTGCTTTGAGCATTAGTGAGAGCACGTGGCTGTGAAGATTTTGAGCACCAGTCCTCACTGTCTCCTTAAACTCTTCCCTGTCTCTGTTTTACTTATATGGGAACCAGTTATTCTTGTATCTCTGAAGGCCAAAACCAAATACAATTGTAAAAAAAAAAAAAAAAATTGCTTTGATATTCTTAGCTCTGTTTTGGAACACAGATTTCAATATATACTGTCAAACCCTCCCTCCTGTTGGATCAAGGCTTCCCCAGGTAGTCATTTTTGGTATACATTTCCCCAGGCTTGGTCTCTACCCAAAAGTCCCTTAGTTCTAACTCTAAAAGCCCCAAAGAAAATTTCTGATCGAGTTTCAGAATAGGAAAAATGAAAAACACAACATAGTAGAAAAATTCCTCGCTTACCTCATGGCAGCATTGCTGACTCCTCACCTGCAGCCCAGCTCTCGCTGTGCTGGTCCCGGTATGGAAGCAGGATCGTCCTAGGAGCTCTGCACAGGTGCAGGGAGTCAGCGTGACCGAGGGCTGGGCCAGCCCAAGCCATAAGACCCTTCTGAATGGTTCAAGGTAGTCATCAGCTGTGCTGATAAAGTCTGTGACTTCCTAACTGGGAATTATGATTGACCCTCACGCTTGGTAACAATAATAATTGCTTAATATCATTGTTTCTTATCCGTATGTTAATGTAATGATGTGACACCCACCGATGAATCGCCACACGCAGTGCTAGATACTATGAAGAAGAGCTGACAAAAGAGAGTGTCTGCTCCAATTTATGATCTTAGCATGCAGTTCTGGGGCAGCCTGGGTTTGCCCAGGTGGACACTGCTCCCCCTTCTCCCATGACCCTTCCCTGTGCTGTGGCTGGGGACCCGGACAGCTGAAAGCTCCCAGACCCCCGGAAGAATATCCGTTCTCAGCAATTTGCTGCCCGCAAGGTCTGCTGGCACCAACGCTGCTGGCGGGCAGGACCAGCACCTGGGATGTGCAACCGCAGCAGCTCGCGCTGCCGGGAAGCGCGCCTTCACGTGAGTCTTTGCTTGGATAAAATGGGCTTTGGAGGCAACGCAGCACGTCCAGTTTCTGGCTGTTTGTTCCCGCCCCTCCACCCTCCTCCCTTGCTCTTACACATCTTGCCTACAGAAATGCTCTGTGAGCTGGATCAGGATACTAATCTCAGATTTAAAAAAGAACAGCAGAGAACTTGCACCTGACGGGGATTATTTTTAACCCGGAGTCATCACTGGTCTGATTTACACTGCAGATGTGCGTGGTTGTATCCACACAGCAGTAGCATTGACTGAGCAGCCAGGACCAGGGGATTGGACAGGAACGATTTAAGCTAGCGTTGCTGCTGCAAGTCACTTGTGATCCAGCTGTGGCTTAAGACAAGAGACAACTGGAGACAGATACAGGTTACAGCAGGATTGCTTACGGTGAAAAGCAGTGGCTGCAGCACTCCAGCAGCTCACAGTCAGCGTTTTGTAGGCCAGGGATAACTTTACAGAATGATTCGCATGAGAACAGTACAAATTTTGTGGATGTTAAGACAAAATGTGCCTACCTTCAGCTTTGTGACCATCTTGTAACCTCAGTGTCCCTTTCACGAAAACCCCTCCCATTTTCCTTAAAAAGACCTCTGGTGCTAAATGTAGAAAACCTGCATTCATTTGGGGTGGAAGTTGCACAATTAACATCACAACAACCAGGAAATGCAGCAAGAGAGCCAAGGAGCTCCAGGTGAACATGTTCTCACCCTGAGGTCTTGCCCTTCCGGACTCTCTACGTTAATCCTTCACTTCTAGCAGAAGTTTTCCAGACTTTACTGCCAGCGCGGTGCTGCCTGTATTGTGACGTGTCCTGTAAAACCGAGGGGCTGTGTTACAAGGCAAAGCTATTGCTGCTGTTGGACTCTCACCCATCCTGTCTGGGGACGCTGCTTTGCTGTCCCTGTGCAGTCCCAGCACTCCATCAGCGATGCTCTGTTGCACCTAAACGCAGCTGAAATCACACTCGTCATTTTTCTTCTCAAGCCCTAGCAGGAGCCCCTCTAGATCCCCCCCTCCCAACACTCCCCATTGTAGCGTTTGGCTGCAACTGTACCACACTGGCTACGTGGGGTCAGTGAGGAAAAGTTTATTCAACACTTATTATATGACAGGCAAGTGGCTGTACTGCACTCCACAGTCGCAGGAGAAGAGCGATTTTACAGTTTATAGCCCACTGTGCTGTTGCTTACACTGTAACTTGCTGCATCACCTCCCATCTGACCAGGGGACCAACGCACTCGTGAGCAGAGAGCAAGGGGACGCTCCGTGTCAAGGCACACTTGAGGACAACTGCTTGCAAGGCCCTGGTGCCACAGGCTGATCATCACAATCCCCCCCCCAGCTGCCCTGCGTGCTGTCACCCATCGGTGATGCCTGGGCTCAGAGCAGAGCGGGTCCTGCTGCCGGGCTTCCGCTTCCCATGAGAAATGGTGCCACTCCGGAGAGACCTCAGCACCGGGAGGCAGTGCCGGCAGAGGGCAATGGTCTCCAAAATGAACAGCGGGCAGGAGCAGCGCACCAGATGGACCGCTGCCTTCTGCCGGGGTGTTGGGTTTGAATGTGCGGATCTCTGGCTTCTGTGGATCCCCAGGGCCTCCGGGTGCTGCCAGCAGTCTCGCTTCCCAGCATCATACAGATGCGCTGCCAAAGCAGGTATCAGATAGAAGGTCATGAATTAGAAACTTGCAGCTTCTTGCACCCCATCACTTCAGCTTGTTGCACTGCTCCTTTGAGACCCTGTTCTTCTGAACAGGGAAGACTCTGCCCGGGCAGTTTAAGGTTTGTTCTGAAAGGAGATCCAGAGTCACAGACATTTGCTGGTGAATGGCATGGCAGCTTTGCAATTAAAATGAATGTTGAGAAGCCCACATACCCACGCATCAGACCAGTGGCTCCTAAATGGTTAAGTCACAGCATCTTACAAAGCGAGACATTGATCAGCACAGAAGAGACCACGGCTACTAAACTGTCCAGGTTTTTAGCCTGGGTTCCACGCAAGAGGTGTCCTGCCAGGAGGACAGCGTAGCAAGGGCTAGCGCAGGGGGCAAAAGGTTGATCAGCCGCTCCACGGCTGCAGCAGACGCTGTGGAACTGAGGAAGCAGCAGCAGCAGCAGCAATGCTGTCCCACTGCTGCTACCACCCTCTTGCAGTGTTTTTGCAGTAATGACGCTGCCTCCACGTTGCTTGTCCAAGGAACGGAGCACCTTCCCCTGGAGCAGCCCTTCTGCGCCTTTCCTCTCCCCAGCGTGGCTCTTCCTCCTCGCAGCTGCCCCCAGTCCAGCACGGAGCTCCAGCCGGTAAGACTGGCAGAACGTAGTTGTCCACGGTCTTCACTGTATCGTGGCTGGCTTTGGCGTGCATTACTTGATCAGGTCTGCAGTCCTCCTCCGTGAGGGCTAAAGAGTGGGTTATCTGGGCAAGAGTGAGTTTCTCTCAGGCCCTGTGTGTTAGCAGCGATTCCCGTAGTGAATAGAGGCACAGGGCCCACCCTCCGGCTCGTGACTGAAACTGCTTACGCGCGCGACGCCCAAGTCTGGACCTGTAGTCAACGCAGTGCACATCCATAACATTCTGCTATCAGCTTTTGACTTCTTGGTTGCATTTTAATTCTGGCTCAATCATGTGATGCTTTTGGAGACAATTTTCCCCTCTCAGAGGGAAAGCATCTCATCTAGTCATAAGATCTGAGAGTACAAACACATGGTACTGAATTCTTCCAGTCTTGCCCTTTTTGCCACTGGCTTCCGCACAGCAGATGTCACTGGGGATGGACTTAGAAGTGCCAGCTTTACAAAGGCTTGGGAAAATTATATTTATTGCACAAGAAGTATAGAGCTGGAAATGACCTCCTGGGTTACAGAATCCAGTTTCCAGCTACGACTTGCAGCCACATTGTATAATTTTTCTAATAAATTAGCCAAGTTCCCCTTTAAAAGTATTTCCGAAACTTCTCCTTCTTACACATTTTAAAAGACTGTTGCAGAGGCACACTAAGCTGAAAGAGTGATCCCCGACTCCCAGGGATTTTTTCCTGTGCTTGCAAGAAAAACACCCCCTCCGAACATGCTTTGCCTTCTAGAAATTAACCTTTGAATTCATGTTTTAGATATACAGGTAACCAGCTCTGCAAAAAGTATTCCAAACTTCAACAGCGGTATTTATACTTTACTGTTTCCTAGTAGAAATACATCGCTGGACACAGCCTAAGGCACTTGCCGTATCTACAGGTGCATCATCTTGTGTAGAGCCATCCTGCGAACAACCGATAGGCCCAGTAGTTTCCCTTGGCGCTCCCAACTGATGAAATTCAGCAGAAATTCTGGCTACTGCTCAAGTACCAGCACTTTGATTGACTCCATGTGACTCCAGCCCTCAAAGGAATCCCATCTTCCTGCATGCTTTTCCAAATGTTGTCTGTACTGAAGAAGCCTCTCAACTTAGTGGCATGAAAAATGTAATCAGAACAATTTTACTTTTACAGACAAGTCATTAGAACGTAAAGGATATCGGTAATCCCTGGACTGATCACAGGGAAACTCCACTGACGAGTTTTCCTGCATTTCAGTTCTGCTGGGAGCACCAGTCCTTTTCTCTTTAGCTACTTCTTTATCTTAAATGTGCACTAAACCCATCTTGCACGGCGGGACGGCCGATTTCCTGTGTGGTACTGCCCGACCGTTTGCTGAAGTCCGTGAAAAGTAACCGAATGGCTGCGGTTTTGTTCGTTTTGGGGTTTACTCACCCAAGACAATGGATCTTACAAATAGCACTTACAAATACCCGGCAAGACCTATCTTGACTGGAATTTTTCTAAAATTAGGTCCTAATTTTCTGTGGCCTACACATGGTGTAACCATTTACGCAAGTGCAAGCAAATGCAAAGTCAGTATCAAGAATTTCTGCAGACCGGATGCAAATTACGCTCCTTGTGCAGGTTTGTCGACACCAGCTGCAGTACGCTACAGCATAAAGCTTTTCTGCAGCTGCCTGTATGCTTTCCCCCCTAAGGAATGGTCTCTCGCCCTCTCCAGCTTCAGTCACACATTCCTGATCCCTCCCTTGTTTTCCTCCCATTACCATCAAAGGGGATTCTCCCCGTTCTGAGGTGGGTGTGTTCGCAAATGACTAGAAGAATAGAAATATGTTGGTGCTTGTCTTGTGTTCTCTGCCTTTTATGTTCCAAACGCACTCCATTTTAAGACAGGCCAGACGGTGTGATCAAACGTTTCTCTCACTAGAATAGAGGCCTTTGCTGCAAAACCAGGTCTCCCTGCATCTTAAAATGCAATGCCCTGGAATACCTGGCAAATCACAGTCAAGCTGAAAATGCTGTGCAAGTATGCAAACGTCAGATGCTGGGTGAAAATCCCTGTACTTAGACCTCGTATTACAACCTCTTCGTCAGAGAAACAGTGACAAAGCATACTGCAGGGGGAACGCAGAAGTCTAATTAATACAAAATGTCAATACCACCCTCAGCCCTCTCCCAGGCACAAGTGATCATAAGGATAACCCATCCAAATGAGCAGCATATACAACTTTACAAAGACATATGTATGGTTCTCTGGTCAGCCCTTATAAATAGCGTTTTACATATTAAAATAAATATGTCCACGTTGCCAAAGTAGCAAGAGGTTTCTTCGTTATTTAAAAAAAATATGTTACAAAACAATATCATTTATATTTCTTGCTTAGTTTAAAAAAAGTAATAAAAAAGTCATTTTATAAAATAATACGAAAGTAAATTGAGTACAAGAGTGTCCATCCCTAGCACGTGTCCTGGGTTTGTACATTAGGACTCATCACGAGATGCTGACCTCCAGGAAGTCACGGAATCATTCCTTCACTTCTAGTTGGACAAAAGAAATCCAGTGCTTGCTTTTTTCACCACTTGTATCAAGTCTATGATGTAAAATTCATGGCAAGGGAAGAAGTCCTAGATCTGGGGAAGGTTCTCATTACTGCTATTTATGGCTTCGCTACTCCCTGTATCAGATTGCCTTGTGTAACACGGGAAGAGGATGTGAATGGCCAAAACCGAGCCCTGGAGTTTGGAGGTAACGAGTTCCAGTCAAATAGTGTAAGCAAGAAACTGCTTTTTTTTGTTTTTCTTGACACATCCTAAGTGTGCAAGAGTGTGGGAGCACGTGGGTGTGTACAGGTTTGAGCATGCATGGGTGTGAGCGTGCATCTGCCTGCATGAGCGTAAGGAAGATTAGAAAGTGTGGGAGAAGGGCTTAGAGTCTCCTCCTGATCTAATCTCTCTGCCCCTCTGAAGACCCCTTCCTAGTTACCACTGCTGAGCATCCCCAGAAGTTTACTGGGCTCCAGGCCCTGTTGCTGTGCCATCTTCTGAACATCAAAACCCATGTGCATGAGGAACTGGATCACGTTCATCTCCTGCCCTGTGAACTGGTCCCTGATAGTGGGGCACGAGGGGTTGCAGTGAGGCCACGGACAGCTGTCAATCAGATGAATTGGGCAGCCTTTCAGAGGGGCCTTCCCATTTTTGTTGCTCTCATGTAGGCTCCGATCCCAACAGTGCAGGGCACGGGGTAACGATGTCCCCTTCACCTGGATGTCTGTCCAGTGACTGAAAAGACAAACCGTACAGATTGTATCAGAGGGGTCAGGCTGTCAGAACTGGTTAATTCCCCTACCGATTCCCTGTTGACCTTTCATAGAATCTGCAAAAGCACTCACTTGCGTGTAATGATCTCATGAGACAAACAGGCAGGAGCAAAGCTAGCGCTAAAGGAAAAAAGGAAACATGGATTAGGTCTTGGAAGGACAAAGTAACTCCTGCTAAATAGAACCTTCCGGACTAGGTAGAGGGTGGAAATTTTGCCGTCCCTAGCAAGATTTTTAGAAGCAGCAATGATTATCATGATATAAAACCCGACCGGACTGGAAAGCATCCAGAAGAAAAGGGGTTCCATCCTGCCTAACAGTGCACATTCACAACAAGAGACTCCTGAATACCTGCTCTTGTATGAAGCAAGTAAGGCACGTTAAGAGTTGCTTCTCTGTTGTCTCATCAACTCTCCGGATGTTTTATGATCAGTACTTTTCAAAACATCCCTGTGAGGTTAATGGCTGCGCAACGGCAAGGAGCCTCAGACCCCACCTTGGAGGTAGGAAAGAAAAAAAACAAGTTCCTATTGATAACAAAGGGTAGCTGATAATTGTGAAGTTGGAAATTACTTTGCACTTATCCAGAAAGGAGAAAGGCAAGATTCTTGATGTAGATGAACTAATAGTTACCAAATTTACAACAATCGTTTCTGCAGAGATCTGAGAAATGCTGCTAGGACACTGGATAGGAATGCCTCTTAGAAATAAATGTGCCAGGTTTTCCTCAATGAAATACTTACGTCACATCCTTCAAGGTGTTTCTCAGCTCCCTACCCAGATTCTGGATGTAGAGCCACTGCCCTTCCTGAACAGGCTGGCCAGTGAGGTGAACATTGTCTACAGTAAGCTGGGCCTCATCAAAGAGCCACTGGACAACAAAGACTGGACCTAGGAAGACAAAAAAAATTTGGAAAAGGGATTGCTCTAAGTTAGCTGCGGGTACAGAGGAAACCCTAGAATCCATTTTATATCTCTCCTCTGATACTTACATCGAAGAGTGGGGTAAATCTTATATCCAAAAAAGCAATTCCATTCCTCTCCCTCTTTAAACTGCAGCTTACAGCGTTCAGGAACGATACCGTTCCAATACCTAGAAGACAAAGCAATAACAGAATGAAAGGCATAGCGCAATCCTAACAACGGCCTTTCCATATCCCAGTCTATTTCTGTTCCGATTATAGTTCCAACTTGTTGACACCAGAGTTCTTTCTTGGCTATATTGTCCCATCAACACATTTTAGAGCATCTACAAATTGCACGCATTCTTCTGCACGCCTAGATTTTAAATTATTGTCTTTTCCAATAAAATCATTGAAAAACCACCGATGCAGATGATAAATACTCTTTAGGTATCAAAATGAAGGAAGACAGAGAAGGAAGACATCTTCTCCGCACTCTAACCTCTTATAGAAGCGTACTTTAGAGCATCTGATTGTACCTTATTCCTCTTCTGATGGCTTCTGTTGGAGCACACGTTATAGTATCAATACAGTCAGTTCTGCGATACTGTTTATTATCCAGGAACCATCCAGAGTCTGCCAAGCCTCGCACCTGAATCCCTTGATAACCCATCTCCTCCAGCTGCTCTGCCACTCGATCCACATTCAGGAGCACTCCTGTCCCTCCAGCACTGCAACAGCAATGTTAACACTGCAGTCATGAAGCACACAGACCCGTTAAACGGCTGGCTAGCATACATACTGTCACAGCAGTGACACTGTAAACAACTTCATCTGTCCACAGGACAATCCACTACTGACTTGGCAGTCACCAAGTTATTTCCTTGCTTTGCAAAACCCTCAGAAGTAAAGCCGGTGCCGAGTAACAATCTGATACCTCAGAAACCAAATCCTGTTCTTATTCTTTCTTCTGGGAGATATATGTGCTTCGTATCATTTGCAAGGGGTTTGGCTGCTCAAAAACTGAAAGAATCTGAAGGGAGACAAATTCATCCTTTGCAACTTCTCTATTACACCCCTGTGTAACATACGCCGAGTGTACCATAGCTTTGCGCAACATAGCTCGATTCAGAGCACCTGCGTCAGGCAAGTCTGATTTTTTAACTCAGATGTCCCGAATCTATTCACAAGAGGCATGCGTCTCATGCTGTGGGCCGACAGGAGCCAGCATTCTTGATGCAGGGAAGAATGAATACATTCCCTCCCTCTCGCAAAGCTTTTACCTTGTTATTTTCTCCTAAGTGTACCTGGACCAAAAGCCGAGGAAATAGTCTCGTATCACCCCCTGTTGCACCACTTAAAGGAGAAAACTGAGAAGAGATACAGGGTTTGCTGTGTTAGTGTTACTGTACTCCTAGAAGAAATTTTTCAGGAGCTGCGGAGACCTCCCTAACAGTTTTCTACTGTGGAAATCCCCTGTCTTCACAGGAAATCTTGTAGATACCTACCTGCTCCCTGCTAGCAGCAACACTTTTGCAGTGCCAAGACCTTTTCCCACCAGCTCCTTTATAACCTCCTGAATGATCAGTGCTCCCATGAAGGCATATTCATCTGGAAGAGAGAGCTCAGTGTCAACAAAACTGTTTCCTGTCCAGGCTACGACTTTGGCTTCCTCTTCACAAATGCTCAAGAACCTTATGAAGGGATTATGAACCTAAAACCAGGCCCATTTTCTCCACCTGTATCGAGTACCTCTAACAAGAGATACTCCCCCCCTCCGTACAAAACTTGCCTCCCTGAAAGAAATCAGTTCCAACTTACTGCACCCCTTTTCTCCCAATAAAGCCAATTCAGCCAAGCAATGTTTCACAAAATGTCACACCCACACAGACCGCTCCTTCCTCGGCACCACCAAAAGGCAGCCACGTTCGCTGAAGTGTAACTGCTTCAAAGGAACAATCAGAAGAAGCTGTGATGAAGTGAAAAGGTCCCTTACTGTGACAAAAGTGTATCTGTGGCATCCACGAGTGGTCCGTTTCTCAATTTAAGGGTTAGTGAAGAGAGACATCGGGTGACACCATGTCTGGTTTAAGGCCAGAACTCACAGACCGGCTCAAAGAAAAGCATTAACCTTCTGCTTTTTCAGTGCCACATCACGGAGCATCTTAGGCCCAATTCTTTTGTTCACAGCAACGTCTATCAACAGTGATTCCATTCCGGTCAGAGAAAACTCTTCGTGAACAAACGAGAGGAGAACCAAGCCCCTGGCGTTTCTATAGACATTACTGCACCCAGACACCAATCCTGCGTTGAGTTGGGAAACCCAGAGGAGTACATGAGGTAGAACAATTCATTTGCATGAAATCCAGCTTACTCTGGAAGAGCACTCCTTTAAGCAGACTCCCAGAGTTCCGTCATCATCAAAATGACAGCCAGTGGCAACGCGCCTATTAAGATGAACTATCCTTCGTTTCCCAAAGCAACCTGCCGACAGCTTTAGCCTGACACACGACGGCTCCTTTCAAAAGCCAAATATCCTCCTGACAGAAGTCCGAAACCAAATTCACCGCGCTTGCCCCTCAGACCAGCAAAGCCAAAGTTGCATGCAACAAACCATGGTTCCTCAGCTACAGCATTTCATTTGCTGTGTGCTGGAACCTGGAGATTCATCTAAAAGGAATTTCGTTCCTCTAATCCTTGCATACTGCATCAGTGTAACATCTCTGCAAGCAGTGGCTCTGAACTATGTCAAAACAGCCTGAGCTAAAGAGATCAGGATGTTTTATCTGGAAGTAGCTTGATATTCTTTCCTGCCCTTCAGCAAGAAAAAGCCTGTTCTTCATTCATGTAATTTCACAGAAGTCTGGCCATATCCTTTAATGTGCGATGTCTGGGGCAGCAACAGCCCATCAGCAACACTCACTTTTCTCAGACTTGGAAGAGGCACCACTCCAAACATCACTTGAGCAATAAGGGATGAATCTGTAAGAGAGAGTTGTGTGAGTACTGATGTTCCTTTGACATGCAAGGAGGGGTGAGGACAGGGTCAAGTAACTGGAAGAAAATTAAACCCCGGGGAGGGGAAAAGGGAAGAGTTTCTTGCCCGGTTAGACAACTTACCTTCTTGCACACCAAGCGACAATTATAACTGTCTTGAATTTTCTCCTGAACACTGGTAGTTTTACTGAGTTAAATCAGTATCAACGTGTCTTTTATCAATCTAATTGAAGCACTGAGCTCAGCGGACAGAACGATGGGCCAAGATTTTGCTCTTAGCTGTCCCACTGATACGGTGGATGGCCTGCCACAGGGCAACTCTCTGTGCTTCAGTTTTTCACATGAAAAATGAGAAGACCTCGTCAATGCAGTGCAAATGCTGACTGCAACGACTGGAGGTTTTTGCAGGAATGAAGTTATCTTCCCGTTTTTGTCTCCGGCTTGCAGAATGCAAATTAACATCCCTCCCTTCTGCTTTTCCCTCCTGTACAATGCATATATAAACTGCTGTCTTTCTCATTTCTCTTCTTTGAACTCGAAGAGCTGCTCCACACTCCTCTCAAACTGGCAAATGCGTACCATACTGCCAGCCCACCACTCACAGCAGTATTTGCCACTTCAGCTGTTTGAGAAGGCTCTCTAAGCTATCCCCAGTTTTTCTTCCTTAGATCACCCCACAACTCCCAAGGAGACCGGACTTAAGTTTCTCCAGACCTTGCCAGCGCTACTTGTTAGAGAGCTGAACTAGAACAAATGAGGAAACATACAATTTCCTCTCGCGAGTGTTAGTCTTAATCTGTCTTTGTAGCATTCTTGCTAGCCGAAAAGGCAGGAGATGCTTTTAAGTATAAACCTATTTCCCTTCGTTGTCCCTCCTTACACCATGTTTGCATTCCACCAGTGGGGATTTTCTTCTGGTTGTGATGACAGGATCCCGGTTCCTGCAGACGGGCACAAAGAAACAAGAAATGTACAGATGACAGTCTGCGATTTCAGAGAAACCGTACGAGCCTCATGCAGGATCTCTGACCACACAGAAAACAAACAGCCATGATGAAAAACATTGGTAAGGGAAGTGGAAGGAACATTTCTAAATTTGCCCTTAGGCAGATGTGACTTTCAGAATTTGATTCATGCTAGAGAGGAAGCCTGTCCAGAAGCCTCTTGTAGTACAAAAAAGAACCTGTGACACATATTTAAAATTAAGCGCTTCCCCAAAAAACAAATCCTAGCAGGTGAATTCCAATATATGCAATTATAAGATCTGTGTGAACGACAGAGGTTTGGGTATTCAGAAAGCCGGAGCATAAGCAGCAAGAATGAAAAGAGGAGCTCAACATTCCTGGGCTGACTCAGGAGCCCGGTGGTCCAGAGCGTGGGTATCTGGCGTGCTAATTCCACCTTATGCGTGACACTGAAAGACGCCACAGATACGTCACGTACGCAGCAAACGTATGCTTTCACACAGAGGATCACCTTCGCCGGTTAAGTGACGATACGCAATTGTAAACGGGGAAAAGGTGGAACCACGCAGCTCCAGGCGAAAGCCCAGACGGTTAATCTGATTTCTCCCTACGCACCCAGGGCCAGTCCTACTACAGGCAAACACGCGCATCCAGGGCAGCGCGCAAGGAAGTGCATCTGTCCTGACAAACAGATTAAGAGGTCCAAGAACAGTTCTTCTGACAGGATTAAGAGAAACACAGAGTCTCTTTACAAAACGAAAAACTAAACCACAACTCTGAAGATCCCAGCAGGTTTGTGAGTACATGCGTGCATCTAAACTAAAGAGAGCATGTTGGCCAGAGTTCAAAAAACCAGTACTGTCTACCAGCGATAACCGTACACCCCAACGCATGTGCACATCTGTGCTTTTAGAAGGTTTTCAGAGAGCGGAGAAGCACGCTTGCTTGGGCGTCCTCTCGCAGGAGCGAGAGCCCGTCCGTGCCCGTGACGCCGCTCCGTGCCCGTGACGCCGCGCGGGGCGGGAGCAGTCGCACGGCAGCGACCACGCGCCTGCGGCCTGCGCGACGCCGCGGGCGGCTGCCTGCCCCGGGCTGGCCCCGCTTCCTCGGGGGGTGTCCCCACGGGGCAGAGGGGGACGACTCACCCACTCGGGTGGCGGGCCACTCCCGGGAGCTCATGAGCCTCCGCATGGTGTCGTAGCGGGTGTCGCAGTTCTCCCTGTTGAAGCAGTACCACCCTCCTGGT
>NW_008795314.1:229210-235066 GCF_000699145.1 Aptenodytes forsteri
GGCCGGCCGTAGCCTTCGCGCCGCGGGGGGACTTTGCCTTGGTGTTCTTCGCAGCTCATGAGTTTTACCCCCCAGTAGCTCTCCCTGCTTATTCCCTGGGGGTAGGACATTTCCAGCGATTGCGAGAAGAATCCTGGAGAAAAAGCCGTGTTAAGTGCCAGTTACCAGAGTGCCTGTCATTTATTCCCTGGGGGTAGGACATTTCCAGCGATTGCGAGAAGAATCCTGGAGAAAAAGCCGTGTTAAGTGCCAGTTACCAGAGTGCCTGTCATCTGTGAGAGCGAGGAGCGTCACAGAAATGCTGTCCTTGTCGCAGACCTCAGTACTGAAAACCGAGGAAAAACAGAGAAAACGCTACGCTTTGAATAATCCCATCTTCGTTTAGATACCAAAACAGACAGCTCACACCCCTCGACAGCCCTCCAGAGAGGAGGGGGGAAACGGTCGGTCTTTACCGGGAAATGTAATCTGTCTGGGATCAGAAAAGGTGGAAGGAGTATAATCTTAAAACAGTAAGTGGAGGGTTTTTTGTAGAGCGAGAGTTAAGGCTGTCCAGCTGCTGCAACTACATTTCTTACCTTAGCATGTTTGGACTTTCTAAGTGTATCCTCAACACTGAATTTCCTGCATAGATAGCACATGGGTTTGCAATTTGCTTGCCGTGTTGGGTTTGGGTTTTTTTTTTTAAACTTTCAGTTACTCTTACGTAGTCTTGGTCTTAGCTCTGTCCTCAGTCAGATTTTTAGCTCCAAATGTTTTCTTTTATGTAAGTGCTGATCGTACCAACGGTATCTTTAAGCCAGGCAAAGCCACTAAGTTGAACATACCTCTCCACACACACGCTACATTCACCCCTTGATACATTTTTGGTCCTAGCACAATTCTGCATCATCATATCTTTTTCTACGCTGGCCTTAACATCCCTTCCTCACTGGCCGTGACAGGTATGAGCAATTGGTCACTAGGACTAGTTATAGCAAGTTAGAGAGCTTGTCCGGCTGCCTGAGCAGAGGTGCAGCTGGAAAACTGGTTAGTTTGTGCGAAGTCTGAACAGATGAATCGGTAAGTCCTCAAGAGTGCTTCAGGATCACTGGAACAGTTGGCATAAACAACTCCAGGACATAATATTCCGCTAGCTGCAGCAAGAAAGCAGGACGGATGAGATTGCTGAACTCTTTGAAATCCTACTTCTTTAGAGAAAAGGCTGCCGTTCATCCCTCTGATAGGCTTGCGTTCTTCCTGGTTTCCATGCTCCTTCCCTTTGGGGAGGTCTGCAGTTGCTGGACTCTAACACGTTGCACCAGGTGGTGCATTAAGGGGTGACTGAATGTGATACACCAGCAAAGAACCTTAGGGCAAAGAGGGGTGCATGTTAAAGTTGCAGATCTTTGGGCCTTTGTCCAAAGAGGTGAAGCAAAGAAATTTAAATTTTGCCTGACTTGGCTTTACTGAGCCCCCCTTCAGCTTTCTTGCTTCTGGTTCAGGTAACTCGGGAGGGTTTCTTTCAGAGCACTCTTACTTGTCATCCTTCCAAAGCCCAGTAAAATGTTCGTATTACCCCTGTCATGAAGGAGCAAGGAGGCTGTTAAGACTGCAAGGCTGTGTGAGGTTACGGCACGCCAGACTGCTTTCTTACTTCTAGATATTTAAATCTCGTACAGTTTAACTCTTTGACATACTGAACTTGAGAGAACATCAAAGTGCACACAGATTTTGGAGAATTTTACAATACTGTCCTTCAGCATGAGAGGTTCATAAGTTTTAATCTTTTGGTAAGAGCCACCCTACATGGAATAGATTGGGCTCAGTACAGAAGGAAGCTCAGAGAAAGCTGCGAAAGAATGTGACTCCTGCTCCAGGCACTGAAGATTGGGCATTTTTATTGGTAGGAGTAAGGCACGTAGGAGGCCAGCAAGAGATTTTTAGTGATTGGGAATGATGTTAAGGAAGATGCTGTTTTCATTTAATACCTTTCAAAATGAAATATCCTGCATAATACGTTCCAGTATGTCCTAATGTAGTTCTATATGTTGAAGTATATTGGACTGTGCTATACAACAGCAAATGAGGCAGTTCTGAAATTCCCTAGTACTCTGCCAGGACCAAGGCAGCTCCAGGACTTGCCCTTTTGATGTTTCCCTGTCAGAAACCAAGAGGATTACACCTGGAGTCCTGCGCAAGGACTTGTGCCACAGGTACGTTTCCCCTTCGTAGCCAGCTCTCACACCTGATTTAAGCAGCTCTGCAGCCCTGGCTCAGTTGAAGTTCCCTGGCTTGTTTCCTGGGTCTTGTGTTGATCAAAAGTGTGTGTGTGGTGTAAGAAGACCACCCATAGAAGACCACTCGCCAACAGATAAAATCCTGCTTTCGCATGGTCACACTACCGCCATCTCTTCGAACCTCAGTGGTGGGTGGGGGTAAAGGACCTCTGATAGGGCACCAGAACTCGTTTATCCCCTTCGTACGAACGTGACGTGCTGGGTGATGCTCTGGTAGGAACCACCCTCTTGAATGTCCCCGGGACTCGGCATGATCAGTAGCGTGTACCGTTGGTACGGACAGGAGGAAATACTTTTCAGAATCATCGTTGCTGTGATAAGTAACTATTGTTCTGCATCATGTTTTGGAACTGGTTACAACATATTTCTAGATGTTCATAGTTAATGTCCTGTCCATTTGAAAGAAAAAAAAAAGGGGGGGGGTCCATGCTTTATCGAGAAGCAAATTTATGCATTATTCTCTGTGTGGGTGTGTGACAGAACGCAAACCCGCATAATGCCAGGGTTATATATCTAATGCAAAGCACTAGCTGCCTAAAAGGTGATTTTAGGGAAAGGTCATGTTTGTTCACTGTAATCACTAATGAAATGCAATTTCTGAAAAGTTTGTAGCATGGTGGATGTTCTTTTGCCGAGACTCACCTGGCAGATTTGCAGGCATCCTCTTGGTCCTGACAGTGGCAGAAATCGGAATTGTTAAGGGTATTTTCAGCTATTCCCTAATGAGTTCCTCTTTCTTTGTAGCACTTTAATGAACTCCAGGTTGTAGTTACCTCCCCCTTCTTTCTCTCCTGATGCTTCTAATTTCAGATAAATATTTGAGATTAGAAGTGGCTCTGGGTATGAAATGTGACCCTTAACCTCCATGCAACTTTCCGATTATGACATGCCATTAAAAACTAGATTCATCTCTCTAATCCTGCAACTTGGAAATGTTCAGCTCAAATTACATCGGTGTCTTTTTAACAGGAGCAACATTTCTTTAAGGGATGTGTCACTTCTAAATGCAAAATAGGAAACAGCTGCCTGCTTCAGACATCAAATAGGAGCTACCCCCCATCCAGCAACAAGACCAATTTTTTGGGCTCCATGAAACCTTTTAAAGGTGTATCTTAAACTGTGTATCTTTTGAAATTGAATGGCTGCCCCACCTCAGCGGCTGAATAATCACTGGTGTTAACATAGCCACTTCAATTGTTTCTTCTTCTTCATACCTTCTGTGAAGGTATTAATGAGCGGAAGGACAGGATATCTTCATTCTGTGTTAGAGACTTGCAGAGCTTTGGATCTCTACCCTGTTTTAAAGACTAAGAAGAACTTGCACACCGTAGATATTGTTGCACCCTTTGTAGGCGAAAGTGTGAAAACTTTCAGAACAAACTTGCCCTTAAGTCCTCATGCCTCTTCATATATTTTACAGCAAAAGGCAATTAAAAGGGTAAGGAATTATAAGAAGTATGTCTCTAGGCTCGTGAATGATGGTAACAGAGAATGATTAGTGATTGTTTCTTAATTAGAGCTGGGGAACACCAAGGAAGAAGTTCTAAAACAAACAAAATTAAGTACTTCTGTCATACAACACAATTTAACTGTGGCATTCGTTGCCCCATGATCCTGTGGATGCCAAAAGCTCAGATAGGCTCAGAAGATGGCTGAGCAAATTCATGTAAGAAAAATCCATCAGATATGATTAGATGTAAAGACGCAACCTCTGACTTGGGAAGTCTAGAAGACGCAGATTGCTGAAAACTGGAAGTTGATACTGGGGAAAACATAATCGCAGGGTCTCCTGCTCTGCTGCTGTTCCCTGTTGCCGTCAGAGGTAGTTCTGATTACCTTGGTGTGAGCCAGTGTAGCCATTCTTATTAAGAAGCTCTTCTAAGATGTGGGCCTCTCTCCTAGGAAAGAGCATCCTTGAGAGGACGGTAATTCATAACCTCCTGCTGCAATGCTAAATTTCAGAGTATGAACAAAGTTCTTCGCTACATAAGCTGAGAACTGATAAGTAGGAGGAGGATGGTGATAATACCTCCGTATATAACTATCATGATTATATTCAGAAAGTTCCAAGGCTGCTTAGCTAAAATAGTAAAAAAAAAAAAAGTGCACACAGACAGAAGATATTGACGTATGATTGAAAGTCATTCAGCTGATGTGGACTGACAAGTTACTAATCAGCTATTCTGTGGTAACTGGCCATATATATACCTCTTGTCCATCCCAGCTCTGAAAGTAAAATACGTCGACAGAAACCATTTTAATGTGCTTGGGAATTACAGACGTGGACTGGGATGCCGATATCCTGAACGCTGTAGCTGTGTAAGTGGTATGGCAATGATACTTCCCGACGGAATGGAAAGAACAAATGTAAAGACATTTTTAAGCGTTATTTTTAAACAACGCGTTATACACCAGGACATCCTTTATTACTATTACTACATCTTATTGAGCAGTTACGGTGTTGGGTGGACTTAGGAATCCACATGCATAAGCAAGGGGATGTCTCTCCATCATTAAAATTCCCATCCTCTCTTTTTCTCCCTTCTCTCATGCTGCTGATATGGTAAAAACAAGCAAGTGTTATCTTTTACAAAAGTGTCTTTCCTTAAAAGGATCTTTTTCCTTTATAAGCCAAGCAAAGCAGACATTTTTGTGGGCGCTGGGGGTGGCGGTGCGGACTTAAGCTTAACATATATGATAAATATAGAAGAAGTAGAGAAAGTATTTGGCATGTGGTAACAACTTAGGCTAAATAGATTCCAGTGGTTACCCAAACTAAAAGTTTTTTTATGATAGCAAACAAAACAGACTGTAGTTGAATCTCTGAGAGCGCCTTCGACGCTGAAAAGGCGGTGCTGAGAGTGAAAGGGAAGCTCATAAATGAAATAAAGTCTCTGAGAAATTTTGTGTCGTAAAATGTAAGATAATCTTGGTTCCCTAGCTGCAGTCATCTCATCTGAGCGGCTGAGTTTGCAACACCGATCATGGGATGCCCAATCAACATTTTTCCCTTTCTCCTTTTTTGTTTGGCCAGAAGAAATGGCTTTCGCAGGCAGCGGGATGCTGTAATTTCTCTTACCACCGGTGTCCTGATTGTGACACCGTCTAGACACCCATCTGACAGCGGGAACGTGGTAGCTCCCCTCTTCTCTCTGAAATGCGGCTGTTGCAATAGCTTTTCTGTTTTGCCAAGGAGCACCTTTCTTGTGCACGCAGGTATTTTCGGAGTTACCAGTCACTGCCATCGCTGCTTGGCAGAGAGGCAAGAGCTTAAACCCGCGGAAGAGATGTCCTGCCGTAAATTTAGCATGCGAGTGCCCAGCCCCCCAAGCGGAGCCTGCCGGCTCGGGGCGGCGTTCGCAGGGCTGGTGTGCTCGGATTTGGGGGATTAGTACCTACGTCGCCAGACAAAAATCTTATTTTATTTCCTCAGAGGTCAGGTGATTGATCGTAACACTGGAAACCCAACGGAAAATACCACGCGTTGTCGACAGCTGCTGGAAATGTCGGCTGTTCCCCCGTCCAGCTCCCCGCAGAGCTGCGGGACGGCGGCGGCCCCGGCCCCGGGACTGCGCCC
>NW_008795314.1:236099-265509 GCF_000699145.1 Aptenodytes forsteri
TGAAAGGGATCCGGGGGTCCTCGAGCTGTTCACCGAGGTCAGTCTTCCTTTTAGTCCTTGCCGCAGCCGTGTGGGTCTCGCGTGGTAATGCACGAGGAGATTATTCACCGTCATCCCAGGGGAGAGAGGGATCCACGGGCTACGGTTCTCCAACAAAGTTATTTTGTCCAAATTAATCTCTCCCGATTTCCCCGTGCGAAGTTCCCTTTGCTTTTTGGGGTAGGTACCGAGATCCTGTGTAACTTCCACGAAGATGTCCCTCCCCACGCACGCACTTCTGGTAGCTCACAGGCTGGTAGGACTCTTCTCTCTTACCTGGTGGTTTCACTGTATACTTTTGCGGCATCATATTCAAGAGGTTATTTGTCTGAGTGGCAGTAAAATAAGTACCTTTTTATTTAACAGTGGACGCCCAGGCTTGAATATGTATTCAGTTGCTGTTTATCCCTTAAAGCCTGAGGAGGAACATATATTTGAGTGTTTTATCTGTGACCTCTACAAACTGCAGCTTTTTTGGTATGCAGAATAATTGTTGTTGATGACTGTTTTCTGTGCGTTGTTGAATCATGCTCTATGGCTTCTAGTCAGCCTGCGGGGAATTCTCTTGCTCAATACCTGGACTTTGCATTGTTGCCAGTCCCTGAAGTGATCTGAAGGTGGCATAGGATGGTTCCTGGTGTCTTCATGGGCTGTGTTCTTCTTTAGGTTTCAGAGGAGCGTGTTGGATCTCTCTTTACAGTGGAGATTTGCCAGACTGCCCAACAATGCCAAGCTGGAGATGGTGCCAGTCTCTAACAGAGTGGGAATTGGAAACACGGTATGTTCTTTTCACAATGTGACCCGATTTGTTCAGTTATCAGTTGTGCTGGATATGATCTCGTCAGATCTAATGAGCAAGAGTGTGGTTAGGCTTGGACAATGCTTGAGTGGAAGACCACCCAAAGACTGCTTGAGGTGTGGTGGAAAATGGTAATTTAGTAGCTGGAAGTCTTTGCTTGCAGTCTCTATGATGGTGGAGTTCCAGCTCTGTGCTGGAACACAGAGAGAGAGAGGAGACACACAGGGAGACCTTTTGGGGAGCTGAAAAACTAGTAGTCATGAATGTGTAAGAAGCTGAACATCACTGATGACTTTGCTCAGCAGTTGAGCTGCTAACTCATTTCCCTTTCCTAATTTCTATTTCAGTTGCTGTTGTCTGCCTCTGGATTTTGACTAAAATCTCAAATTCTTACAGGATTCTCTTTTGCTTCTTTCCCAGCATTGCTGTTCATGGTGTGTTGACACAGCTTCAGAGTTTTTTGTGACGTGTACTGTGTTTAGCAGTTGCTGAACGTCCCTATTTAGTATCATTTGCAAAGGGCTTACGGATGCCGTGTTCTGTAGGAATTATTGTCACGTTTAGGACATTTAAAAATCTCTTATCCATGTCGTTATAACAGCTGGAGGCATAATTTTTAAAACGATGCATAGATGTTAATGAGCGTAAACATTTTACGTGGTAAAAATGATGTATGATCTTATTTAAGTAGCCTGGGAATGAAAATTTGTCTATCACTAACAGTCATCTCTTTTCTTACTGACTTCCTCATATGGAGTTCCTCAATTTTTGTGAAAGTTTCCGGTCTACTAGTGCTAATCTCTTAATATCTGTCTGCCAAATGGTGTTAGTGGTATTTTGTTATAGGCAGTTGCCTTAGCTGTCACAAAGATAAACTGATACATACATTGAAAAGTGAATTTTGTGGTGTGAGAAGGTTTTGGAATCTCTGCTCTAGTTCACTGTGGGTGCACAACGTAGTTTTGGGGGTCACTGATGTCCATGTTTTTCCTCTGTAAAACTTGCATGTGCTTTGTTTTGGCACTAATGTTTTCTTTCTGACTTTGTGGTAGAAAGAAGTTTGTGCTCCAAATGGCGTATTTAGTTAAAAAAAAATACCACAAGCTGGTAGCATCTGCTTAAAATTTTCAGTTAAAAAAAGTTGTGATGGCATGGAGTTCGTCTTCCAGAGGAAAGTGTTTCTATTAAAATAGTACAGTGTTGACTTTATCTGACACTTGCATCCAGTTTGGGAGGTATTGTACTGAAGGAAAACAGTGATTTTAATTTTTTTTTTCCCCAAGAAGATATATGCAGCATATCAGAAAGGGTGAGAAGGGCCGCGTACTGTAGGAGAGGGGTTATAACATGGAATCACTACTTGAGATCACAAAAGAGAAGAGCTAATGAAAGTTTAAGTTGTTACTGTTTAGTTGTATTTCAGCAGAAGAATCTACAGAAGGGAGGCTTCCCTTGGCGTGCTTGTTGCTATTGTATGGAGTTGAGAAGATACAGCAAATACGCTTGTGAAAGGTGCAGTCTAAACAGAGTTGCTGTCCCATAAACGAAGAACAGAGATTTCACTTGGAAGAATTTTACGGACAGTATAAGAAAATACTTGGTACAAAATACAATTGACCAAAAGAATTCCCTGCCACAGGGAACTAGTGTCAAATACTGTGGGAAGTATAAGACAGCTGGATAACTCTGTGACCAGAACTGACACTAGCATTATGCCCTAATATAGTGGCAGTTGAGATGTGGACTCAATCCTGCAGGCTGGCTGCGGTAATGTTGGGATGAATTTGCCTCTGTGCTTTTTGTTACTGTCTCTTTTATTGAGATAATGTGCATGGAAGTAGGTCTGCTTTCCTGCGGTGCGTTGGCAGCAGTTACCCCTAGAGGTGGAATACAGGTTTCGATAAATCATGAGTTTTTTCAGCAAATCTGATATTTTTAAAATAGAATGCTTTTGGGTTTGCCTTCGCATGTAAAAATCATTGATTCCTGTAAGACAGTTCTTTAGTGAAAAATTGAACAAATTCCCCTTGTGATGGCAGGTGATTTAGGGGTACCATCCGTACAGTCGTAGTGTTAAAGTTGTTAGCCTTTTGTTTATATGTTTGTAAACTTAGAAGATAATTGGCACTGGTCTCTCATTTTATATAGAGTCTCGGATTTTTAAAAAGACTTTTCTAATTGACTGAATGTGACTTTCGTGACATGCTTAGCTTTGAACTGTTGCCCAAAAACTGATGCAACTGGTAGTCTGAATTTCTGGGCTGGATTCTTATAGAATGGTGATGTCAGCTGTCATCACTCTGCTGTAGCTGAGAGTAATCTAAGGCTTGTCTCCAGCATAGGAGAAACCAGGAGGTTGTGTTAGTGGTGGGATGAAACGACTTAGTTCTGTTGGCTAGTTGTTGATGATGCCACTGTTTCCTTATGTAGAAAAATTCCTGTCTCCAGCAGATCACAATTTGCAGTCCTGCAAGAACTGGTAGGAGCCGAGGCAGATGACAAACATATTCCTCCAAGGAAATCACAGTAGATTGCCGGAGTGTGTGGTGTCTTATTTTTCCCCATCTCTCTCTCTGTGCCCTCCCCTCATCCCCCCCCCCCCAAATGTTCACACACACACACACACACAGACACACGTTCTCACAGAGAGAAAGAGGATGCACTGAGGTTGTTGGTAGGGACACATGAAAACACAGAATGAAAGAAAGCTTCCTTTGATGTCCTAGGCTTATGTCCTTCTCAGACTTTTGAATAAGGCCATTTTCTGTGGACTTCAGAAAACCATAGTTGACTAGAGGCACTAGGTGCTATCTAATAGGGGCTTTTTTTTTTTTTAACTTTTCTTTAGACGGGTTAGCTAATTGGGAAAACTTAAGAGTTACACATTTTGAAAAAGAAGGCTGAACATTCTATAAAAGGTAAAGATAACGCCTGAAGTGGTCTGCCGTTCTCCATCTCTTGGTCAGCTGCTGGATTTTTCCCTTGGGAACCATCAAGAGTTTGAAGTTCTTCAGGACTGTCCTCAGTGTGTTCGTTTTAGAAATGCCTTGGATTTTTTTTTTTTGGTAGCACTTCCCTGAAGAATATGTAGGATCTGCATGAGCACCTGCTAATGGATGTGGATGTTCACGTTCCAGATTGGAAAGGGCCTGTTAGAATAGGCAGCTAGATGCCCTTTGCCTTTTTCTGCAGGTGTTGAAGAACTTGATAACTGAACATCCAGAATTATTTTTGAGATTTTTGATTAATTCACTCTTAAATTGTACGTCAAAATTTTGTGGTTAGGAAGCATTAGTGAGTGCCAAGTTACACACGTAGTCTCTTTGGACTGATAATAGTTGGTTAGGTCTTCAATAACTCAAAGATAGATTTGGACCATGTTCGTTGTTCCTCTGTGTGGATGTGCAAGTATACTGTTTGTTCTGCCTCAGGGAAGTTGTTCTGCAAATTGATGCTTAAGTCGACAGAGCTCTGAGTTGGTGTTTTAGATTATGCAGCTGCATCAATCCTGTCTGGGTTATTAGAATTCATTTTATATAGCTGCGAAGACCCTTGCTGTAAAGTTTCAGCTAGTGTAAAACAGAACATCTCAGTTGCTCATGATGACACATTATTTGGGACACTTGCATTGGCCTTTGTCTGAATATGTTTCAGTTCAGGATATGGCAGGGAAGAGGGGCCCAAGAAAGCTGGTTAATATTCAAGGGTTGCCTCCTCCACACTCAAGAGCGGTCCATTCCAACGAATAGGGAGTCAGGCAAAAATGCCAGGATGCCTGCATGGATGAACAAGGTGCTCCTGGCCAAACTCAAACACAAAAAGGAAGCATACAGAGAATGAAAGCAAGCATGGGTGACTTGGGAGGGACAGAGACCTTATCTGAGCATCCAGGGATGAAGTTAGGAACGCTTAAGCCCAACTTGGAATTGAATCTGGCCAGGGATGTCAAAGACAACAAGAAGGGCTGCTTTAAGTACATAGGTGACAGAAAGAAGGCTAGGGAAAATGTGGGCCCATTGCTCAACAAGGCAGGGACTTGGTTACACAGGACATGGAAAAGGCTGAATGCCTTCTTTGCCTCAGTCTTCACTGGCAAAACCGGCCTTCAGGAATCCAAAGTCCCAGAGACCAGGGGGAAAGGCTGGAGCAAGGAAGATGTACCCTTGGTGGAAGAGGGAATACTTGAGCAAACTGAACATACATAAGTCCATGGGCTCTGATGGGATGCACCCATGAGTGATGAGGGAGCTGGCAGATGTCACTGCAAGGCTACTCTTGGTAGTCTTTGATCATGGCGATTGAGAGAAGTGCCTGAGACTGGAGAAAAGCAAATGTCACTCCTGTCTTCAAGAAGGGCGAGAAAGAGGGCACAGGGACCTACAGGCGGGTCAGCCTCACCTCGGTCCCTGGGAAGGTAATGGAGCAGCTAATCCTGGAAACCATTTCCAGGCACATGAACGACAGGAAAATCATCAGGAGTAGCCAGCATGGATTCAACAAGGGGAAGTCACGCTTGACCAACTTGATAAGCTTCTATGATAAAATGACTGGCCTGGTAGGTGAGGCAAAAGCAGGGGATATTGTCTGCCTGGACTTCAGTAAGGCCTTTGGCACCGTCTCTCGTAAGATCCTCACATATAATACTCGTATTCATAGCAGAATAGAACTATTCTAAATATTAACTTCTAAAATAACAATTTGAATACTCCTCTGCATTTTTAACTAATGTAATCCTTTGCAGCAAGTATTTAGAAGGAAGTCATGTTTTTTTGGATAGCAGGTTCTAGAGAGCATTGAAATGTTGAAAAAAGTTGTTGTGAAGAGCAAAAAGTTTTCATTCAATTTTCGGATTAATTCAGTGTATTTTTCTTATAGGTTCGGATCGCATTACAATTAGATGATGGCTCCCGTTTACAAGACACCTTTCTCTGTCAACAGACTTTGTGGGAACTTCTCAACCATTTTGCAAAGATCAGGTGAGCAATGCAGTGAGAAAATACTTGTTTGGATGGATCTCTGCATGCCAGTAGTTAGCTGTTGTTACGGTGATCCAGCTAAATCCTGCAGATTTGTAGAATTTGTATTTATTTGACTGTGGTTTTTCCTTTACAACACAGACATTTGCCTTTTCCTTGCTCTTTCAGATTTGACACTCCATAGTTTTATTGTTATTTTTTAATCCTGGAGTAGCACTCCTGGTTCAGGGCATAAACTGGTAACAAACTGCTAAGGCTAGGAAGAAACTATAACTGGATATATTGCTGCACCTGTCTTTGGCAGCAACTTGTTTGAAGTCAAGTTACTACCAGAGCTGAGATGGTAGCCTTAGATTATCTTGATCACCAGTATTTCTGTGCTGCGGTTCCATGTGATGGAGGGGGTTCTTTCTTAAGCGAGTTGTTACTGCTTTTGAGGCTTGCTGTTGTGCAAGTTCTTCAAGGAAATCTGGAGCTCTCAGCAGGCTAATGTGGAATCTTCAAAAGACTGATTAGATCCTGTTTTAAATGGAAGACTTTCTGGTCCTACATTTACTGAATATATACATTGGTTAGAAATCTTATTAGAGTCCAGTCTACATTCAGTGCTTTGTTTTGTCTTTAGTTTTGACTTAAAAATACTGTATTGTTTTGAAATGTCAAGCTAATAAACTTTTCTCCAAAGACAGTTCTTTTTTTTTTGTCATGGCTTGGAAGATGAAGCCTTGAAGCTGTGACAGCCATTCTATTCTGAACAAAATTTCTAAATTTCATTTTTTTTTCTATTGTAGTTGGCTTTACCTTTCTTTTGATAAAATGTTTTTTTCAGATCCTCTATTTCTAGCTTGTTCTTTC
Organism: Aptenodytes forsteri; assembly: GCF_000699145.1. Lineage (NCBI taxonomy): Eukaryota > Metazoa > Chordata > Aves > Sphenisciformes > Spheniscidae > Aptenodytes > Aptenodytes forsteri. Next base: position 242,769 of record NW_008795314.1, read on the forward strand.
TCTTACATTCCTCACCTTCTGCGAGTTGCTCTGTTGCATTTGAATCTCTTGCTCATCTGTACAGATGCTGTGCTATGGTATTGTGCAAATTTGAACTACTTTTGTAATTTCTCAAACCCGTTAAATACTTACCTAAAGAGACAGTACCTTTCTTTGTCAAAACTTCTGAAGTCTCCAAGGCTGTGGTGCTAGAAAAGCTATGAAATGAGTAGTCAGTAGTAAGGGTGATGGTGCAGTAGCACTCAGATAAGCTCAACCTTTTAGGGTACAGTTACAGGCTGCAAAATGATGGATTGTCACCTGTTAGCTGAGCTGTAGTAATTGACTGGTTACGGGTATGTGTTAGTACTAGACTAATATGTACTAGCATAAACTACTTCAGTTAAAGTTTAAAGTTGCTTGTTCTACACTGCAATTGAAATAGCCTAAGCAGCATGGTTCTGGGGTTGAATTGGCTGACGTTATCTCGTTAAGTCAGGGTTGCAAAGTTGACTTGTGCGACTGGAGTTGCTCCGGAGCTGTTTCCAGGGTAAGGAACTAATTCTTCCAGCCTCCCAGTGATGTGCTGTTAGTTTTCTGCTAGCTTAGCTCTCTGACTGGCCCATAACAAGATCAAAGGAGTGACTAGTGCTGGCCCAAAGGAGGGAGTTTGGATCGAGGGCATCTTTTGTGTAGCAGTAGGGGACTGAACAGTTACTGCTCACTTCCTGCCCTCCTGTCTAACTCCCCTCATACTGTTTGTGCAGCTTTATGGGGAATTAGCTTAAGTAGCTGATTCAGCTGAAAAACAGTATTTTCCCTACGTTATCTTTCAGGTAGATAAGTTTCCTAACCCAGTTAAGGGTTGTCTCTCATAGGCAGTTATGACAAGAAGGGTAGCATGTCTGGGAACAAAGATTCAAAAGGAAGACGCAACAGATGGGTGGGAACGGCGTATGTCAGTTTTTCCTACTCAACGTTTTGTATCATCAAACCATAGTTTGAGGAAATGCTTGAGGTAGTCCAGTGACTCTAAAGTGATATAAATGAGTCTTACTTATCATTCTCTTTTCGTCTCTAATGGTCAGGGACCAGGTCTACACTGTGGCATTTAACTCTTAAGTCAAAAGGGACGGTCTTCATGTAAATGCTAGAGAGAAAAGAATTCTTTTTCTTTTGATCGAGGGAAGAGGTAGGCAAGAAAAGCCAGGTATAATTTTCCTGGGTGTTTTAAGGCCCCTCTTGTACCTTACTACATACTTTGTGCTCTCTGGGAGGAGAAGAGTGCCTGTTGCAGTTTGGGAACTGGTAGACTGGTGGTGGTAGTAATTATGGACAGTGACAAATAGCCTTTGTGTGGCTTTCTCGCACATTAGTTGGTTATTTCTTTGGTTTAAATTTTGAGCTTTTTGTATAATTTTGCTCCTCTGGAGTGGTTTTATTTGTTACAGGTTATTGTAATACTAATAGTTAATGTACATGCTGCTCTTTTTGAGATTCTAACTGCTACAGTGTGCTAAGCATTATTAACTTCAGTTCGTAAGGCACAGCTGTTCTTTTCTGTCCTTTGGAAGCTGAGCTCAGATGTTTGGATGGACTTTGCAAATGTTTAAGTTCAACAAGGAGCAAAGATGCTGCGTGTGACTTAATCACAAAACAAGCTGGATCTATAGGCATCCACATAGATTTCATGGGCTGTGCTGCTTTTCAGTGTGTATTGACTCAGTTGACTAACTAGTCAGCTAGTTGTTGACTTTTGCTGAATCCTTCCTTTGACTTTCCAACTGGAGATGTTTTCCTGGAATGCTCAGCTGCTCTAAGTGCGTGAGGGGAAGTATTCTAAATCCACTGGAATTTCCCCCGGGTTTCCAGCGTCCATCTTGGCTAATTGGGTCTGAAGAAGGTCTGGAAGCTATTGTAAGGCTGCTCCTCCTCTCAGCGTGCGGCAGTCCTTGCACAAGATGTTTACAGGCCCTGTCAGATCACTACATGAAGGAATCTAATCTGCTTGCCGTTCCCCTTCTGAAGAACAGCACATCAAAGAAATGACAGTGTGTTTGATGTGTGTGCTTGCCTCAGTGAATGCATGTAATGGATTAACAGCAGCTGGAGGAGGAGCCTGCTGGCTTCCAAGAGTTATACAAAAATAAGTCTCTGGGGGATCTTTCCTTGGAGTCTGTTCTGCAGAGACTGGTTGAGGGCACAAGCGTTGTATACCCTTTTAGCATTAGGCCTGGGAGAACTTGCTTTTCTGTCTCCCACTCTTGCCTGTGTGGCAGCTTCGGCAGCTTTGTAGACTGTTTTACATAGAAGTGATTGCAGTCTGGACACTTGAAGACAGTTTTGACAATGACTATGACTCTTTGCTACTTTTGTGGTATCACTCATTAAGTTCAGATATTTTCCATACATTTTTAGAAGGCTCTTCAATCCAAAGAGTTGCTTGGATTGAAGTGGAAAGCAGTTTTGGAAAGGTGAATGAAACTAGGTTGTGTAAGTCAAATTGGTTTGCTCTCTTATGGGTCTGTCTGGTGAGGATGTGTGTTCCATTGTGCCTCGGCTTCTCTCCTCCTAAATGGTGATCATCCACCTTTCCTGATAGACAGGCAACTTGAGGTTCAAGCTTTCATTTCTCTGGGCCGTTTTGGCTGCCTCTTTTGTGATTCTGTACTGTGATTCTGTACTGTTTCCTCCATGTCTCAGCAGTCCTTTATCTTTTGTGCACTTTTATCGAGGATTCCTGTAGGGATACAGCTGATCCTGATTCGAAGCAAAATCCGTTGAAAATAAGGTAGGGATGACTAGCTCTCCTCAATTGTCTGGAAAAGTCTGAGCGCACGTAGCCTGCTATGGTGTGCTAAAGGTAGTCTCTTAGGTGCTATTTTGTTCCAATCTTCCAATCAAGAGACAAGATTTTTTTTTTCTGCCTTTCCTCATCAAGCGTTGGCCTTTGGAACTTACTCGGTTACTGCTGTGAAAGCAGTGAGGGAGGTCGGAGCCTGGGTCTTGAATCACAAGATTGTGCTCATTCTATATTAGGAACTTAATCTCTTGATTCCTGCAGAGCATTGTATACAGCTTTCTGTCCTTGACAGAGAATAACTAATTGCAGAATGGCAAATGATGGCAGACCTATTCTAGTGTTGTTTTGGTTGTTCATCTTGAGTTAGAAAGTTAACTGTGTTTCATGATCTGAAGCTTGAATGTGATAGTTTGGATGCTCTAGGTGTGTCTGTCGCTTTCTGCACAATGGGATTTGGTGCAGTGACTGGGAGAAGTGTTCTGAAAGAACGGTACCTCGGGACTATAAACCCCTTGTGAGCTATTGCAGCTGGTCTGGAAGTAGTTCTCAGCCCCTGACTTCCCTAAACCAGACCCGACCCTCAGGACTGGTTTTACAGGTTACTCTGTCTGGATTTGCTAACTCTAGCTAGTGGAGCTTCTCAGTTTCATTGTGACTCACCTTGTCCCATATCACCATGCTGTTGCATGTTTTATTTAGAAAAGGCTTAAGTTTTAACCTTTAGATCAAGACGGGAGATAGACTGCTACAATTAAACCAAACAGAAGTCTCAATTCTGGTCTGTGCTTAAAAGGTTCGCTCCCCCACATCCTCCAGCTGGAACTCTTTGATGTGCTCTTGCTCTTGAGGATTACTCAAGGATTGAGTATCATAATTTTCCAGGTGGCTCTCTCAAGCCTGAGTGACTTTTGGTTCCAGCTATTTCACTTACATTTCATTGAAGCTGAGTTTTGAGTCTAAATGTAAATGTCCTTGATGAATTTTCCCAGAACTTAATGGCTATTTCCCTTCATTTTCTGCTCTGTAGACTGGTTGACTCCTTCCCCGTTCAGTTTGTTTTGTCACTTTGTGCTGGGCTAAAAAGGTTCATGTTAAAATATTGGTAAGACATTGATTGTATATATATTCTTCTAAGCTGCTCATCTGTGACGTATTTTGGACATAATAGAAAGACTACATAAGATAATATTGGCAAAGCTATTGTTGCTAAGTAACTTTGAACATTATGATGATACTTAAGATTATTGGAACTGCTGCACTGAAAGTAGTAAGATGCATTTGGGTATGCAGACTCTTGTCTTCTGCTGCGCAAGCAGATTGCTGAAGTGCTAAGGGTTATTTTCTTTCCTTCTTACCTGAACAGAAAATGGTATCCCTGTCTTAAGGTGGATTTTTCCATAATGGTGGGGTTTATTGCATGCCTATTTGTGGACTTACCAGCTATGAAGTAGAAGCCTTTCTAACAGCAGTAGTCAGTGTGGCCCCAGCACAGACTCACTATGTACGTAGTCAGTTCAGAATTAGACACTCAGTTGACTGAAAGCATTTTGACTATTACTTAAAGGATCCTTTTCCTACATAAATCCTGGAGATAACTTTGTGTGTGGTAATATTGCATCCCAAAATACATATGTTTAAATTACACGGTGCTGAAGGCAAAATGTTTTAAGTAGTGGAACTCCGTTCATTAAACTCCTTTCCAGGAGAAATCAGAATGAACCCAGCCTTGATCACTGACAGCCTTTTCTTATAGTCATTCCCTGTTCCATCCCCCAGGTATGACGCTCACAAATTAAAGCACAAGATAGAGAACGAGTCCCTGAAGGTACAAGTGGTAGGCTTAAGTGATGTACTAGATATAAGCAGTCCAAGTTCCTGCTTAAATTTTGTGACACTTGGACACCAAGTTGATGAATGTTTTGCAAATGTATTTAGGAGAATGTGTGGCTATGACTGCTACTGCAGAACTATGAACAATGCAGAGAAATGATTGAAGTAGAAATATCTTTCCAAAACTTCTAATTTCCACCAAAAAATACTAGATTTTTTTTCAGGCTGCCAGGGTCCCGCAGGTTTTGGTTTTTCCTGTGAAGTTCACTGCAGAGACTAGAATCCGGTGACTGAAGAAGCAGTTAAGTGCGAGTGTTCACATAACCCTGTAAGTCAGTCATATGCAAATCTCTTCATGAGTTCAGTAGTCAACACCGCGTAATAGGGCATAAAATGACAAGTTGACTTCAGGGACTAGCTTCAGCCTCTTTTGTCAGAGGCCTCAGGAGATGAGCAAGGATGTGTTGCTTTACTGGGCTGTCAGGTGGATTTCATTAGCTGATTTGCAGAGAGGTGGTTTCTCTTCAAGACACCCAAGATAATGGGTGATTGTTTCCTGGTGGGGTGAGGCACAGGGGAAGGCCATTCCCTACCCCCCCCCCCGAGACTGGACTCCAGAGAGCACTAAGATCAAGGGAGTTGACCATGAGGAAGAATTTCAGCTGTTTTGCTTTTGACAATAAAACAGCTGTTGCAGTGCAGATAGTATATACCAGCTCCTTACCAAGGGATGTCCTGGTGCAACTGAAGTGACAGAGAGCTCAGGACAGAATGTGCTAACAAGAGCTGCTGGAGAAGGATAAATCTCATCAGTTCTCATTGTGTTGATGGGGAATATCCTGGGGCAACTTTCTCACCTTTTGTTTTGTAGTTTCCCCTGCTAAGTTAGTCTAAAACTTTTGAATCTAAAACTTTTGAAAAAAATGCTTGTGAGAATCCAGCCAGTTATCTTTCCGAACCACCACTGTCGCAGCGTGGACAGCGTTCTCCTGGTCACCTTTTGCCATTGGTGTGCTTGGGGGGGAGAAGCAAACTATTCTTCTCCTTAATTTCATGTTTTACCACATTCTCAGCTGATTTCAGTTTGACTTTCACTGTGACTGCTGAAGGGGAGACCAACATGAAAGAGAGTTTCTTCTGCTGTTGAATCTAATTCTCTCACTGATTTCAGTGCTTCAGTGTAATGTACTGGTAAATTCTTTAAGGCTTTTTACTTCAGATATCTGAGGTTTCCTTGCTAAAAGTGTTAGTCCTTTTTTTCCCCTCTCCCCCCCATTAAGAACACCCTGTTGTAGGGTTTTCCACATGTGCTCTCTTTTGAAATTGCATGATCTTGGATGGATGAGAACTGAGACTTGCTGTGACAGGCAGTGATTGTCTTTTCCCTGTCCATCTTCTGTGTTTGACCAAGTGAATATGTAATAAAGCTTCTCTCCTACTTGAATGCCTCAGAATTGCTTATCTAGAGGAAAATGGGAAGAGTAGCATCTTGTCAAGGGTAGCATCTTACTGTCTTTTCCCTTCCTCTATGCTAAGAGTCCTTCACTTATGTCTTCCTCTGCAGATGGCCTGTCAGCAGTTTGCATCATTGCTAATGTGTCCTGCCTTACTGAAATGCTTAAATGCGGGTTGATCTTCATTTTGTCTACTGCGGCAGCCTTTCCTTTGGCTTTGTTTTGTCCCTGGTCTCCAGAATCTGAAAGCTTCTGCTGTTTCTTTTTTTCTTTTTTCTTTTTTTTTTTCTTTTTTAATCTGTCTGATACTAAGACAGGCAAATTCTTTGTCCTCAGATTATTTGCTTTAGAGCAGTATTTCATTCTGTTTCCGTAGCAACAAAAAGAAACTGACCTGTCCCCAAGCAAAGTACAGTCTAAACTGTAATAAACTATTTAACTTAGATAAGGGATTAAAAAGAGCAAGTATTAAGTCATGTTCCAGGTAGGGTACTGAGGCACGCAAAGAATGATGTGCTCAAATTTATCTAGTAAGATCGACTAATTTCAGAATTAACTTTAATCATTTCTCCTTTGTTTTTAAACTTTCAGGGCTGTGTTTAAGGAACAGTGAATGCATTGGAGCAAATTCTTTACCTAATGTCTAATACTAACTCTGTGAACTCTGTAATGGTTGTTGCTGGAGGAACATGGAGGAGAGTGTTGCTAGCTAATTTCACTTCTTACTATTGCTCTGCATTGGTTTTGGAGGGGGTAGACTGTCCTACAGATGCTGCAGTATTTTGCTCTTTATTGCAGGGAGTTTATGGAACAGCATGGTGAATTCTCTCCAGTCTGTATTTACATGCGAGATGAGGTAAGTCAGCAAAGTCTTCTTAACTGTCTGTTGTCCTTCTGTCCCTAAAAAATAAGAAAACTCAGCTCCGCTTTCCAACCTGGAAAGTGTTTCTTTTGAACTTTCTTGAGAGGGGAAGTAGAAAAATGTTGGTCTTTTCAAAGCATGACGTGTCTGTATGGAAAAAAGCTCTCTTGGAACGTAACCCTGGGCCGTTTAGACCTCTGAGCCCATAAAATGAGCTCAATGACCTGTTTGTGTTTTTCTTTCCAACTTCTTTTAAAGCTTGAGTCAAAACAGTGGTTTCATTTTAATAAATATTTGCTTTTCTCTGTGTTTTGATCTTTTGCTATTAATGTTTTGTTTAATATTTTGTATGTGCGTATTACGGAATTTGCTCTCCCTAGCTGTCCCCTTCACTTCCCACTGACCTCTGTGGACAGATCATCTTTATTCTGGAACAGGTCATTACAAGCAGATGGGAGGTGTATGTAATGAAATCGGCTGTCTTTCAGCTCTGAGATGTTGCCTGTGATTTAACTTCTGACATAAGTCTAATGCTTTGGTGAGGTCGGATCCGATTTGGATGTATGTATGGGACGGAAATACGTGTAGGTCATCTTCCCTTGAGATCATTTAATAAGCATTGAATTTGGTAAAGCAGTACAGGTGAATACAGATGGATTCAGGTCTCATTTCCAACTGCTGAAAGAGTGTGTTTTGAGCTGTTTCTGATGCTGTGTGGTGTTCGTTTTGATACAGGCTTCTTTCTAGAAAGAGCACTTCAAGTGCTCTCCCAGGTAGGCAGTTGCCATAATTACTTTCTTCTGGTTTTGTTGCAGATATCAGGAAAAGATGCCCTAGAGAAGACAACACTGAAGTCACTTGGCCTGACTGGAGGCAGTGCCATCATCAGGTTGGGAGGAGCAAAGTTTGGATTCTTTATTTTTCCTTTCCACTCTGGTGGTGAATTTGTTTTGTTTCAAATACCAAAAAAAAAAAAAAGCACGAAAAAAGTTCAAAAAGACAAACATCGCGCCACTCAGTAATTATTGCATTTGCCTGTTTATCTGAAACTGCTGCCCAGATGTGCTTCCCGCAGCTGCAGATGCTGGCACTGACCAGTCATGTGCAGATTAAAAGGGCTTGTTTGCTTCTTTCTTTTTTTTTTTTCCTTTTTCTTCCCCCCTGTCCCCCCCCCACGGCACTGACCTCATGTGCAGATTAAAAGGGCTTGTTTGCTTCTTTCTTTTTTTTTTTTCCTTTTTCTTCCCCCCTGTCCCCCCCCCACGAGTGAAGCAGACAATTCAAAGTTAAAAGTCTCTCTGAGAGGACAATCATCTACCACTTCATTCTTCCCTGCTTTGGATTTCAGGCATTAAGCTCCCAATCCCTGCAGTGCCTCCTGCTGACTGTTTGGGAGGGTGAGGCGGGGGACAACGACAGCCTTTCTGTGATCTTCTAGCCAGTTCTTTGCAGTATATACAGAAGGCAGGAGTGATTAGTAGCTGTGCTTTACAACTGACTGCTGTTTTTTCCTGGAAGGCAGTTTTCTTCCTGTCAAGCGGGTAGTTCCTGTTCTGTTTTTTTGCACAAACCCCCGACTCCCCACCCCTAACTTCAGAGCAACTGGAGCTTGTTCTTTGTGAGTGTCTGGAAGAAGCAGATCGTTAAATTAGGGGTATATTTGAGTCTAGCTGTCGTCTTTGTGTTATGGTCACATTGAGAATGGGGAGGGCAGTACTGTTAGGATAAATGATTTTGTTTTTATTCCTTTTGGTGTCTTCTTTAAGAGTTGTCATCAAGAAATGCAGTTCATCTGGTCGGGAGGAAGCTGTGGGTGCCACGGTGCGGTGTAATGAGCTGACAGTGAGGCCAGGCTCTATTGAAGGAGCAGTGGATGTGTCCCTACCTCAAGCAAACACATTCCCAAAGGACTTGGACCACAGGGATGTGGCCATGTCTTTAAACAGCTGCACAGACAAGCAAGACTCGATTAGAGAATCTCATGCCAGCTTGGAGGAGCTGTGGCCTTCCTCTGAGCCCGAGTCTACCCCATTTGTCCCTTTTTCTGGAGATGGACAGCGTCTGGGCGACTCTTCTGTAGCTGTACCATCTCTTGGGTTAGATATGCCATCCTCAAAGCTGCCAACAACCTCTTCCAGCCCTGGAGGCCCTTCTAAGCCAAAGAAGTCTAAGAACAGCCAAGAACTGCAAAAGGAGCAAGAACAGGTAAGGGAAAATTTGTTTGCAGTGAGGGCTTTTCTTATCCTGCCTTGCCCGAGGCTGAGCTCCTATGAGGAAAAAGATGTTACCGTATTTAAGACTTTTTCCCCATAATATAGGGTTAGGTGCCTTGGTGACATACAGTTCTGCCAAGACTTCAGTAAGAAAGTATTGTATATTTTGGACAGTTTACTGTAGGAAATATGAAGTGTGGGAATTTAAGAATTTGCTGTCCAGGGGCAAGCAAAGCTTTGAACCTTGAGGTATCCTTGATGAACGGTTCTAGTGGAGGCAACACAACTACATTAAAAGCACAGTCCAGAAGAGCCTCGATCTCTGTGCCTCAAATTCCATTAACAAATGCCCACTTTGTCACCTGAGCCCTGGGTACTTGTCCTTCTTTTAAAAATTGCTATCTGCTGTGTAGTTTTGCTAAAGATGAGCAGAGTTTGGTCAGACTTGTGTTTTATAATACCCTGAAGATGCTTACTGCTTGTTGTGACTGACTTATCTCCCAGATCATGCAGAAGGTATAAGCTTGGTAGAGTTTTACATACGGAAAGGGATAACTTTTCTAGCTCGTTGTAGGACTGTCCTAGGAGCAGAAGCGGTCTTAATAGGTTTGTTGCAACTTGATCCCATGACTTCCAAGATCCGAGAAGATGGTCAGAGTTTCTAACTCCTAGGTTGTAAGGTGCGCTCAGATTTCTCATCTGAGCCTTTCGGTGGAACTCCATAGTAAAGCTATTGTAAAAGTAGTAGCCTATGCTGGTAGCTGTTAACATCTGCTTCCTCAGAATTCCTTCTGCCTGTGGTCACTCTGACTTATAGTTTAACTCTTTCGGTGACGTGTGGTAGAATGTAAGGGGTATAGATCTAGGAAAGGATTTTTCAGCTACAGTTGCATCTTACTTGCCAAGAGTTCGATATTTGAAAAAAACAGGTCTGGACCTCTTCCTTTCAGTCTAGTCCCATCCCTTCTGTGAGTCTTAATTTTCTTAGTATTGCAGACGAAGCAGAAACCTTCCATCCTTTTCCTTCTCTATTTCTGCTTGCATATAAAAGTGTCTTCTGTCTTGCTCTAAAATATCCTGCTTCTTAAATAAAGTCTACCTCTCTCTAACACTTTTCCCAGAAAGACAAATTGCACATATATCATCGTTGTTGGTGCCTCTGAAGCAAAACTGTATTGGTTAAAATTAAAAATGCTTTAGCCCATGTAAAGATACCAGAACTGATGGCTCAAGAGTGCTGTGATGCTGTCACAGGATGGCCTTTGAATGATGTTAAGTATGCTTTCTGTAGGGCAGCTGTATGGAATTGGATGCCTTCAGCAAGGTTGGATATGTCTGGCAAGTAGCATAAAATGAAGTACAGGAGGCATTAAATTCATAACTTGCTCCACGTTATTGTGCATTGGGAGTTTCACATCTTGGATTCTCTGTGAGCGGCTCTTTCCCTTGCCCCTTCGCTGCACACATCATCACTAGGGCTGGCTTTAGTGTTCAGAGATCCCCTTCATTGTCTCCCACTCTTCAGTACCTCCTGGAGTTGGAGTTTTGTGTTTATCTCTGGTTCTGATCCAGCCACGGGATTAAACAATGGAAAGCCATAAATAGAAAGAAAGGGCGCCTGATGAGGTTCAAAGGGAGCTCGATCCAGGAGGAATTTAGCAAGACTGTGTGTACGCTCTCACGTTGATGTAGAGATTCTACCTTGGTTGACTTCTTTGTGGTTGCAGTCCATTCTTCATGAGTTTCTGAATTGTTTAGGAGCAGAAGCCAGACCCTGGAAGGACTCTGGAGCAGTTATAAACATAGCAGAAAGAGGCCTTGCCAACTCAGTGGTGAATATTTCAGTATATTAGAAACATGTTTGGGTCCATTTAATCAGTGTTATTTAACCTTTTGGAACAGACCCTGAGCATAGAGAGCTAAACAGTAGGCTGGGTGATTCGTCCAGTCTAATGTGTTGCTTGCTTCAATCACGCTCTCACCTATGAGGGATTTGGAAAGAAGGAGTTTCAATTGTGTCTGAAAAGGAAGGAAGAAGTGTGAGGATTTGTGGTGGTATTCTTCAGCAGTCCTGTTGTCCGCACTTCTCCCTATGCTGGCTGGAGAGACAGAACTCATTTTACCATTTTACTGGCTACGTCTTAATGTGAAGTTGTGTTGTTGGGCACAGAGCTGAACAGCGGTGGCCTAAGGACTCTCATGATCCGGCATCTCTCTCAGAATCGCAGTCCAGTTCAAACCACTCAGAGGCACTTCTGGAGCCAGCCTCCCTTCCAGTTTGAGAGCAGCTTTGGAAGCAGCTGCAGATTCTGTTGGGGGGGTTCTGCCCTTGTGTTAAACAGCATGTGATTTTGACTGCTGCTTTCAAGCCCTTTGATCTCTGGTGCTTTTGCTGCTGATTGATTACATTTTGTTCCCTCCTCCATTCCTGCCATCCTCCACTCTCCTTGCTCTCAGCAGCAACAGCAGAGCAGGGCTAGCCACATGGCATCTGCTTTTTGTCCCTTTTCAGTCCTGAGGAAAAAACCCAAAACAAAACAAATTATTTTTAAACATCAAAGGTCCATTTTTGTAAAAGAATCTTCCCATTAATGCTTTGCCTGTGTGTGGTTTTTGAAGCTGAAGAGAGAGGCTGGATAAAATCTGTGCCGGCGTCCCTTCGTTTCTTGGGCTAAAGATGGTTTACAGACAGCTGCATGCTGACTTTGATGTCAGAACATTAATTATTAGAAGGTAACTTTACACCAGATTCCCCATGAGATTGGAGCTCCCTGAGGTGGTGGGGAGGAGGTGGGTCTCCAGGGAGGGCTTGCTGCTGTGGAAAGCACAATAGCCACTACTTCACTTAAAATGAAGTAAGTTTTCCTCAGCTTACCTGCTTACTTAGGTCCGAGGTGGTGACCGTAGAGTGAACTGCATTCTTCCTGACACCTGGCTTTATCGCATGGACTGCAGTTACGTAGACTGCCTAGTAGACACTGCTGCGACTAGATGGCTTCAGCCTACTGGTGAAAAGTGCCTAACATCTCAACTTTGGTAGTAGAAGTAGAGACTTTGAAGAATGAAGGTGACAAACCGTAACGCAGCATCTGTGGCTCCTGAAGGGTATCGCTGACAGAAATATGACAGCAAAATGCACAGCTTGCTGTCCTCCAGAGCTACGTAATGGAAGATAGAAACTGCTGTATGGTGGCCATTTACTATTACAGGAGATGGCTACCTTTTGTCACGGTTGCAGAAAACACTAGATGTGTAGTGGACTGGGAAGCAAGTTGGTGTACCTGGTAACCTCCTTTTTGTAAATCACCGCGGGAAGGTAGTTTTCAGGTTCTGTCTGTGCTTTAGGAATATTGGTGACACATTAAAATAAGGCTGTATTGAGAGTACTCAGATTGAGAGATGCCTAATTGGAATAGCTAAGTGAGCAAATGGTAATGGATGAAGAAAGAGGAACAGGATGATGGCTGGACTCTGGGGAAGCAGAATTGGTAGAGCAACAGGAATGGATACCTCTTTCTCTCTGAAGAGTGTTTCTTATGTCTGTAAGGAGGTGAGATGTATGGTTGATTCCACAGGGTGTTAAATACATGGCAGAAGAGATATTATGATATTATTATGATGTAGCAGTCTCTGCATCCTCAGTGGCAAAATGATGATGTCTTTTGGTTGCTAAGCAGTGCTTACTATATACCTTGTGCTGCGCTTCTCTGATCAGACCCTGTTGTGCAATTCTGGAATTGAGTGCAGAAACTCTGAATCAAACCACCTGAATTATGTTTCACAAAAACTCGCTCATTACAGCTCTCTCCAGAGGTCTCACTCTGTTATTGGGGGTTAGCTGAAAATTTAATATTAGGGAATTCTTACTCTAATTGTGTATTTTTGCAGTCTTGTTAGACATGCACAGATCTGCTCCTTCTTCTGTACAGAAAAGTATGTTTCTTCATGTTAAATAGTAGCTAAATAATGTGTCTTGGTTTGGAAGTTAAGATACTCAGCATTCAGTGTTGGCTGGGCAAATAGATAAAATTACAGACTTAGGAGCTAAAAGGTAGCTGTGTGTCTGTGCCGGGCCAGTACAGGTATCCTGCAGAGAATTGAACGGGGACATCTTGGCTGGATGCAAGTTGGAGGTCAAGGATAGGGCGTTTATGTTTGGGAAGTAGTGGATTTTGTATCACAGCAGGTAGGTAGTTCTGGTAGGCTGGGGAATGGCTCTAGGGGGGAAGTTCCTGACTGCCCATTTGCAGTACTTTGTTGGCAATGGAGACCCATTTGTTTGAACGATGATGTCTGGAAAGCGAAGCTTGAATGACAGTTCTAACATACAGTGGTCTGGAGCAGTGAACACACAGCGAGGAAGAGGGGTGAACACTTAGGGCTTGGATATATGTCTGCCTTCTGCTATCTCCTGATTTCTGATGTCTTGGCTGAAGTCTTTAGCTACTACCATGGTTTGGGCAGTGACTGATGCTTTCCCTGTGGAATCCTGCTACTGTTAGGATTAGCTAAAGTGCTTGCTAGAGCCAATACTAAATGGTAAGTTTAGGATTTGCTAATGCAGACACTGGAATTCTCTCCATCGTATCCCAGCACCCTTCACAACATGCCATAGGATATGCCTGCTCATCAGTCTTTTGTTTTTTGGTTTTATTTGGAAGGAGAAGTCTATTTTCAGTATGTGTGTGTTTAGAATGAAATGAAACTTAAGCCTGTTTGAGGAGATTGAAGTATGCCTGATTATTGGGGAGGCCTGATTAATTCTTCTCTGGCCTCTGACATCGATCTGACCTTACCAGACCAGCTGCTGGCAGCAGCTAGGACCGTTGTGTGACAGGCCCTTTCCCAGAGGGTGGCTCTGCACGCTCAGGATCACTCCTGCAGCGCTGGGCATTCCTCCCCCTGAGCCCCGGGAAAGCTGCAATCAGGCTCCTTCACCCGCTAGTTAGAGCTGACCCTGCTCAACTTTCTAAAAGTAGCCAAGGGTCCCACCCACAGAACCTCGCTCTTTTAATTTCTCAAATTACCCTTTAGTGCCCACAAGCAGAGTGAACATTGCCTTGTAATTTGTGTTGTAGCTTTTGACAATTGAGGGAGACTCCTGTTCCCAAGGGGCCTGTGCCTGGGGGAAGGGAGAATGGATGGAACAGATGGAGGGAGGACATTCGGGCATTAATTAGGATTGGAAAGAGTATATGAGGGAATAAGGGGAGAAGAAACAGGCATCAGGTTTGTTCATAGAGCCTAGAGCTGTGTTAGGCTGGCAGCTGAGTGTAAAGAAATGCTGTATTAGCTATCAAAGTTTTTGTTCTCATGGCGCTCTTCAGTCATGGACTGCTTTCCCACCTGCATCTTCTGTAGCCTGCAGTACACTATTCTGTTTGCTTTCAAGCTTTGTGGGTTTAAACATTTCTATGATTTAAAAAGTTTGAATTGTTTAAGCGCCAATAGGTGTAACTGCCTCTTGTGTATTTGTCTCCGGTAGTGGTTTATATTCACATACTGACACAGCTGCTGCTGTTGATGTGAGGGATAGTAGCCAGTATCTAACCTTTTCTAAATTGGGAGGGATACATAATGTCATCCTCCCTTCAGAGACAGCGAATGCTGTTTGTCTAATAGTTTGGGGGGGGGTTGGGGTTTTGGTTTGGTTTGGGTTTATTGGGAGTTGTGGGTTTTAGTGGTGGTTGGGGTTTTTTTTGACAACTGCAACCACAGTTATAGGCCAGGACACAATTGTGCTGAAAGGTTTGCCATGATGATATCCAACTCCCAGTTCTGGGCTCTGGAGGCAGGGGGAGCAGAGCCGCCAGGCTGCCTGTGCCCTGCTGTGCAGGTGAGAGGGGTATCTTGGCTGTTTGAGGTCTGTGTGCTGCTTGAGTGGCCTATCCTCAGCAGCTGGGGTGTAGGGAAAGTTGCCAATAAATGTATTAAGTACCTTTACTGCAGCTAATGCATACGGTGAACTGCTCCCCTCACATCTGTCTGCTTTGCCTGCAACAAAGGCTGATTTCAGTGCTAAGTACTTTGTAAGTGCAAAATAAAAGGGTTTTCACTGTCTAAGGGAGCTTTCTGCACACCAGAAGCCAGGTTAAAAATTTGAAACGCGTACAATGAAACCCTGCAGTGGCTCAGTTCAGAGAACTCAACAAAACTACCTTACCCCAAAACAAAGGATTGGTCTCTAGAGTAAGAAGAAATGGAGTGAGCCCTGTTTGGGAACTAGTGCCGTTGGTTCTGTGGCAAGAGAATGTGGAGCGAAAAGAACAGAAGATACGATGTGAGCCAGGAGTGCATGGCAGATGAAAAACTTAAAAGGGCAGTTTATAGTCTGTAGTAGGAAGAATAGCACCTGTGTAAGTCGTGTGCTGCCTACAGAATGGTAAGGAAGTGATTACGTACTGAGAGAGGTTTGGGGTAGAGCAGAGAGAGGTAGGTTATGGTTTTGG
Organism: Aptenodytes forsteri; assembly: GCF_000699145.1. Taxonomy (NCBI): domain Eukaryota; kingdom Metazoa; phylum Chordata; class Aves; order Sphenisciformes; family Spheniscidae; genus Aptenodytes; species Aptenodytes forsteri. The sequence goes on from NW_008795314.1 coordinate 258,359, forward strand.
GATAGGAGTAATTTCTGAGTACTTGCAACAAGCTTGTAACTAGCTAGAAGTGTGGTTCAGCTGCAAAGGTGAAGAGATTCCACAGGCACTCCCTGGAAAGGAGTCATCTCCTTACGTTAGGTGGCTGCTGAGGTTATTACCCTGGGCTTCCTCTACTGACAGTGGAGAGCAGCTAACTGCTAGCATGTGATTCATCTGACAATATAGATTCCTACTGCTTGTTGGGAGGAATTGTGTCCCAAGCTCTATCAACTATAAGAAATGACAACACTGACAACCTCTATAACATTAGTCTGATCTTAGTGACGTGAATTCCTCACTAGCAATTGTATTTCAGTTTGCAAATACTGTCCTTTTACTTTTTTCGGGAACCTTATAGCATAAGCAGAGCAATGCATTTAAGACTAATCGAAGCTCATTTTTGTTCTGTAGCTTGTAGAACGAGAGCCACTTGTGTGTCACCTAGACCTACTAGAACCACTTCCTGCTGGCCCAGAAGAGCTTCCTGATGAGTTTTTTGAAGTCACAGTGGATGATGTACGGAAACGTTTGGCACAGCTGCAGAGTGAGAGGCAAGTTCCCTTTCTGCTGGCGACTGAGAATGCTCCATACCCTTTTGTGACACTATGCACCTATAGCTGGCTGTGATCTCTGGGTAAAGGGTTGTAGATAAGTTACTGAGTGTGGTATTAATGAATTAATGATCAGCACTGGAAGTCTCTGCCCTTTATGTCATTTGAGTTCAAGGGCTATGTCATGTTTCTGTGACAGAACCTATGTTTTTGTGTGAATTGGTTGAGCATTTGTGCATGGGATAATGGTTTCACATGGATGTTGAAAATTTCATCGTGAAGTGTCTGTGATGCCTATGTGGTGATAAGTTTATCTGAGAACCTCAAGCTCATCGGGGATTGGCCCTCGCTGAGAAAGGATTAAGAGAAAGATTCCTTCCCGTATTCTGCATTTCAGGGAGTTATTCAAAGCCACTTAACACCCCACCTCTTTTTCTTTCTTTCCTTCTCCCTTCTTCTAAAAGAGAAGCCACTGCCTTTGTAATTAGATGTGCTCTTATTTGTTAGAGGCCCAAAGCAGTGGTGAGCTCCTGCTATCTGTTTTGATCTGACTTCACATTAACTATTAGGAATTAAATGGCTGGGATTTGTAATTTGTGATGGACAAATATATGAACTCTGTGATCCAGCTTCTTAAGAATAACTCCCACTGACTTCAGTAGTAGCTAGTAGCATTTTTAGCCAGTAAGAAACACCTTGTATTTTAAGTAACAGAATTAACCTTTTATTAGACCTCATCAGAAAAGACCAACTTTGAGACATTACCCAAATGGAAATAAAGCAAAATCAAACTTAGCTAATCAAGACACGAGAATATTTGGAACACGCACAAAGAGGGGGAAGAAGTATAGAAAGCTGGACTAACTATGCATCTCACCGTTCAAGTAGCTTGCTGTAAAATCATGAATATTTGACTGTACTTTTATTCCAGATCTGAACTAAAAACTCAGATTAAGATAAACTAGCCTGCCTATCACAACAGCATTTTGTTGTCTATACGTTCCTTAAAGAAATTAATTTCATGAATGTATTTAGTTTCAAGTGGATCATAACATTCCTTTAAGCATTACAAGCATTCTCCGAGACCGTGGGACAGCCTACTTTACACTGTAACCGAGTCTGAGTTGAACTTTTTACTTAGAGCTGATTTTTTTCCCCACAGGCTGCTGAAATTCACATGAGTATACAGATTGGCTTGAAAATTGCTCTGCTGCTTGTGGGTCTGGAGTATTTAGTGGTACAAATGTAGGATCATTTGGCTGGGGGTTACTGGCATACAGCCCCCTCAAAAAAACCCCTAATTTCCAAATTTGCTGGTGCTTGAAATCCCTTTTCCCCTCACAGCCAGGGATAAAAATAAAGGCAAGTTACACATGAAACTGATACCAGTTGGCTTCTAATCTCAGCTGGTGAACCTTAACAAAAACTGCATACAATGCAATATTTTAAATGCAATTAGAATTTAATTCTGACTTCATGAAGAGCTGAGAATTGGTATGAATCAGCAATTGGTACACAAAGAAGGAATGGAGCAGGTTAGTTTCATGTTTGCTTTTCAGATTGCGAGTTGGCACTTCAGAGCATCTTGGAATGTGGTGTACCAGCTGACAGTTCTGGGTACAGTTGGTGAAGTAAGCCTGTAGTTGTTTTGTTCAGCAGCTGTTCCTGAGACGCTTTGATGATTCTTAAAAATCAAAAGAGGTCCTTCAACTTTGATTCTTAAAAATCAAAAGAGGTCCTTCAAACTGTATAGATGTAAGAGATTAACTTGCAAATAGTTGTGCAGAATTATACGATCAAATGTTTCACCAAAATCTAGCCTAGTAAATCGGTTATTCAGAATTCAGTGCAAACACGGAAAAGGGACTAAAGCTGAACGTGGGATCTGCTGGATCTAAGGTTATTTCTTTACTTACAGGAAAATATATAATAATTTTCTTGAATTTATTGTTTCATCTTAAATACGGGTAGATTTTTTTTTTTTGCACCCACTACTCCTTTTAAACACCAGTCTACAATGCCAATTCTTGAATGATCTGAAACTTCTCATTTTTGTTTTGCCTCCCTGGTGCTAATTAATATCCATTAATTTCTTGTGCCAGCATTTTTTTTCAGCTTCAGTAGCTCTTCTCCCTCCCTGGAGTAATCACATCCAACTTTAGTCTCTGTTTTATTGGACTGACAAGTCCATCTCTTCTTGACTAGTCTAAGCAAACATTCCCCTGCTCTTAGTATCGGTTCTGGCATCTGCTGTAGTGAACTTACTTTTCTTGTACAAGTTTAAAAATAATTTTATACAGTATTGTTGCTGATGCTCAGTAGTTCCATATATGAGATTTTGGAACCACAGGAGGTGGGGAAAATGCTGTGAGGGATACATGGAACAGTTGAGCAATTCTCATCAGCGCTGCTTGGACCTTTCACTTTCTTAATAAAATAAAAATACATCTTAAAATTACAAAAGTGACAGTTTGTCTTCTTCCCATGTATCTAGGAAACGCCTGGAAGAAGCTCCACTGATGACAAAATCATTGAGAGAGGCTCAGCTGAAGGAAAAGTTAGAGCGTTACCCAAAGGTAGCCTTTGTTCTTTTTCCAACCCCTCTGGCTAGTCCAGACTTGGGGATTGAGTAACTTTGGGAATCAATTGTGATCAACCAGATCTTGAGCTTATAGGAAGACTTTTCAAATTCCTGTCCCTGTTAATTGTTTGTGGGACTTGCATAACAGTTGTGCCATGTAAAATCAGCTGGCCTGTAATGATATGGTTGAGTGGCGGGCAATATAGCTCCTTCTATTTTGTTCCAGATGTTTCAAAACCCTTATGTTGTGCACACGGCAGTCTGTACGACTGAGCTTTGCTATCTGCCTCTCCTCTGTAGACTCTTACATTTTGACAGTATCTCATTACAAGTTAAATGATAAGATGTTACAGATTGGAGATATGTTACTCTGTAAATACGATCCTAATGCAGTTTTTGTCTTTGGTGATTTATTGCAAAAAAAAGTTAAGTTCCCAAGTTAAGTGCTTTCTGACCAATGCTGGAAATAGAATGATACGAGTTACTTCAGACGTATGGTGGGAGGATTCCTGCTGCTATGGACCCTTCAAGATACTGATACACTGTCTGTACCTGTCCGTGGGTGACTTTCTACTTTGTGCATCACTTAGCACAGGGAGCTCCTACTCTCTGAATAAGTGCTGCTGCATTGTACATCGTACTGTTTCTATAGATCAGCTCTCCTACAGCCTTTGAAAGCCAGACAGCTCATGTTCTCTGAGGAGCTGCACAGTAATTGTTAGCCAATATGCTATTCTACCCCTGTAAATATCTCAAATCTCCCCATTTAAAAAAAAACAAAACAAAACAACAAACTTGCTCACAAATTCTAAGCCAAGGACAGGTGTTACAGAACAGCCATAAACAATTGACCTAATGTGCTTTGCCTCTGACTTAGGTGGTGTTGAGAGTCCATTTTCCAGACCGTCATGTTCTACAGGGGTTCTTCCGTCCTAGTGAAACTGGTAAGAGCAATCTCCACTTCGGTCTGTGCAGCTGCAGCTAACCTCTCATCATTGATCAGTTGCATGACAAAAGAGAGTGGCTCTGGACAGACCTTTCTGCTGTCCAGGGGAGTAATACTGCTCTGAAAAAGCAGCAGTAGCTAGCTACGCTGTCCTTACAGGGCCCCTGAACTGGATGAGAAAAGGGTCTGTGGTTAGGGTTAGGTTTCCAGGGAATTTATTAATTCTCTGGAAATTAGAGAATTTATTTCCAGGACTACTTGATGGCAAAATATTTGTGCTCAGGAAACTGTCCCACTTGATATCCCGTTGTTTGTGTCCAAATGGTATGTTACTGAGATGAGTTTGGACGCTTCCTCTATGTTAAAGCTTAAAAAGTTTTGGGGAAAAAACAACAAACCTCCCCAATCCAAAACAAAACCAAAAACCCAGGAAGAATAAAAAGCTGTAATAAGAATAACAGGGGATGAACATTTCTGCCTCCGTCAGTTCATAAAAGGCGGTCAGACCATACACCAAGTAGCTCTTACTGTTGTTAATTGAGACCCTTTTATTCTCAGCTGGCAGTGATAGTTACACACACAATTTTTTTGACACTTTTGTATGGAACAAGAACTAATAACTAGTTACCAGAGTCTCACCTGGCTGGTCTCTGCAAATCTTGCAGCTGCTATTGGATTTCCTAGGAAGAACTTCACTGACATCCTGAGATTTTGCTAAGGGACCAGCACGTCTAAGTGGTTTTTTGTGGTTTTTTGTTTTTTGATATTTGTAATAGTAACAGTGTTCTTTTGAGGAAAAGGCAATCTACAGACGTTGTAGAGGGCAGTTCTGCTGGTACAGGTCAGCCTTTTTGCCCAGCATCTGAAGAAACAAATGTAATTCAGCAAACCTTTCTCTCCTTTTTTTCACAGTTGGCATTTTGAGAGACTTTGTAAGAAGCCACCTTGCAGATGCAGACTTGCCATTTTACTTGTGTGAGTGTGCTGTTGGTAATATTTGGCCTTACTTTACAAAGCCTGTTCTTAGCTGTGGTGCATATGGGGTCTTGTGGTGCCATGAGGTATGACCTGGGGAGGAATTCCTTCCCTAAATAGAGCCTCAGAGCGCAAAGAAGGCGTAACCTGCTCACTTAGCCACATTATGCTTCTGCCTAATAAGAAGCCTATGTGGGCAGTGTGAATGTGTCACTCCTTAAAGAGCAGTAATCCCTCCCATACCTGCTGTATTTATTGTTTTGGTTGCTGGGTGGTCCTGTTTTGTAACTTGTTTTTTAACTTCAGTTATTGCACCTCCCAGAATCATCTTGAACGATGAAAGTTTGACACTGTTTGAGGTAAGGACTCACATGTGTGCTCTGTGATTCTCTCTGACTTACTGCTCCCCTTCACCCCACCATGTGCTTTGCTTTACTTTTAAAAGAAGCTGTATAATGTGATATAAGCTGTAGACTTCTGCTTAGCCAGGACTAACGGAACCAGGTGTTTTGGAGCACAAGCTCTTCACCAGAAGAGGTCCACCTTGTGCAACAATATGCAGTGGCATATTGTGGCAGGGTTGGGGGGGGTCGCATTGTTTCATACATACACTCAGTGCCTTATGGGGTCTGAACTGTATTTAACCTTGAAACATTATTGCAAGAGCTGAGCTAACGCGAGTTTGCTATATCTGTAGTTGGACTAGTATAGTAGGAGATGTGACACTGGATTTGGATAGGTAACTGTTTTCAATTTCTACAGCAGGAGCTAGAGGCCATAGTAGTCAAAAATCTGACCTTTTTGATAATTGTTATGTGAGAATTTGTTTTAAGCCAGCTTGTACATTGAGGGATATGTACTCTTTGTGTGTAACTTTTCTCAAAGGCTGAAATTTAGTTTTTCAAATCCAGATTCCTGGAGGTTTTTTGCAAATGTCAAATAAGGTGGTCTTGAAGTCTCTGGCCGGAGACTCTTGGCTGTGTAAATCACACATGTGTTAAGAGACTGATCGAGTGATTTTGCCAGTGACTTTGCCCCAAACTCACCATGTTTAAATCGTGCTGTCATTCAGGGAGAGGGATAGAGAAAGGGACCTTTCAGGCAGCATGGTGAATTAGGTAGGGATTAGCATGCCTCTGAAGTTGTTTGTAATGGAGCTTTCCAAATTCCACAACTTCCTGACCAGGCCGTGTGGAAGAGATACACGTGCAGCTGCTTTTAGACTATTGAATGTTCTGGGAAGCACAGTGTGGATCTCTGCGTTCACAGTGGGAAGACTCTCCCCTTCCTAATACCTTGTTAAGAATTCTTTGCTGAAATTTGAAGTTTTGGGAGTGCTTTTGTTGATGTTGGAGTTCCTTGTATTGTCACCATGCCTGTGACGGGTTTAGCTTCCTAGGGAGTCCTGAGCCTCTCGGGGATCACAGCCCTGTTTGGTTCTGTGGTTCAGGAATTGCTATGCACTAGCTCTCGGCCTCCACCCAGCTTCACAGCCTGAGGACTGCTCTGTTTCTATCAGCCTTCATACTCTCTGCTGTGCATGGCTCTGCTTCTCCCACCGACAGGGATGGGACAGTGTGTGTGTTAGTAAGACATAATGTCATCGGGGGTGGGGAGAACAATGATTTTTCTTTTCAAAGCCATTTTGTGTATTTTAATTAATAATGAAAATACCAGTGGAAAGCGCTTTGTGTCTTTGAGCCAGGAGGTTTTGCCATTTAGGCATGAAGGCAGTTCTCCCAGCTTCCTCTGACTTGTGCCATCTCACCCACATCTGCCACCCAAAACACTGTCTCGAGGCACACATGGTAACCATGATGGGAAATGCAAAGGACAAATCTTGTCTTCAGATTTCTGAGAAATCCCGCAAAGAGGAAACTGGCTATGGTTGCATTGCTAGTGATATATTTGGAAAACATTCAGAGGAACAGCAGATAATAAAAAAAGTTCTGCACTTGTTAGCAGTTCTGAGGCAAGGGAAGCAGCCGTAGAGCCGTGACTAGTACGGACTGGTCTGACATGGCACATGAACACTACTCTCAGCCTTTCTCTGTCTCTCTTCCCCCCCCCCTTCCTC
>NW_008795314.1:265639-266327 GCF_000699145.1 Aptenodytes forsteri
ATCTCCTGCGTAAAATGGGTGTTTTTCTGTCTTTTTCTAAGATTTGGTTGGGATGTGTTCCCAGATTTGCTGTCTCAGCCTTCAGACTTGTGTCTCTACAAAATATACTGCTTGCTTTTCAGTGTCTCTGTAGGAAGTGATATTCTCCCCCACCTTGCATGCCACGTTTTCCTCTAGAATCTCATGGACTTCAAGTTTTGGCACTATTTATTTTTTCTTTAAGATGGGCTTTTTTTTGCTTTAAGTACATCCTAGATGCTGAAGACTCAAAATCTGCCTCTTTAATGAACCTTTTTCCTATTCTCAGTTCATTTTTCCTTGGATGTTTTGTTGCTCCTTCGAATCCAAGGTACTTGCCTTTCTGACGCTGCTTTCTTCCATTGTTTTCTGTCATTGTTGGAAAATACCCTGTCTGCTGACGTGCCTGTCCTTATGTGCTGGTTTTGGCTGAGATAGAGTTAATTTTCTTCACAGTAGCTGGTATGGGGCTATGTTTTGGATTTGTGCTGGGAACAGCGTTGATAACACAGGGATCTTTTAGTTACTGCTGAGCAGTGCTGACACAGAGTCAAGGCCTTTTCTGCTTCTCATCCCACCAGTGAGCTGGGGGTGCACAAGAAGCTGGGAGAGGGGACACAGCCGGGACAGCTGGCCCCAACTGACCCAAGGGATATTCCATACCATATGA
>NW_008795314.1:266442-289427 GCF_000699145.1 Aptenodytes forsteri
GGCTTTTGCTTTACCTATTAAACTGTCTTTATCTCAGCCCACGGGTTTTCTCACTTTTATCCTTCCGATTCTCTCTCCCTTCCCTCGGGGGGAGTGAGCGAGCGCGGCTGTGTGGCTTAGTTGCCGGCTGGGGTTAAACCACAGCACTTTACCATCTTGAAGTCTCCTGTGACCATTCTCTTCCTCTTTTCTAGTTAGCTTCTAAATCCTTTGCATTCCATACTCATTCCACAAAGAAAATGAGGTTTCTCTGGCTTTTCAGTAAACTTGAATGCAGCATCCTCTTTGCTGGCCTATATCTGCCTCCTATTCATCCAGCCGCTGATGTTGTCTCCGGTCTCTGTTGTTAGCTTTGGTCTATCTTTTAAATAAAGTTCAAAATCCTCTGCTTACCTATGTTTATCCCCTGCCCGCCTCTCCCCCCCGCAGCACTGTTCTTTTGTTTTCTCTTTTTCAGCATACATCTAATGTTTCTCTGGATGTCTTCTGAAACATAACTTGTTCAGTGAAACACCACAGAAATAATTACATCTCTCTGTCTTTGAATCAGAAACTTATGGCAGGAATTTTGTTTAATTTGCTGTGTTAAAGCCTTTGTTCCGTACCTGGCACCATTACTTGTGCTTGTTACATGTGTGGCAATTTCCCAGCTTCCTAGTTGTGACATTTACTGTGGAATTCATTCCTCGCGGCAGCTCCCTGAAACATATAAAAATGTGTTAAATTAGTGCTCTGTAAAGACTTAGCGGTGCCTTACAGCACGGTCTTTTAGAATCCCTTAGAAATCACAACTTGATGAAGAACCTGGTCAATTTTAGTGTCAAGCATCTTCAGTTTGTAGTGGCTTTCCTGAGATTGAAGTGCTTTCTCTGTCACATGGCAAAGGTGCAAAGCCTTGGTGTTAGTACAAAACTGTGACTGTTCAAGATACGGTGCTCAAAAGCTGAAAATTCTCCTGCAAATTGACTGTTTTAAGGAATGATTTTTCTCATTTCTCACTTCCTCTGTGTCAACATAAAAGAATAACATCTAATTAAGATAAAGGGTGGCAAATCCAAAGTTCATTTAAGATTTTTTTTTTGCATGCAACATGTAATCACAGTGTAGTCTAATTAAACTGTAATTAGGAAGTGGTTGTGTTGAGAATTTGGGTATAATTAAAGAAAAATGGATTTTTAAGCATAATCTAAGTATACAGAATCATTACAATTTGCAAAATGTGGAAAGCAAGTGAAAATCTCATGCTTAAAATCTTTTTAGGGATTGTAACGTGACATTACGGCATGCAACATGTAATCACAGTGTAGTCTAATTAAACTGTAATTAGGAAGTGGTTGTGTTGAGAATTTGGGTATAATTAAAGAAAAATGGATTTTTAAGCATAATCTAAGTATACAGAATCATTACAATTTGCAAAATGTGGAAAGCAAGTGAAAATCTCATGCTTAAAATCTTTTTAGGGATTGTAACGTGACATTACGAAGAGATTATCATCACATTACTTAACAGTTGCGTGACTTGGCATTTTCTTCTTAACCAGCTGGCTCAGTGTAGGTAAATGTAGTGATGCATGTGCAGGGAAAAATAATTTGAACTTCATATGCATCTCAGTGAGCTCTTGGGTTGATTGTTACTGCTCTGGAACAAAGACTTACGGTGATGAATTCATCAGCTCATTACTGAATAGTAGTCAAAACCAAAACAGCCTCCATCCCAAAATCCAAAGTATTCAGAACAAAATAGATAACAGAATAAAGAACATCACTGTGTCATTGTATGAAACCAGGGTTTGCTCGCATCTTGGATAATGTGTGCAGATCTGGTCTCTCACCTTAAAAAGGAACTGGTAAAGGTGCAGAGAAGGGGAATGAGGATCATCAGAGGTCTGGAATGGCTCCTGCATAAAGAAAGACTAAGTAGGCTAGGACTTGTCAGTCTGCAAAAGACGTGACTGGGAAAGAAATAACATATCAAGGAGAAGCTGGAAGGGGTTGATTTCTTACTCTCTCCAGCGCAAGAGTGAGTGGCATCAAGTGAGGCGAGCAGGAGCTGGAATAGACGGAAGAAGGTAGTTGTTCACGCAACAGAAAACTGAAGTGTGGCATTCCTTGTCACAGGGTGCTATATACTAAAAGTATATACTGGTTCAAGAGAAATTTGGACAAGTTCAAGGAAGATACCCACTAAGAGTCTCTCAATACATAGAAACCATCTCAGGAAGCTTCTGAACTGAAAATCATTGCTAGCTAATAGTATTAGGGGAAAGTATCACGTATAAGCAAAGAGCAAGGATACTCTTTTTCTGTGCATCTGTTTTTTTGTTCACTGTTAGAGACGGGATACTGGCTGGACTGAATGGACCTGCATACAGTTGTTCTTATGTCCTTGTGTATTGCTGGAGGTGGACTGACCAGGCTACCTTGGCAACCTGACCCAACAGCAATTCCTATATTGACTCAGCTAACCCTGTAGATTGAATAATAATGGACTGATACGCATGAAACAGTACACAAAATTTCATGTATAGCAGAGGATTTAAACTGGTATATGTGACTTGTTTCTTTGAATATCCTGGAATAATTAAGCCTTTGTAGCTTTACTGCCTGTTAGGTGTTTAAGGTTTTTTTTTTTCAGCTTTATGATTTCATTAATAGAACTATTTTGTATATAATTCTCCCAATTTTAAGGGAAAAAAAGATACAGACTGTGTGAGCCTTGGAGTTCTGGAGAAAACAGCTGATAATATCGGTGGAATTTGTTAGATTTTCCTTTACTATGTGACATCCTGTGTAGCATTTCATGTCTGAAAAAAAGACGCGAAGTATGAGCAACTTGTTCATGAGATGGTGTGTTCTTCTATACAGTGCAAGTGATGATGTGACACATACAGGTAATGAAAAATGAGTATGTGAAACAATAAGGGCATTGCAAACTCCTTCTAACCAGGTGTCCTGTAGAAGCTTTTCTTTTCTGCATACTAATTTTTATTATTTCTCGAGACATTTCTGCTGAAAACCCTAAGGTGGATGTTTTTTCATTTTAAAGGAACTTTATCTGAGTAATTTAGACAGTGGATGCATAGCTGCTGGTTACAGCTGGGTCAGCTGAAGACTGCTGCCCCAGTTATTCTCACATCTGTCACCTGGGCTGCTATTTATTTCATTCTACATGAGTTGGATAAATATAAACAGTTTAAATAACGGACATTTGCAGGCTCAGGTCTCTTGGCTGAAGTGGATTAGAGTCTCATAACATGCAAATCCAAGTGGTTGTTAATATCTTGCAATGGGTGGTAGTGATGGGCTGAAGAAAGTAACCTTTTCAGGGGTATGGTTTTAGCTGGAAGGGGATGCGTGCCTGCAACATTGTGAAAGTAAAGGTTTTGCTCACGTCGCTCACACTCTACAAGAGTTTGCTGATGCAGTTATGACAATGGACCCAAGCAAACTTTTTCTGCAGGAGACCTTGCTAAAGTTCATGGTGAGTTTAAAGAACTCACTTTTGAGTTTTGTATTTTTTCTCCTTCTGCAGTTGAGTATATAAACTTTGCAAACTTTATACTTGTAGTGAAGCCTGTACCCGTAGCCCACCTGGTGCAGAAACCTCAGATGGTTGGAAATGTGTATGCAGCTATAGGTATTTAACTTTCTATTTTTTTCACCATGCACATTCAGTGTGACATTTCAAAATGCTATTGTTTTCAAAAGTTTATCCCTGGAATTAGGAAAGCCCATCCAGTTCATCACAGCTGACTTGCAAAAATGAGTTAATGGTGAAAGGAGCAGGCCAGAGCATTTTGTAATCGAGTTTTTTTTCTTAAAAAAAAAAAAATAAAAATGTGTGTTAATCAAATTATATTCAGGGAGGCTTTAGCCTTGACTACAGGGCCTTAGGGCATTGGAAATGAGTGCATGATTTGACCCAAATGCTTGAGGCTAGCAACACTGCTCTAATGAGGTGAGCAGAGTAGAGATTTAGCAATAAGGGAAGACGTGTCACTGGATAGGCAAGAAACAGCAGAGGAATCGATTTGTTTGAGGAGCAAAGAAATTAATGTATGTTCAGGGTGAGGTGTGAGAAGGGAGAAGGCTGAGGCGACTTGGAAGAATAAAACGGGATGAAGAGAGGGAGCAGAAAGAAATGTGTGCCTGGACAGGGTTGGTTTCCACTGTCTATTTAGAGTTTTAGATTTTGGAGCAATGGGTTCTGCGCTGCCAGGAATGTGTGCTGGGGGAAGGGCACACAAGCATGTGCGTTAAAGCCTTGAAGTTGTTTGATGCAGCTGGGTATAAAATGGCCATTTTGTAAAATGGATTTGCAGACTGGAAGAGCTGTGTTTAATGCCAGTGGCCCTGTAGCCTGTGTCCCTTGCCTGGGGCCCTTCAGCCCTTTCAGGTCATGGTCTGTTATGGCAGGAATGATTCCGTGTGTTTATAAACATTTTATTTGGATGAAGCATCAAACAGGAAGAAACAATTCCTGCTGAGAACTTGTCATACCATTCTGGTTACCCGTACTGCTTGTCAGAGACCACAGTGCTCTAACTTACTAGGATGGTGCCTTATCCCAGTTTAGGTCGGCTGATTCTGGATGAAGCTTTGCTCCCCGTTACCAGTGTAAATCCTTTTTCATCTTTAACTTTCGCCTTGAGTCAGTGAAGGCCCCACGCCGTAATGTCTTCTGCTTGGATAGGCTCTCCCTTCTGCTGCTGCAGATCTGAGTGCTTGGCAGGGGCTGAAGGGGGCTTTCTTCTCTGGAAAGAAATGGGTGCGGAAGTTGCTCTGGCTTTCGTGTCCCTGGCAACTGTGTTATTGTTGGATGCCCTTTTTATAGGCGGCTGTTACTAATCGGGCTGCTTTGCCTGAGCCTCAGTGCTCTCAGTAAAAATGACACTGGCCCAGACCAGGAGCGAGAGAGGTGGTATTTCTGGTGTTGGGCCAGGTGGGGCAGCGCTGGGGACAGGACTTGCTCACTGCTCACTTGCTCTCTAGTATTGCCTTCCAAACTATGAAATCTTCATTCTGGGAAGAAGTTTGTGCGGGTCAGTATCCACACTCGCTGCAGGGCTGAGGGCTGCAGAGCAGGCTGTGGCGCCTGGTCCTGCACTGGGTGGGGTTAGGCTCTGTATGGGTGGGTTAGGTGAAGACTTTGCCCCTTTCAGGCATCGTGTGGTCTGTGGAAGGGAAACCTTTTGTACTTTAGTCAGAGCTCCCGTTCCGTTCCCATTATCTGGAAGGAAAGAGATGAAAAGACAGAGCTGCTCTGTAAAGATAGAAGGCATGTGGTTAAGGTATTTCGTAAAATGTGTGGCTTTTGGGCTGGGGGAAGAGGAGCTTTTATGTTAAGGTGACCTTGCAGTACTCAGCATCTCCGTAGTGTGAGAGCTCGTTCTGGAATAATGCTGTGTTTTGGTACATAGGATGCAAACGTGAATGAAGTGCTGTGGAGCGTGCGGTTCTTCTGGACGTTGTAGGGAAAAGGGAGCACGGGTAAAGTAACTGAACACCTAATTTCTCAAGCTTTTCTGTGGTATCTTTTTTTTGGAAGATGTGTGAAAGGTTGGGGAGGGAGGATGTCTTTATCAGTAGTACAGCTTTTTAAGGTTGTCAGGTTCTATCATGTAACCGCTAAAATTCACAGCTTTCGCTTCGGGTGCTCTATGTCAGTAGTGCTAGCAATAGCCTGCTGGAATGCTTTGCACCTGATGTGGTTCCCTTGCAAAGATGCCTGCACATAACCTGATATTTGATTTTAATGGGATATTTCTTAGATGACTAGAAACCTACGTTTCTCTTCAAAACAGGTCTTCCAAAGCAGGTACTACCATGTTGTATCTAGCCATTCTGGATTTTTTCAACATCTAACTTTCATATTATCAGGCTGTTCGCTCTTTTGTACACATCTTACCTAAGCAGAAGATAACATACCAAAATAGAGGTAGACTGTAGGAGCTTCGTAGAACACCTCTGGAGTGTATATTCATTTCAGGAATGAAGTGACTTTCAGAGGAAGCAAAGGCAATCATAAGGAAGATTGCACTGAAATCTAATTATGTTAGTTATAACTGTGAGCTATAATTGAAATTGTATGAGCCTTAGAATTCCTGACTTTCAAACATGAGATTTTGTCTAATTACCCTGTTCCATAAATGGTTTTCCATTTTTTTTTAACATAGTTTATTCTCCTTTTGCTCTCAGGGACTTCTTAGATTCTTGTTCCCCAAATATGATCCTTAAACTCTTGAGAAACAGAAAATGAGAAATAGTTAAGAAAACCAAAGAGTAAAGGAGTAGAGTTTGGCTTATGGCTTCTGCACAGTCCATTCTTGGTTTTCTAGGTTGCCTCATGTCTCAAAATATTTTCAAAATACATGATGCTGTTATGTCTAAACATAAGTGGGCTGTTATTATTACTTTTAAGTAGGACTGTGGCAAAAAAAAAGCATCCAATTACTTATTCTCTTCAGTTTAGTCATAGGCTACTTAATTGCCTTCTGTTTTCTTTTCTTTGAGAAATGCCTTGGTACATAGCGAATTCTAGCAGCATCCTCCAAGGGTATGGGAATTCTCTTGATGAACTTCAAAAGGATTTTCTAGAAACTTACAGTCTTTGCTGAGACTGTCAGAGGCAGAGCCTGCTTGAGCCCAAGCAGAGTGTTCTGGATGTTGACCGCTGCCAGCCTGGATGTTTTAGGAACTTATTGTCATGGAGACTGCATGATTTCTGATGGTATCGCAACCCCGCCCTCCGCTAGGGTAGAGTTGCTGCTTCTGTGATGTGACTGGGAGTTGGTTGTTTGGGGTTGCTTGTCCAATGTCAGACATGAATCACGGAGTTGCACCTAGCTTTCCCAGGTCTTAAGTTAGCAGTAGGTTATCCTCCACTCTATAGACTGCCTTGGTGCTGTCTGTAAGAAGTAGCGGATGGTGTCTGAGGCAGTAATGTGAGCACATTTGAGCATTCAAATATTTATAAATGACTGAAATTTGTGCTGAAGCCAATAACAGGAGTCACTGCAGATGGTGGAGTACCATATTATCAACACTTCTGCTCTCTCTCCACCCTCTCACTCCGTTCAAGCTGATAAGATTGGAATCACATTCATTAAATCTGATTGCTTACAATGAAGGGAGAACCTTTAGGCTGCAAGCAAAACTGGGAAAAAAGACAAATATTGTCAACTTGTTTGCCAAGATACTTGGGCTGAAAGAACTGTCTGAAGTGAATTCTCCAAAAATATGTGTGTATTTACAGTATAGTGAGCACACAGATTGGCAGCAACGTGGAGTTTTTGGAACCCATAAAGACTTCAAGGCATTGCTTTGATTTTTTGTTATTGCTGTTTTTGCTGGCTGCCTTATCCTCATGTCCCTTGAAGTGTTTTATAATGTTCTGCTCTCCAGAACTGATCAACTGCAGGCTTCCCTTTTGTAGCACTTGGCTTTGGGTTCCTTATAGCTCTAGTTGCTTGTTTGTGTTTTTCTAGGCTAGCTGAGCTTTTCAGAGTTGCTTCTTCCCTTCTTTTCTCCTCCCAGAAACAGGCACTTGTGTAGTGCCTATCTGGGGTGCATTAGTGGAAAAAATCATTGATTGCTGAGTTAATACTAGGAAAGAGTTAGCAGAAGCTAAGAATACCAGGCACGGGAAAAGTCAAGGCAGCAAAGAGGGCAGAAGGCCATCGTCTGTCTTCGGAGGAGCTAAAGGAGTCCACAGGCTTCCACATAAATATTTAGATCGTCTAATCAGATCTTAGAGTGCACCGAGTGTTTCCTCTGGCATGTACCGTGGGGCAGAAATCCAGAGGAGCTGTTTGTTCCTTTCTTTGCCTTTGGTTCTGTTTCCATATCCTATTTGTTAATGCCAGTTTGGGCAATACATCTGGCACGCTTGTTCAGTGAAGCCGACTACAAATTGAGCAGTGTGAAGCCTTCTCTGCTTTTGACAAGAGTCTGAATGCAATTTCAGAAAAAAAAAACTTCATCAGAGTCAGTCCGTTGGAGGTATTTCCAGTGGCAGCCCTTGCAGTTATTCCACTCATTAGCAAAGAAAATGGCAATTAATAATGAAATTCATCCAGCCCAGAAGATGGCATTCGTGTTCCTGTATGAAGTCTTAGCCCTTTACTTACCCGTTTGGGATTTTCTCATCTGACTAGATTTTGGTAGCAATCTTACCTCCTGTTTGTTTTGCGAGGTCTGTTAACTGTGCTTGCAAAGGCTGTCCATGCTTGCTGCCTATGCTGACTTCGAGTGAGGTTAGGCACTTCAGTCCGGCTGAGGGCCTGCCTTGTATGACTGAGTTTAGAGTGGAAATTCTGCCAAAAATGTTCTCTCTTCTACTGTCAGTTTCGGAGGCCAGATCTTTCTGATCTCGGCTCAAGGGCTCAATGAATGCTCTTTATACCTGGATTCCTTCTTAAGTAGCCTTCTCAAAATAGTGCTTTCAAATCTTATCTTTGCCTTATGAATTTTAAAGGTCCCCTGCTCTAGCTGGATCAGACCTCCTCCGCATTGGCTGCAGAATATCCATCTTCTTTGGCAGTTGCAGTCCACATTGAGCAGCTTTGTTCTCAGGTTATAAACACGAACCACTTAGTCAGTTTGCCCCTTTCACCATGACTGTAGTGTTTATTTCTGTTTCAGCGATGCTTTGCAGTCTTGCTGGAGAAGCTTTTGATCCACCGGCTTTCCGGTTGAATTTTCCAAGAGCTAGTTTATGTGTTTGGGGTGTGTGTACTATGCAGTATTTCATGTTGGTAGCTTGGGTTTCTCCTTCCATGCGCGTGTTCCTTTGAAGTGCTTATTTTCTTATTCATCTTTTAACATCAAACTAACAGCAGACCTGTGGCACTCTAATCTTTTCAGATCATGTAACGGAAAGAATGCTTCTCATTCTGGCAGCTGCAAGTTCCCCTTAGACAGCACTCTCTGCCTGGTCTGAAAGCATCACTCTTGTCAGTGAACAGAATAACTGCATGGTAATAATGTACGTATTTTGCAATACTCTGTTGTAGGATTTTTTGAATGTGTATGTCTGGAGATACTTAGTGAAGGAGGAAGTATTGAGACGTTATTTGGAGAGGGTTCTGCCTGAAATCTTTTCTGTGCTCTAGAGAACAAGTTACTAAAACATGCAGTAAAACAAAGCAGAAATGTTTTTCTTGTGTATCACAGCTGGATTCACAGGGGAATGTTGTTCTAGATATTTTTATCATGGAATGCAAGATGCAGTAGCCCCAGTATACCACTCTACAGCCAGGATGCCCTGCTGTCATAAACCACGCTCACCACTATGGTGTCTGAGTAACTGCGTGTCTGAAATAAAACTTTGAGTTACTTAGCTACACAGTTTCAGACTAAATGTGGCTTTATGAGTAACAGGCTGGTCTTCAGATCTCAGAAATGGAAAGCGTTCATTTAAACTTCTGCAACTGTAACTAGGTAAATTGATGAAGCTGTGTTATTTAGATCTTTTTAAAATCTGAGGAGTTTGGAATGATGCTCCTTAAATGGGGAGGACAGTAAGCAGGACACTGGCTTCCTCCACTTCTTGCCTCATCAGTGACTTTCTGATCCTTTCAGAAGAAAGCTGTCCTGTGATTAAGGCCTTGGATGGGACTCTGGAGACTTACATACTTAGTTCTCATTTCTGCTACTGCCATCCTCTGTGACCTTGAATAAGTTATTTAATCTCTTTAGGTCTCAGTTTTTCATCTGTACCAAAAAAAAGGCCAACAAACCAAAAACCCCAAAACATCATACTTTCTTACATTTTTATTTATATTGCATGTTGCTGCTCGTTACATATATGTAATTGCACAATGGGACACTGTTTTCAATTGGATTTCTAGGTGCTGTTGCAATAAAAATAAGAATCTAACTGTATCTTGTAAATATGCCTTGCACAGTGTGATTTGAACATTATAATTCGATAGATTAACAGCATCTATTTTCCCAGTCAGAATGGCATTGTATCTTTGGCTGGAAATCAAAGCAGCAAGGAAGAGAAATGCTGGATATCTGAGTATAGTAACTAGCTTTTGACTCATTCATATGGTAGTAATTCTTTGCGTATAACTGAATGGGGTTTTTTTAATATTTGTTTCAAGCAGCCTGTGATTCTTTTGGTCAATCTGACAGGCTCAGTGTGACTCTGAGAGATTTCTAAATCTGTTTTGTTTCACAGATATTCTTATAAGAATCCTACGCAGTGAGGTTAAGAACTGCAGAGTTGTTGTTCTAGAGACATTGATATATGCCTTAGAACAACTGCAAATGAGGAAATACCAGCTGACTTGAGAATATAGTTTTCAGGTAATGGTCTGCTCAGTATTTGATCCTTGCGTTCTCAGCAGTGTTAAGAGAATACTAAAGGCTCCATCTTTGAGTTTGACTGTTTTCCTGGACTGCAGCTACTAAAGCCTTCTCATCTTTATGCCAAGACATTCCTTGGCCAGTGGGATCATTCCACTGGCTGCTTTTTTTTTTTCCTGTGAAATTGGTGCTGATTTAAATAATTTTGTGTTACAAAAAAATCTCAGACAGCATTATGTCCTGCCAGTGACTGGCTGGAGAATTCCTGGGGTGATCAGTGAGATGTAGCTAGCTGCCTTCCGTACTGAACCATCAGCAAATGCTGAAATTGGGATGGTACCTGAGAATTCTGCACAAAGGAAGCTAGGCAAAGGGTTGTATGAATGAGCCAACAGTCTATCTGAATTGAAGAAAAAGAACTTATTGGATGTAAATTTGGCAAGAGGGGGCTCTGTGTTGGCTGACCCCTAGGAAGGGATAGGGATGCAGGGAAATGAGCCATGGGAAGGAGGTTGCATTCTGTATACTTGTGAGCTGCTGTCTAGTTCCTTTAAGTTTCTTCAATTAAAAGATTTTGAACTGAAACATTTGGACTGATGTTTTGCCAGCAGTGGGAAATGGTTGTGGAGGTGGATCCTGAGACTTAGAACTATGGTTATTTGTCAACCTGTGAGTAAATAGGGTAGAGGTTTCTATTGGGGCACATTCTGTCTGTCTGTTTGTGTGGTTGAGTGTGCCTGTCTAGCTCTTGGTCTGTGTTTCTCTCTCTCTTTTTCTCTTTGTGCCTCATGCAGGCCCTGCCATGAATTTTCTCTGACCCCTTGGGGCCATTCCCACATGAAGCTTTGATGTGTGTGCCCAGAGCTTGATTGACAAGGAAGTTTCGGTGGCGGCAGCAGGGAAACGAAGAGAAAAGGGCAGGGCTTTGAACTAAAGGGCTTTGAGCTCCGAGATGCTGTGCTTACTTATCTCCTTCAGAATGTTAATTATTTACCAAGATAATTGGTCGGGAGGGGAAAAAAAGAGAGGGGAGGTTATTAAAAAATTCCAACACTAACACGCTACAAAAACCTCATTTTCCAACTTGCAGCTGGCATGAAAAGGATGTTGTGTGTAAAAGGGCTTGAGTGTATGTGTGTTGGGGGGGGCCTTTTTAAGGCACCCATTTCCTAAATAGAGGGATCCCTTCAGACGAATGCAGCGGAAACATCAAAGCTCTCGCAAGAGTTTTCTCTGGGGTTTCTAAACCGTGTCTGGTACTTTTTAATTAAAAAAGTTTATGGAGAGCCGTCTTTGTGACTGGAGCAGGCAACCTTTAGGCCCTGTTGATTGAGGAATGAAATGTTAAAAGACCTAATAAATAATGATTTCTGCTAAAATGTCAGTTCAAGGATGTGAAGATGCCTGGCCACTTTAGCAGGAGCTGAGACTTGGAGTAGACTGATGAATGTCTCCTGCTTCAGTCTAACATGATGTAGGCCATACTGTATGTCAAAGTCTTGTACAGCCTTTGGATTAATGTAAAAAAAAATCTGTAATACCACGTACTCATTTGAAGTTTGTAGTCAGGAAGACAGGTGAAGCTGTTTCATTTTGCCTCCAGTTAATACAGTTTTATTAGTCTCTGTATTAGGTAGCAATCCACAGACTGCCCCGTGAAGATCAGGGTTCCTTTGAGTTCTGGTAGTTGCTGTGCTGGATCAGGTCCAAGGACCGTCATTCCAGTATCCTGACTGTGCTGGTGGTGGCAACAGAGGTTCAAGAAAACTGAAGAGCAGGCAGCCTGCCCTGCACAATTCCTAAGTATGCATTAATGATACGAACAGGGGCAGTTGCTTTTATCTATTTATTTATTGGGTAAAGGTGAGAAATTCAGTGTTACTCTTTTGCCAGGGTAAATGTAGACCATTAATCAACACTTTCTGTACAGTTTCTGGCTATGACAGTACTTACGTCTTTTACACTATGATGATTTGGTTTCTTTACCTGTCTCTTATTATAAGGCCTTCTGAAAGCTTAAAATAATTGTTTCAGCTAGTTTTTCTTTATGTAGTATTATACTGATGTGCTATTTCTGGTAAAAAGTATGATATTTTTCTTTCAGAATCCTTACTGGTACAGCTGGTTACACCATATCGTATTAATCTTCTGCATATCACCTTCAAACCCTTTTAAAAATACAAGCCTGTGCTTGCAGCAGTGTCTGGTTTTAGCACAAAGCTTAATAATTTTAAACCTCTTACTCTGCAGTCCCTTGAGAACGTTTGGATGTACCATCTGGACATGGTGATGTAATGCTTTTTAATGTATCAGTTCCAGCACCAGTTTTTCTACTGCTTTAGTTTCTTTGAGGGTGTGGTGTCATACTGTAATCACTATAAGTGGCAGAGCAAGCTTCATAGGTAGGTACCCTCCTCACTTACCTGCAGTTGCTTTTGTGGTTCCTCGGTTGAACCAGTGGGACTGTGAGTCCAGTTTTACACTTTCTCTGGTGCCCAGTGAAGGACCAAAAGATAATTCAGGGACTGATGCATCTGACACGTGGGGAGAGGCAGAGAGAGTTGGGGTTGTTAAGCCTGGAAAAGAGAAAGCTCTGGGGGGGGTCTTGTCAATGTGTATAATAAACGTGATGGGAAACAGCAAGGAAGATGGGCCAGACTTTTCTCAGCGGTGCCCAATAAAAGGACAAGAGGAAATGGACACAAATTACAGGAACTTCAATGAAATAGGAGGGGGGAAAAAAAACAACCCAAAACCAACAAACCCACTGAAAGGTGGTCTAACACTGGAACAGGTTGCCTGAGCAGGTTGTGGAGTCTCCATCCTTGTTTATATTCAGAACCCAGCTGGGCATATCATGGTCCTGAGAAACCTGCTGTAGCTGACCCTGCTCAGAGCAGGGGGATTTGGACTAGACAATCTTCAGATGCTCTTTCCAACCTCAACCGTTCAGTGATTCTGTGGTGGCAGTGACGTTGCAGGATATTTCTGCCCCTGTAGCTGCTCAGTCTTACCCATGTTGTAGTTTGTTACAGATCGAGAATGAAGTTACTCTCCTCCAAGTCTCTCTGATAATGAAACTGATCCAAAGAAGTCATTGAAATTCTCTTCTTTAATTGGATTCCTTAATCTTAATAATTGGTGGCCCAACCAATTATTTTAGGGACTTCCTTTTTCTGAACTTCTTATTGTAACTTTTTGTTGTTTTAATCCTTGAATTGTATTTTAGCTCTCCGAATTTCCTTCTCTAGACCCATTCTACTGCTTCATTCCTTATTATTCACCTCAGAAGTATTAGCTACCAAAGTTGAAATATCTTTGTCATTTTTTAATTATGGGTAAATGACAACATTTGCTAGTTTGCTTTAATGCTTGCTTCCCTACTTGCTTTTTTTTAGTTAGGGCTGCACAGCATTTCTAAGACTCCATTTTTTCCAAGTAATGTTTACTCAATAGCTGGGGATTCAATAGCTAAGGATTTTACTTCCATTTCCTCTGACTTCCAGGTCTTTAATCAGCATGCTTAATTTTGTTAACTCTCTCTTTGTAAAATACAGTGTTTGTGTTAATTTTTCATATGTTTTCATTTCTTACGGTGTTGAATTTTTTTACATTGTAATCACTGTTTCTTACTGGCTTGAATCTGATCCTATATATTACTTAGGGCTAGTTGAAAACAATTTCTTTTATGTTTACAATTATTTGTTTGGTAGGTCATCATTTGAGCTACTGACAAATTACTTCTCAACAGTATAATGTCATTTAATGTGTTAGTATGTTGAACATAATTCATATTTTGTATTGAATTTTATTCAGTATTTATTTTTGCAGAGGTAGCTGAATAAAGCTATTTAGCCATGACATAAGAGACTGAGTGTAAAGCAATGAAAGGAGAAGATGGTGAGAATGGCCATTGTCAACATAAGTTGTCAGAAGCTTCATCATTTTGATTTGTTGCTATTTAAAATTAGAGAAAAACAAGTGAACTGCAGCAAGCTGGATACTATCTGGTGCATTACATTTGAGTGACTTGAGAGACATCAGTTGCCATCTCATTCTTCCTGTGTGATGGGTATACACCTTAAAATGGGGGAAAGCGATGTATAAAGCAGTGTGGTAAATTTACAAACAGGTTAAATTAGGAACCAGGCCTGCTGACTAGAATTTTAGACATTTCCACTTTTCTTCCCCCCCCCCCTTTTTTTTTTGCCTGCAGAAGTGTCTCTTCTCTGTGTAGTGATAGTTAATGGTAGAGTGGCAAAAGCTGACTCTGGCTTCATTGCACTTCTAGGTTGTAGAAGGAAGAGTTTGTTCTCTTAGATTATGAGCTAATGGGAACTCTGTTTAATGTGTGTTTTATGTATGCGTTTGACCAGAAATTGCTTGTTGTTGTGGAGCGCTGAAGAGGTAGGCGAAAAGATAAAATTCAATGTGGTGCATACCTTTCTGGGGCCATTCCCAGTGGGACAGGCAGCGTCTCCCTGCTTTCCACTGATGTGGTCAGCCAGGGCACTGTGGCACTGCCCTTTTATCATAGGTCTTTCTATATGGAGACACTACTTACGAGATCACAGACTCAATAAATTTACATACTTTAACTTACTTTCACTTGATTCAGTGCTTCATGACCTATATGTGGGTTTTTTTTTAAGGTGTGCCATACAGTGTAATTAAAACACACACTAAATGAATTATGATTTGCTGACTGACGTCTCAAATAATAGTCAGAGAGGAATTGTTGTAAAAACATAGATCGCTTATGCTGGTGTTTTGTTGGAATTAGTTCTGGCCACGCTCTGTTCATTATTTTTATCTGGTTTGGAGGTAGATATATAAATAAAAAATAATCATTAGTAACATGAAATAAAGATCATCAGACTGATAAATGCAGACATGAAAAAGGCAGTCCTACAGTTATCTAGGTCACATAATGAGCTAAATGGATGAAAAAAATGTTTGAATATGGCAATTATTCTGACAAGTAGGAACTAGGAATTTAGGCTGGATTTATAAAGGATAGACTACACCCTGGAAAGCTGTTGAAACTAGACAAATTCCAACTAGAGACAGGGTATAAATGTAATAGGATAACCTAGAATAGATTTCTGAGGGCATAGCTGGATTTTCCTTCTCTTACTATTGGCCA
The DNA here is from genome assembly GCF_000699145.1 of Aptenodytes forsteri. Lineage (NCBI taxonomy): Eukaryota > Metazoa > Chordata > Aves > Sphenisciformes > Spheniscidae > Aptenodytes > Aptenodytes forsteri. The sequence continues at coordinate 281,902 of NW_008795314.1, forward strand.
CTCAGGTCTCGGAAGATTCTTAATCATACTCGCGTTACCTGCCCAACAGTGGAGAATGTGGGTGAAATATAATGGCCTGAGATATGGGGACAGAGGAGAACAAATGGCAGGTCATCAGCGCAATGAGCACTCGCTGTACAGGTCTCGTCAGCTGTGTGTAGCAGAATAGATCATAGAATTTTGCTTCATGTCCTACTCTGAGTGCCCTGTGCTCTACACAAGTTTAGCCTTTTCTGAATTATAGATGGTTCAGTGACCTCAGCTTAAACTCTGTGAATTTGTCCGTAGCTGTCTAACCTGTCTCTAATGTTCACAGTGAACTGTGAAAGCATCTACAATCAGTGATCTCTTCTTTTCCCCTTTTTGCTGCAGGCTAAACTCTTTCCAACTGCTGTCATTCATTTTGGATCTGAGGAGTGCAGGGGTGAGTGAATTTCCTCTCTTCTTCAGCTGACTGTGTAGCTCCTGTAGTAAACCCAGAAGAATTACATCCTTACGTTCAGAGTTCTTCCGACAAAAGATAATGTAGTCCTCAAGAATGCTGGTAAATGTTCCCATTCCAAATGGCTGCAGCTCTTCAGAGCTAGCTTGGTCAGTTAGCTTGAGCACAAGTGTAAACAATAGTACCTTTCTTATGAGATTTGTTAGGCTCTGGAGTAGGTATTGTTTACTATGGGGACAAGAATGACGGAAGAACGACGCTGTAAAAGGAAATTCCATTGTTCAAAATGTTAACTAGACAAATGACTGAAACACTTTTACAGACCTATTGTAGTGGACTGGCTGGAGATGGGAGAACAGATCTGAATCTTTGATTCTTTGACACTTCTGGTTTATGCTTAGAATCTCTGTTTCTCCCAGAGATTACAGCATGCTCTGGCTTCACAGAAAAGTTTCTGAGATACAGTGAGCACTGAAAGAAAATGTCAAGATCTTGAGGTTTGAATGATGAAATGGGGCACCTTGAGTTGTGAAAGAAACTGTCATAGTTTAAAAGTGTCCTGTGTCAGTTGGGGCAAGGTGATGGAGATTTACTATAGTATACAGCAGGTACTTGCTGAGCCGAGAGCTACGTGAGTCTGTGGTGATTAATGTCCCTATGTTACCAAACAAGTGTTTGGGTTTCATTTTTAAACAGATTCTTACCTGAAATCGGACCTGCTGAGCTCCGCAGTTTCCCCTTCTGCAGCTGATTTATTAGTAGCCAGGTACGTTGGGACTGAATAGAGTTGCAAATGGGTGAGTATTTCAGGGATGGGAAGCATGAAACAAGCCCATCTTACTACAAAGAAATGTGCTCTGAAGAAACAAGGACTTCATTTTCTCCTGAAACAGTCATACTGTCATACTTGACTTCATAGCTTTGTGAGTCCTTTTTTGCAAAGTAGGATTTCAGTGACTAAATCAAGTAAATCCTAGGGCTTTTATCATGAAAAAGAAGAGCCTTTTCAATCTGACTTCAAAAGTTTAAAGGTGGTGGTGGTACAAGGGGCTATTATGAAAAAATGAAGCTTAATTCTACTTGCTTATTTTCTTCCTCAGATGTTTGTCCAAATCATTAGTTCCTTCTGCTTCGTCATCTTTAGAATCAACAGTTCCATCCCTGTCTGAACCAGAAGTGCGAAGTGACAAAAAGACCAATGAGCAGCCAGAACCAGCAAGCATGCATGAAGCTCCACAGGTGTTGAGAAGGGCCCCTGGGAAAATACCCAAATGGCTGAAGCTGCCAGGTATCATGAAATCGGAGGAGAGCTCTTCTCATTCTGAACTCCCCAGAAAAGCAGGCTCCTCCTTGCCAAACGTGTTGGATGTTGACAATATTCTTCAAGATGTCAACATAAGGCTTGCAGGACATTTGGTTCAATGCTTGTCAATCACAAATCAGTTTGTGACTTAAACCTCAGCCTTCACTGGAGACGTATCTGAATGCGGGCTCTGGGCAGTGTTGAGTCTGATGTCTAATCCATATGCTTGCAGCACTCTTAACTATGTTCTGGGCTTAATGTGTTGAGTTCTTAACTGTGCTAGTGTAGTTCAAATACTAATAGGCATGATACTCTACATACCAAGGGCCCATGTCATCTGTTAAACCTCTGTTGTTTTTCCTTTGCTGGTACAGTCTGTTTTAGTACTTTCCTTTCTCTTCATTTTTTTGAGTTGGTCTTTCTGTTTTTAATCTTCACGGCAAAACAGTAGTGATTTTCCATAGTTAAGATTGCAACCAAGTTTCCATTATGAATTTTTTCTTGGTTTATCCTGATCAGAAAACTGCAACCTTGTTTTTAGTCTCAGAACCAATAGCTTATGTGTGGTTTTATATGAGAATTTATACAAAATATGAAGTAACTAGAAGGATTCCTGAATTAAATAATTGGCAATGTTCATTTTTTGATGCAGTGGCAAAGAGAGGGGGGGGGGGAGAGAAGACATTCAATCAACCCCCTTAATGGCAATAAAACTAGGAAGAATTATATGGAATTTCCTGGCTAATAATGCCAAATGTTAACTTCCTGAATGAGAATTTTAGTATTTGATTCTGGAAGGTACTGTGAGGCCATCAGCTCCAGCAAGCATAGCATAAGGTGTGAAATGATTGCTGGAAGGCTGCAAACAGTGGGTTGGTGTGTTTCCCTGCTGTGGCTGGCCTATTTTAGACTGGTACTGGGATACTGATGCAGATCATGTGGGGAACAGTATCTTTACTGTTTCCTGTTTCCCATATGCTTGAAGGATTCCACTTAAGAGTAGAACTTTCTCTCCCAAGTAAAGATTATCTGGATAAAGTGCGAAATAACATCTCACCTACCTGTGCAGGTTACCCATTAACAGCTGGTATGAAAGGTTAATAACGTGCTCTAACATGCATGTCAATAATATGTAGGATGAAGTTTCCTGCTCCGAAAAGTTATGATGTATTCACCATTCCATCTCCCTAAGACGTGCTCCTACATGCTACCCAACTGTTGCCTGAGCACAGCAGGGTATAGAACCCTCAGCAAGCAGATCATGTTATTGAGAAACGATACAGTGCAAATTACGTGGTTAAGTATTTTAATGCTCTTATGTTTATTTTGTAGGTGGGAAGAGATGAAACATTCTGGGCTGCTGGCTCAGTGAGCAGTCAGCTGTGCCTCTTTCCTGATGAACTTATTCAGAATGTGTAAGAAGTTGTTGGTGGCCCTGGAGAGATCTAATCTGTATGAACATTAGTTATAAATAGAAAATTGCTATTTCAGATGCCAGTTTCACCTTTTGGAGGAGTGGAAGGCCTGTTTGTGGTCTTCGCGACTACAGAAGCAAGGTTAGAGGTTAAATTTAAGGTTTCTTGCATGCAAATAACATGAATAGAGAATTAAGGGGGAAATAATTCCTATGAAGGACTTTGTTTCTATCCATATTTTTAAATTCGAATCTTCCCAGTTCTACCTTCAGAGATAACTTGAGTCTAGCTGCCTGAATTCTAGCAGCAAGATACAATCCGATTCAGTTTTACCTATAGTTAAGTGCTGCCTAGAACAAGACTTCTCTCTGCTTCTTGCTGGCCGGGGTTAGTGCTGCTGATAATTCTGGGCATAGATGGCTGGAAAGTGGGTGAAGAGGAACCACTTAGGTCACTTAAAAGAGTTCAAATAGGCGTTTCCTGTGAACCTCTTGGTCTGCTGCACTTGTCTTGTTTTCAGTTGCCAGAAACTTGTTAACAAAGAACACAGGTATCTGTTAATGGAATGCATGTGGAGTTTGTTTCTGCCCCAAGCTTTGTGTTTTATTTTCACTACATATAATTAACATCAGTAATTACAGTTACAGTGGAGGAAAAAAACATCCAGTAAAAGGGTCTTATCCCATGACCTTCGATCTACGGACTTCTATGGTCCGAATGTTTCCACAGCGGAGTAGCTGTTCTCTGCAGTGCAGTTAGCGTACAGAGGGAAGCACTAGTCCAGATCTTTGCCTCCTGCAGATGTTGTACTGGGATGAATATTGTTGGCTAGAATTGTGCTCATACTGGAGATGAACTCTATAGTGCCACAGTAGCCGTGGCGCTGTATTTTATTTGAAGTCTTCTCCATGGATCGGTGATTCATATTGGACAGCTGGGGTTCCGTGTTACGGTAATAACATGTTTTCCATTTTCCCTGTATAGACAATTGTTCCCTGAACTACGTGTGCATCTGCACAATTTGTAGATGTAATAAAGCAGAGTGGCCATAGGAGGCCTTTTTGTCGGTCTCTTTGATAATATGTTTCTTCCCCCAGTGCTCCGTTTCTCTGTCAGTTCACAGGAACCTGCTCCCTTTTCAATGGGCCTGTCATGCCTCATTCCCTTCCTCCCATTTTTTTTCAACAAAGCAAAACAGAGCTTTGTACCATCTGAATGAACTTCAAAGTGGCTAGAAAGGGCACCCAGGGTTCCTGGCACTTGTCATTGTCTCCCAGCCTGGCCAACATTTCCCTTCAGGTCTAATTACTTCCAAATGCTCCCAAATGCTTTGAAGAAACTCAGAGGGAGGGGGAGGCATGAAAGAAAGGTGGAAGAGGAAAAACGAGACTCAAAGTAGAGGGAGCAGAATGCTTTAGCAAAAATGTTGATTGATTTCTTATATGACACCCAAACATAAACAGGGAATGTGTGTGGCCGCTGGCAGTGGGGAATGCAAGAGCACTATGTACAGCTGCTGCTTTAAATCCTTACTGTGGAAAGCGAGCCCTTCTTGCACTTGCCAGGCTGTAAAAGGCGTACTATAGCAAAACAAAAAATATTAAACTAATGCTTAAAGTTTATTACTTTAGTGTATTAAGTGTGGGCTGAGCCTACACTCCATAGGACTATCTGTATCTTGATTCAGGTGCTATGTCAGGCTTATTCATTTCACAGAAGTCAGAGGTAGACTGTAGCTAGAGCTGCTTTGCTGAATTTGTGTAGGATGTATCAGGGGCCATCTAACAGCCACAGCTAATGACAGGTGATGATATACTTGTGCTGGTGTTTTTGATTCACAGGGTTAGAATAAACAGAGGCAGTCTGGTCGGTAGCAAGTTGTAGTGTGCTTTCAGATGTGCTAGTCTTGTTTTTTGAAGAGCACGGGCAACATCAACTACTACTGATTTGCTTAGCTATTTTGATTCCACCAGTTTTGACAAAGAGCTAGCACCGTAACTATCACCTGCAAGTACCTGATACGGGAAAACAGAAGGAAAAGTCTAGGGACGCAAGCAGCAATATCATCATTACTGGGGCAGTTTCATGGGTTAAGTACGGGGGTGAGGATTAGGAGACTTCATATTGCTAACGATGTGCATTACCTCAGCCAGTTCTGCTCATGCTTGTCCATTCTTTAAGAGGGACAAGATGCCCCGATATTTAAAACTGCAGCCTCTTCGCTAAGGTAGTTGCTGCAAGGATTCCTACCCTGCCACAGAACAATACATGCAGATACCTGATGAGCTGGATTTGTTTCAGTATCACTTCTGCTACAGTAGCTGAACTCACCCCTGGGGTTTTGGGGCATTCAAAGGTAGTATTGCATTTTTCTGCTATTGCCTTTTTTTTACCATACGGTTGTGGGGCTGAAGGCTGAACTAGGTCAGTTCCTTCATTGGTTTCGTTGTACAGCTGCACAAACAGTTGTCTTGGCAAAGAGGCTGCAGTGCAGAGGGATGGGGCGCTGCTTAAGCTGGTACTGTCATCAGAAAGAATGTGTATTAAATTGTGGTTTTAGTTGAAGTTTCCAAGTGGCTGGTGTCCTGCGTGATGACCTTGATAGCTCTTGGCCGAGAGAGTACAGTGAGCTACTGAGCCTTCGCCTGCTACAGCTGTCAATGGGAAAAAAATTGCTCGCTATTACTAATCATAAAGACTACAGCTAGCCAACAACAGAGAGTGTGCAATCCTTAAGACACGCTGGTGTCAGCTGCTTTTCGTGCAGCCGGCTATGTATTTCCCAACAAAGCCAGTTCAGTTGTGTGGGTCCTGCCTACATGTGTAAGGTTTCTTATTTCACAGCTTCCCCCCCGGCCCCCCTGCTGGCTGAGGGGCCAGGCTGTCCCATGATGTGGGATTCTCACACATGCTGTTTGTTATTCTGTCCTTTTTCCTTTCGTCCTACAAAGATTTAGAGAAGAGGGTGGGTGAGGGGGAAACTTTGCAAGTCTTTGAAGCAACTTGACTTTCGATGATTAATTGCAGCAAAGAGCCTACACAAGGGAGGGTGACTCGGTTTTAATTTATTGATGTTTCTTTGTGAGAACAAATTTATAGCAGAGGGGAAGCAGCTTCTGAGGAGAATATCAAATGGTTAAAAGGTTCCAAGCATTCTTTGATGTCACAGCCCTGGAGAAATACTGGAAGGTAGTGAGGGACAGACACTGTTTATTTATAAAATAAAGATCAGTTACCTGCTTTTGGCAAGAGCCTGTGACTGAGCTCCTGTTAACAACCTATTCATTAGGCAGGCTTGGAGCTGGACCTAAAGATTCTGCCACAGCTGCCTGCTGAGGCGATGAGAGCCTGATGTTTGGACGACATTTCCAGCCATTAAGTCTTTCCATGCATCTCTGTGAAGCAGCACCTGTTTCTCACATTAGCTGAGAAAGCAACAGCATCTTGCCGTGCTGTGAAGTACGGGCTACTGTGAAAGGAGTAAGGCAGCACGATAGAAACGAGTTACACACTTAGCTGACCAAAACAAGCGTGTGGCAGCCTCTTTTCAAAAATAGCACTGACAGCATAGTTGCCTAGGGCTTTGTCACGCTCGGTAAAGGAGAGGGGAAACAGAAGCAAAATGGCAGAGAAAGAAGAAGTTGAGACTGTTCTTCCTAGAGCTAGACTCTGAGGATGAGCCAGATGTTCACTGTCAGGATCTTCTGCTGGCAGGCCACGTGTGCTTCATGAGGCCTCTAGAAATCTAGAAGCTGTAAGGAGAGAGCAGCAAGCCAGTCAGCGCATCTGCGGGGTCCCTGAATATCTCCCAGAAGGAAGAGGATTAAGCTGCTTCAGCCCACATCCTTATCCTGTTCAAGCGCAGTTCAGCTTCTACAGCTTCTGTAGTTACATACCAGCTGTGGCAGCACTTTCTCCACATGTTCAATATCCACTTTCTCCAGGTCCTCCGCCTGAGCCTGCCGTGCTGCTCGTGCCGCTGCTTCTGCAGTACAAGCGTAAGGAAAGAGTTGTTAGAGGGGTCTTAGAGATGTTAGGTGTGTGGTCCCAACGAGGTGTCGGGGGCTGGTTTTCTGGGAGGAGGACGCAGTCCCAGGGAACAAGGTGGCCCAGCTCCCTGGAGGAGGCTGTTCACCAGCCTGGCGAGGGTGCAGGGAGCGGGGGCACGGCTGTGGCTGTGGCGGAGGCGCAGCTCCTCGCTCCGCGGTGAGGTGCAGCGGCAGAGCAGAGCTGGGGCACGACGGGACGAGCAGAAGGCTGGCTGGGTGCTCGGGGAGGAGACGGGGGTGCCCTTCCGCGGTGAGGCCGGGGTGGGGGGGTCCCCTCGGTCAGGGTTCAGGCTGACCCGGGGCCTGGCACCGGGAGC
>NW_008795314.1:290434-302640 GCF_000699145.1 Aptenodytes forsteri
CGGGGCGGCTGGAGGAGAAGCAGTTCGCGTTTCGAACGGACGAGCTGGCCTGGTCGGCGGCGGGAGGGGGACGTGGCGGTGTAGTTTGAAGCTGGTCACGAACCCCTCGGTCGCCAGAGGTGTTTTCCCTACGTCTCCGAGAGTACGTCTGCTACTGTTGGCCTTGAATAGACGGGATTGGTGGCGGCTGCTGATACAGGAGGATTCAATGATAATCTGCTGGATCTGATCACTGGATCGTTAAATCTAGCAAGCATTGAGTGGGGATGCTGTAGGAGGTAGGATGAGTCTCTACTCAGTCCCTGCTGCGTGAGCAGGGGTTAAGCAAGCCAGCAAGAGTCTTGTCTGTGTGGCCTATCTGGACGTGAGCTATTTTCATAGCTGCATTAGGAAGGTACATAGGGTGACATGCGGTTCTCTACCCAGGCACCTCTTTCTCTGAGAATATAGAAAAAAATCCCCTGCCCTGAAAGTTCACGCTTGTTCTTTCCAGCAGCAGTGGCCGTTTACGAAGTCGTATGTTTTATCATAGCCGCGTCTTCTGAGCTGGCTGTTTGAAAGGGTGCTTTCTCTTCCAGCTCAGGCAGAAGGTTACACATATGAAATAAATAACTGTCTGGTTTTTTTTTTCTACTCAGGTGTAAAACTTCTGTTGCATGGTCTTTGCTCCAACACCACAGTCAAATCTTTAGATTTGAAGGTGAGTCCGTTCAAATGAAATTAAGACAAAGAGGTGGGGAAGGAAATAGGAGCACAAGCTTAATCAGAGTTAGAAATAGACACTCCTGGTGCAGGATTGTTCTGCAAGATGCGTACTTCTGCAAAGTTCTTGTTCTCAAGTGACTCAGTCCTTGCCTCCCTAACACCATGCCACGGCTTTACAAAGTTACTTTGCAGCTCATCTTTGTCCGTTTTTATTCAGTTACTCTGTTTTGATACGAAGTTATTGCTGTATAACTTTTGTCAGTTGCTGCTTGGTCAGACGAGGCATACGTAGGCTTTTCTTCGGGTTTCCGTATTAATCAGTGAGTTACTAGTTGTTTGACTTGCGCTTCTGTAGGGTTTATCCAGCTCGCCAGTGTCTTTCAGCTAGCCTGGGGCTTGGAACTGAGCATGCACTTTCAGATGTGATGATCGCTCTACTGCGAGAGTGACTTTCTGTCTGTATTCCTCTGGCACATAGCTATTCTCTTGAATCTACAGTCCTAAACTGCATCACGCCTACCTTTCTCATCTGTGCTGGTGCTAGCCGAGCCCTTTTTAATGAAGTGTGTTGAAAGGGTTCTGCTTATCTAGAATCAGCATTTTCCGACCCATCGTGGGCCATGCTGATCCTGTGCTATCCTGTGATTTTTGTGAGCTCTCAGTCATGATGCCTCACAAGACTGACGGTGTATGCATCCACCGTTCCTCCCGGGGTCTTTCATTTTCTGGCAAGCTGACTGATGTGTGAAACAAATGTTACTCAGCCCATCTTTGACAGACTGAAATCGGCATTACAGCTGGGGTGCACGTGGTGGTGTTTGATGGGATAGCTGGATTGGGACAGGGCATAGCCTACTGATCACCTGGGACTTTTGTTTCAGGGAAATAACCTGCGAACCATGGGAGCTGAGGCTTTGGGAAAACTTCTTAGGCAGAACAAATCCATCAGGAGGTAAAAAATTGTATCTACCTCTCTTTCTGTTATTCCTGCCAGATGGAGCACAACATTAGAAAAGGGTTGAGGGTGTGTTTTGTTGGTTCCAGAGATGGTTCCAGATGTTCCAACTGGTCAGTGTCATTCCCAATTCCTGCCAGTCTGGAGTGCTTTGCGGGCTTTGTGCAGGGAGTAGAGGTCACAGCCCCATGGCCTTTGGAGAGTGGGAACTGTAACTGGAATCTCTGGAGGAATGTCAAGTGGTGCAATTTCTCGTGAGGGATGGGCCAGGTGAAGGAGTGAGAACTGGAGGTGCCCTTTCTGAGGATGCATGGCCCTAGCAGCATCCTGCTCTCTGAAAATGAGTCTGTGTTAGGGGAGCTGGGTGTTCAAATGGGTACCATGATCCAGGTATCATTCAAGCTCTTGCAACTGTCCGTTTACTCCATGAACTCCAATCCTGTCTCATTTTCCCTAGCCTAATCTTGGAATGGAACAACCTTGGCATGTGGGAGGAGGGCTTCTCCTTTTTCTGCCACGGACTGGGAGCAAACAACTTTCTCCAGCGGCTAGATCTGCGCAATAACCAGATCAACCATCAAGGGGCCGGAGAGCTGGCCATGGCACTGAAACAAAATGCTAGCCTTCAGGAGCTGGGTGAGAGTGACTAGTTCTTTGTCCACCTACATATATGCGTGCACGCACACATATATCTTCAGGTTCATTGCAGCCTGCCCTGACCTCTGCCAACTGGTCAGCGTCGTTCCCAATTCCTGCCAGTCTGGAGTGCTTTGCGGGCTTTGTGCAGGGAGTAGAGGTCACAGCCCCATGGCCTTTGGAGAGTGGGAACTGTAACTGGAATCTCTGGAACCAAGCCTGCAGATGAAGATTGTGTGGGTCAGCGTCCCCAATTCCTGCCAGTCTGGAGTGCTTTGCGGGCTTTGTGCAGGGAGTAGAGGTCACAGCCCCATGGCCTTTGGAGAGTGGGAACTGTAACTGGAATCTCTGGAACCAAGCCTGCAGATGAAGATTGTGTGCTTGGAGCAGAACAGTTCTTAGTGGAGGAGGGAATGGGTTCATTCCCATTTGTGGATGCTGTTGGCATGCCTCATGCCAGACTCTGAGACTTACTTCACACATGCTTTGTCCTTTGTAAGGAGTTCTGCCAGAATTTCCTTCAGGAAAACGTGGCTCTTGGTGCCAGTTCTTTCTCATCCACAGATTGTGGTTGTGGAAGGAAGGCTCACGAGATTAAAACGTGAGGGGCAGACTTGTGTACCTTTTGAACTGTAATGGCTTCCTGCGCTTTACTGCACTTAAGATTCATCCTTGCCTTTCCTGCTTTGTCTGTCATTTTCCTTCCCTCTCATTCATCTTGAAAAGGGAGATAGTATTCACCTGTGTTTGTGCTGAGACCATCTGGGATTAGTTAGCCATGCTTGTAGATGTATAAGGAGCATGGTTTCTCTGGAGTGCTGTGTTTTTCAGCAGATGTGTGACTACCGGGGTGAAAGTTTGCTTTCTGTATAGATTTGCGTTGGAATAATATTGGGCTTCTGGGTGGCCGAGCTTTGCTGAACTGCCTGCACAGCAACAAGACCCTGAAGAGGCTGGAGCTGGCTGGGAACAACGTTCCTAGTGATATCCTGAAAGCTGTGGGTAAGTATTACTTGTTGCACAGGAAAGAATCAGCAACTCCTTTCCCATTTCAGCACTTGTGGGATATAGGGCACTTGCTGCTCCAGAAGGGAGCTATCCCTCCTCCCCTCCCTTTCTCAACGGCATTTACACAGTGCCCTACATCGCTTCCTCTTGTCTTTTAATGAGGGCTGGTCAGGTTGGAGGTGTCACTTTTACCAGCAAGAGGAAAAAATAATTTGGATTGAATTAGAGATTATGCCACGTGAACGTGGGAGAACTTAGGGCTCTAGTTTGGCTCTGAGTAGCCAAGTTTGGATATGGCCAATGCAGCATGTCCTTTGTTGTTGTCCTACCCACAGTGGAGTTGAATGGCTCTCCTGTGGCTGGGGTGTTGATTACCCCATATATACTGCTCTCTTCGATTCCACCCCACCTTATGTCTGTAAGGTGAGAGCGGTCTCTCTACGTGGGCCAGCCTGAGAAGGGCTACAGTAGCAGAAGCAGGACTGTCCTGCTTCTGATAGCCAGGCATCATCCCGAGTGCTATCTCTTCCAGCAGTGCTTGCTATTCTGTTGCTTTAGAAACATGTGCATGCTCTCCTGCTCTCTCTGCATCAGAACAAGCCATGGATCACAACCAAGACCGTCAGACTATCCTGAGTGAGACCCAGAACCGAGCATACATACTCAGCAAGGAGGTTTTGAGTCTGAAGGATGAGAAGACCAAGCAGGTCAGCAATCTTACATGTTGGCAGTTCAAATGGGGCAGCTGGAATCCTATGCTTTCCCTCGGTGTCCCCATGAAACACTCAGTGACAGGATTATTGTGCACCTGAAGTTGCGTGTGCATCTTTATGGGCAGGAACACAGCATGGTTTAGTAAATTGGGTCCTTCCCCTGAGCTAGGTTGCCCAGGGATCAAATCCATGACGGTATGGGTATGGGTATGTGCCCTGCTGAACATATTCACTCTGGATTCTGGAGAAGTTTTGGTGATTTTTTTCACCCGTATTCGTGCTTCGGTTCTTCTTTTGCAACTGGTTTGATATTTTCCAAGTGGTGAAAACCTAGAAATATGAGTCTGTTTTCCTTCTGACACCTAATGGTGCAGAGTCCCTATGGTTGATGACCTCAGTCAGATGTGCTAATGAACCCGTCAGACCTCCAGTTTGCTTGCTTTCAATAGAGTGGCTTGACTTGTCTTCAGCTGTCACTAGGAAGAGAAAGATGAGAATTGTAAATGCTTCGAGCTGATGCAGTTCATTTTCTCACTGATGTTTGCCTTGTTCACAGTTCTTGGATTTGATGGACACTATAGACAAGCAGAGAGAAGAAATAGCCAGGAGTGGCAGGTGAGTTGAATTTCTGAGTGCTTTCTGCTCTTTGATAGCAGAATTGGGCCCCCTCCATTTCCTGGCAGAAATTACCCACCCTTTTTTTTCTTTACTTTCTTCTCTTTCCCCCCAAATGCAGGATGTCTGCAGCACGAGTCAGCCAGCTACAGGAAGCATTGGATGAGCAGCACTCCATTATGAATTCACTGAAAGCCAAGTATGGAGGAGGAAAACCTTAGCCTTCTCACCGTTCTGTGCTGTATGGGCAGTGCTGAGCAGAGCTGTTAAGAAGGGGGATAATCTTGTAGAGTGGCTGGCTTACTATTTCACTTAGTTCTGTAGTAATATCCAGAAATTACAGTCAGATCAGGCCTTTGGGTTTGCCACGCTAGATATTTACCCTGTTTTTAAGTAAAATTACAGTGCATTGGTGTAAGAGCAAGTGAATTCCAGACGGTGAAAAAAGGAGAAAAAGGGATTGTGGGGTTGGGAGGGGGGCACGTTCCTTGCACAGCTTACAGCCTGGCAAGAACCTCTACCTGCTTCCCCTGGCAGTTGGCAGTATCCTCTGAGAACCACTGCATATATGGAGGAACCTGACCAGCAAGTTGTATGCGTAGGAACAATGAGGTGGAGCTGCCCAAAAGCAGTGTTAGATTGTGTAGAGCCATATGCACGTGACAGTGGTTAGACTTCAAACACTGATGAGCCTGGCTCGTTCAATTCTGTCAGGTAAAGGTAGTTTCATTATGTCATGCCTCAGTGTGGACATGTCCCTCGTACAGAGTACGCAAATTGCTTCTGCTACCTGTCTTTAAAATTCCATCCCTAATTTTCAACGACCTTGCAGTGGTATAAAATAGCCAGATTTGTTCTGTGAGAGTGGGCAAATCCTGGAGGGGTCCAGGCAGGGAAAACAGCTCATGGAAGACAACACAGGGAAAACACAATGGGGCACCAGAACACCAGGCTCTGAGAAGTCCCAGGTCACTCACTGTTTGCAGAGGCTGCTGGGCACAGAGATAAGCGGTGTCCTTTTCCCAGGGACAAAATGCCTCATTTAGCTAGCCTGATTTCATCCACTGCCAAATATGTGTTAACATCTTGTTAACATCTTGTACTATGTACTATGGCATAGAGAGCTCACTGGAAGTGTCTCCCTTAAAAAGGACTCTGGAAAATGTTTCTCTGTATAGGCTGCAGATGACTGAAGCTGCCCTGGCTCTGTCTGAGCAGAAAGTGCACAATTTGGGAGAGCTGCTGAATGCCACAAAAGAGGAACAAACCAGCATGGCTGAGCGCCACTTTACAGAGCTCCAGCAGCAAAAGCAGGTGAGCTGGATAAGTCCTAGTTAGGTTTGAGAGCAGGGTTCCAGGTCAAACCTGGTTTGTGTAGGTTTGAGGGATGCTGGATGGGATAGGCAAGCGTGATTTTTAGTGGGTTAACCACAGCTGCCATGACAAAAGTTCTTGTGTAAATTAGATAGGTGAGTGCTAGGTGTGGAGAGGAGCCGTGGTGTTGGTTGGAGTAGGTTGGCAGTGCAAGAACTAAGGTGAGTACAGGCTCTTAATTTTGATTCTGTTTGCAGGAAGGTGCTGATCGGGAAGGCAAGCTTTTGCGTGACTTGTCTGCTGCCAGTGAGAAAAATCTGCTTCTAAGAAACCAGGTAGGAAAGCAAGTCCAAGGCTGAGAAGCGGGACTTGGGCATTGTTCGCTTCTGCTCTGTATGTATGTCCTCTACTTTGATCCTTGTTTGCGTCTCTGCTGATTGTTCTGTACAGCCAACTTTCTCGGCTAATAGGAAGGAAAATCCATTGTGGTGGTAATTTCCTTGTAGGTGGATGAGTTGGAGAAGAAGTGCAAAGTTCAGCAGGATCAGTTATTCCAGGTAAAACAAGACTTGACCAACACAACAGCAGAGCTGAAGCTGCGGGCCGTGCAGGCTGAAGGTGAGTGGAGGAGCAGAAGCAGCTCATGGACACCTATGGGTTGGGGTTACTGTGCATGAGCCAGTGGTGCAAGGCAGCCAAGGAGAAAGGGTGGAAGAGTTTGTGATAGGGTGTAAATATAGCCTGTGTAGCAGGAATGCCATAATTGTGATATGTCTGCTTTTAATCTGCAGAACGCCTGGAAATGGAGAAGAGAAGATTTAAACAAAGCCTTGAAGACATGGAGTCCCTTCGGTTAAAAGAGGTAAGAATGGGGTTTCTGCAGCATCCTGAGGTTAGTCTCTCTTTGGTCCTGACATACAGGCGCCACTGGAGGTCATTGTTTGCCGTCAGCTGCTCTTAAACAAGTTTAAAAATCAGTGGACTCAGACTTACTGAGTCCACTGTGGGAATAATAGGCCATTACTACAAGCAAAGCCTAGCTGAAGAGGTCACAAGACATTCTACCAGCTAGTAAGATTTTGTAGCTTGCAAGAGTATGGGCCAGAGTGGTACATGATTCTACAAAAGAGGCTTGGAGGCTGGCCCTTGTGTCAGTCTTGCTATGCATAGAGATGGTTATGAATAAGCAGTCTTGTCATGCTCACTGAAATAAAGATGCACTAATGGAGGAAATCGAGACATACATGCTATATACAACCAATCCTTTAACGGGGCTCAGCTTGCTAGTTCCTTCTCTGTTATGTTTCAGGGGGATTCTGTCTGAGTGTGGACAGGACAAGAGGCTGTGATCAACTCTCTTTGGAGTGTTTATTGAGGTGTGAAATCTCTCAAAAATAAAATATACCAATAGGTTTTTCCGAAGATTGTGAAATCTTGTAAGAAAAGACATAGGCCAGGAAGATTTAGCCTCATTACAACTAGAAAATGACTCTGGTGTTTCGTACCACTTGAAGATGAGAGCTCGGACTCTGTAACTTTCATCTTGGCCTGGAAGGGATCTCTGTCTAAAGTTCCCAGTTTCTAGAGGGCAGATTCTATCTATATTACAGTTTCCTAGTGGAGCTCTGAGGGAGGTAAGAGTTCTTCTTTGGTGGTAGATGGGTCAATGAGAGGATGCTCTTTCTCATGCCGAATGGCCATGCTGCTATGCCTGGAGATAGGAGTGGTTTTCTGGCACTTGCTTAAATGGTTTCTGCTGCTTTGCAGGTGGATCATATGACACAGCACATTGAGGCCAGTGAACGCTCCATGCAGGACAGGATCCAGAGGCTGGAGGCCATCAGGATAGCTCTGGAGGAGGTGAGAATGGATGCTCCAGGTGTGTTGGAACACTCGGGTAGTGGTGGCAGCAGAAGGCTGCCAGGGGAGCTTTGTGGAGTCTTCCGTTGCTGACCTGTGTAAAGATTGTCATGTGCTGTAGGGAGGAACAGAAAACAGCAGTTTACCAGCTGAAATTATTTTTACTGCTTTGGACTGAGGAAGGAGAAGGTTCCAAGGGAGAAACTTGTAGATTCTGATTGAACAAAAATAAAGTTTCCATTGAACGTGGTTAGATTCTTACCAGGATTTGACTTCACAGGTTTCCCATGTGGTCCCAAATAGTGTAGCATATTTCTCCTTATCTGTTCCCCCAGCTAGATCCAGCACTGCACTCTCCTATTCCCCTGTCTTTGGAGAGCTGCACCCATTACTTGCCCTCATATAACTGAAATTCTCATTGAATTTAGATGGCAATCTTGGGGTGAGAAAAGGTATGTAATCTGTGTTTGTTTTCCCTGCCCCTGAGTGAGAGAGACAGCTGTGTCACGTTGTAGCCTGCGACTGGAAGCTGCTAATGTTTTCTGGTCAGTGTTGCAGTGATGCAGCTTCTCTATCTGGAATGATCTTTCATGTTTCTGTGGCAGGAGCTGAGCCAAGTCAAAGCAGCTGCACTCACTGAGCGAGGCCAGGCAGAGGAGGAGTTAATAAAAGTCCGGAGTCAGGCACGGTTGGAGGAGGTAAGGACAAGACCTGTCTGTGGGCTCTGCCTCTGCGGGAAGGAATGGATTTGGCTGCCTAGCCTATGTTTTTTGTCTCGGGGAACTGTTGAGTAACTCCCCACTCTGCATTTCATTGGCCTGCAAATAGTGTGATTTCTGAGAAAGGAGTCCTGAAAAGTCTGCTTTGAATTGTCTCCAGAATGTAACCACTATCCCCACCTGCTCTGTGCTTTCCAGTAGTAACAGAATTGACATGGATATTGTCATAGCAGGTTTCGTTTAAGTTTCTAACTTTTGAAGCTAACAGCCAGGTGTCAATCCTTCTGTTTAACAGCAGCTTTCATGGGCTGCTCCTGTTTCTCTGGACTCAGAGAAACATATAAAAGCCGCCGTGTGTGGTGGGACACAGCAGTGGCTTAGCTGCATACAACAGTGTTTCAGAGCCATTTGGGAGATGGAGGAAGTAAAGATAGAGCATTAATTGTAAACAGTGGCATTGGTGTTTCTACCAAGGGCGTGCCTCTGTTTCTCAGTGAGTGAGCTCAGCTCTGCAGCACCTCCATCAGAATGTTTTCCCTGGCGACAGAAAGCAGCTTAGATTCACTCCTGAATGCAAGTGCCCTATCTATTATGGCTAAGTCCTGTGCTTGTTCTTCAGTGCCAATTGACTCGACCAAAGGTTCACTGTGTTGGGAACAAAAAGGGGAGAATCCCTTCGCAGGAATGGAATGGGACTCATGTATTTTCATTTTCCTTTGTGTCTTACAGCAGCAACGACTAGAACACCTAGAAGAGAAGCTGCGGCTGATGACTGAGTCACGGGATGAAGCTCAGAACTGCTGCCTTAAGCAAAAACAAATGGTTGCTGAGGCCCAGGCCAAAGCCAATCAGTTGAGCCTGCATGCTGATGGACTCAGAAGGCGGCTAGAGGAACTTCAGCAGGTAATTTGGCCTGGAGTAGAGATATGGTCACCACAGGGGCAGAACAAGTTGCTGAAGTTCTTTGGTTATTCATGGATTTGTCTTTGTGTGTCAGGACCTGAACAGTAAAGAAGAGGAGAAAGTGACAGAGGTGAATAAAGTGAAGGTGGAATTACAGGAGCAGATTGGACACCTGCAGGCTGAACGCACAGCACAGGAAGGGCTGAGAGAGAAGATTGCAGCCCTGGAGAGACAGCTGAAAGGTGATGGATCCTTTCATGCTTCTCAAATGGTAATGCTGGGTTACCCTACAGTGGGCCTGGAACCGAGCTACGCTCACAGGTGGTGACAACAGTGCTTCCTGCCTGTGCGTACGACCATGAATCGTACCCTCCATCCTGATGTATTTGCAGGGATTCTCGTCCTCATTTTAGAGAGACCAAGACTCGGATAACTACCCAAAGCTGCACAGCAAGCGAAATGTTTGGATTTCCTGCACAGTGAAGTGTAACATCTTGTCTGTGCAAAACCTCTCACATTGTCTCATGCAGCTTCTCCCGTGTGCCTGTTGATCATCCTGCTTCCACTGCCTTTGGCTGTGCCTATAACGTGTTGTTCCTGTTTATTCTAGGGACATCCTAATTTTCTTTACTAATGCTGCTCTTCTTTCACAGCCCTATCAAGTAATCACCGCGAGGCACTGCTGGACAAAGAAGGTGAAATCTCTATGCTGCTGGAGAAGCTGAGAATGAAAGAGGCTGACATCTCCAGGATGAGGGAAGAGGAGGCCCAGCGAGCAAGTTTCTTGCAGAATGCCATCATGGCATATGTGCAGGGCTCCCCCTTGGGAGCCCACGGTTCTAGGAAGTGAGAGCATGGCTTAAAGAATCCAGATACCTGCTGTCAGGAAGAGGGTGAGCAACTCAGGTACAGCCCCTTCTTTCTAAGTGGGACAGTTTTGTCACAGTGGGGTGACACGAAGGCTTGCAAACACAGAAAATCACTCTAGCTCTTCAGAAATCTTGCTCCTGACCGCATAAAGGAGAGGAGGAAACAACCGCCCAGGGCTGGGATAGAGGCTCGTGGGTCTGAGTTCACGATGCGGAGCCCTTCCCCTGCACTGCTACAGCATTTGAAGTCATTTCTGTGTCCTTTTATACAGCACCAGTCTGTTGGCACACCCTGTTGTTACCAGGGGGTTGTATGTTCCCTGGGCAGCGGTCATTCTGAAGCATTTGTTTGGATGCCAGGGCTGTTCACAGTGAAACCTGATAAATGACGGGCAGCAGTGTTTACAGTTCCCTGTAGGTGGGAGCCATTTACTTTGCTCATGGGGTCCCGAAGCTGCTGGAAACACCAGATCTTACCCTCCTGTGCTTTTATACCCAGTGCTTACAGATGGAAGCAGCGGCTGACAGGGCTCACTTTGGCTCTTCTACCCTGCCGCTCCGTGGCTCTGGCCGTAGTGATGGGCACTAGATACGCATTATATGGAAACAGCTATGCAGAGGGGGACTGCTGTTCTGGCCGTAGTGATGGGCACTAGATATGCATTCAATATATATGGAAACAGCTATGCAGAGGGGGACTGCTGTGCAGTGGCTATCCATATCCTTGTTGGACAGCTGGGCTTTGGCCATGGTTCAAGCCTCTACAACGCTGACTGGCATGGAAAGGGTGGGGTGTCGGGGGTCAGCGTCTGTGCTTCCTCGCTGTGAACTGCAGCCCTTGGCTGGAGTTCTTGTGTCCAAAATGCAACAGGATTGCATTCCACTATGACAAATGGCAAAACTGTCCTGCTGGCTTCTCAGGATCCTGGAGCTGAGTGTTGTTTTCTGGGCCTTACCCTGGAGAGGAGCGATGCTTCTGACTCACCACTGGGGAGTTGCTTCTCGGAGCACAAAGGGAAGAAGGTGCTTCCTTTTCCTTGCAACACGAGTCCTCATGTGGCATGGAGAAAGGGAAGGGATGCGGGGGTCTGAATCGGAGAAAGTGGAGACCTCTGTCAGGACAGCAGTATGAGAGCCTCCTGTTAGTTTCTCCAGTGAGTCTGTGGTGGGAGGAGTGAACTTGCAGCACATATTTTAAGAGGCAACTGGAAAATGAAACTTTCTGTGTGGACTGGTTGGTTTGTCTTTGTGATTTTTCATATTGCGTTTTGCTCTGGTTTTTTAATAAAGAGCTTTTGCATTTTGCCATAACACTGGACGGTGACAAGCTGGATGTTTGGCTGATGTGGAGGGAGGGGCCTGCTGCTGTGTTACTCTCGTGAAGATCCTGCTAGTCTGTCCTGGAGCTAGAAGGCTGTTACAGGTGGATAAGCTAAGTGTGTCTACAGATTTGGACCATTTTTTTTGGTAAAAGCAAAGAAGCTGGGAACTTATGCCCCAGTCACAAGGAGAGGAGAGAGCCTGTATTGATAGCGAGGTAGTCTGTGGATGCTGGGCAGCTCTGTAGACCAGCAGGTAAGGGAAAAGCAAAGCCTGTTGTTTTGAGGCAGTACCGCTACACGAATTCTCTCTGTTCTTGGCAGAGTACTTGGAGAGGTGGAGGAATCCAAGAGTCATCTTTATGCAGGATTTTTGCTCCTGTATCTTTGTTCCTCAGCAGCTCTGGGCAGATGATGGAGAAATCTGCAGCTACGATGCAACCAGGTTTTAAAGCTTCGTCCTTGAGCAGGTGGCCGTGCGCTGCGGGAACCCTCCTCTGCGAGTTTCTGAGCAACACCTATCGTCCTGTTTCAAGGGGCAGCGCGCAAGTAACTTGCCCTTCAGGGATGGTTTGCCCCGCCAGGCGGGG
>NW_008795314.1:303542-311406 GCF_000699145.1 Aptenodytes forsteri
CGGCGGCGGCCGTTACAGTCTTGCCCAGCGCATCCCGCTCCCTCTTTAGTTCGTAAACTTGGGGCTTCGTCTCTTAACGCTGTTCAGTCTCGCATCCAGCGCTGTACCGCCCGGAAAACAAATATGAGTTTCTTGAGTTTTAAATCTGTCTCCTCGTTGTTTTATCAGGTGCCTGTATTTCGCTATTTTTCGTCATACAAGCGTGATTCATCACAAAGTCCTCCCTAAAAATCTTGATGTTTGCGGGTTTCTCTCATATCTCCTTTTGTCATTTGTGTTCCAAGGTGAAATACACTGCTGTTTCTGATTTCACCGTGTGCCTCTTGTCATCCTTCTTGCTCTTTTCTTTAGGCTTTTCCTATATGCCTTTTTCTGAGAACACATCTGTATGCAAGATGCAGGCATGCAGGAGATTTATGGTGCTTCGTAACTTTTCCTAGCTTGTCCTGCATATTTTTCCTCGTAATTCCTGTTTGCTTTTCTGATCACCACAGCAAGCACAGAGCTGAGATATGGAGAACTAAATGTGAACTGGTCTTAGGCAGGGACTGGTCTTTCTGCCTTCCCACGCGTGCCACCCCCTCAAATGCACATTTGGAGCCGGGCCTTCCAGGTTCTAGCCTGTGGGGGCTAAAGAGGGGAGCAGGAGAAAGAGCCACCCACCAAAACAGCACAGCCTTATTGTGGAGGGGAGAGCAACAACTGGGAGCACAGCATGTTGGAAACGGACTTCAGCTGAAGGTTTGCAGTGCGGTGTTTTGCTTTAAGACCAAATTGACAGCGCAGAGAGTAAATGAACTTGGATACCAAAACACTTTAATCGTAGATATGCGTGTGTTTTGTGAATTACGTGACTTCCCTGTTTGGTGGGAGAGAGGTTCAGGAGGAAAGTCGGGTTGGTCGGTGTAGTGGTTCCTTACACAACCTCCCTCTTCTCCGAGAGGGGACCTGATCCAGGGGAGAATCTGGGTGGATTACTGTAGTGGTTCTCGCCGTGCTTTGTGTCATCCTGGTGCAGGATTGTGGGGTCTCTCGCTGACTCCTGAAGTCTTTCCTTACGTCACTCCAGTTACAGAATTGGGTAGAGGATAGCCAACAGAGATGGGTATTCAGCTTCGCTCAGGCACCTCACAGACAGCTTTCCCTGGCACTGGCGCTCACAATCTGTTTCTCTGGAAGGTTCTCTGCAGTTCACAACTTTCACAGTGATAAATAGGTTGTTTACGCTCATAGTACTCCTCTGTTCTTATAACTAAGCTCTCCCTTATCCTACAGGGCTAGCTGTAGTTCATATGCTTACACTATTGCCAGCCAGGCCCAACCCCTGCCAGCTGCCACCACTGCGTTGACCAATCCCACCCGCCTTCAGCAAAGCCCTGAGCTGATATTTTCAGTGATCTACACTGGGGCCAAAATGTCTTTCCAAACTGACGGTGGTCAATTTTAAAGTTAATTTTTGTTTATGGATACTTATTTTTCCCCTTTGTATTTATTGACATTGAATTCCTCTGAGGAGCTTGAATAATTCTGTGTGTTGCACGTTTTTTCACCTCACTGTTTACCCATTTTGCTAGATTATTATGTTTGTGTTGAGCCCAGCACAGAACCCTAATTTATTCCCTTTCTTTTGCTTCCTGGAACAAATATATTTTGCCTGGTGTTTTGCTGAGGCTGAATGGGTGGGGAAAAGGTGTGGGAGAGAGCAGGGTCAGGTAAGTGCCCAGGCAAGGTGAGTTCAGGCCTGGTCCCTGACAGCTAGAGAATTCCAGCCTGCTGCAGGTTTGTTTTCTCACGTGATAACTTCTTACCTAACGCTCTTTTTTGGGTGGGGAAAGGGTGAGTTTTACAGTGCTTCCTGCTGTACCCTTCTTTATGCTTGTCACTCTTATCCTCTGCAGAGCTGTAGGGAAGACCTGCTTGCTGATCAGTTACACCACGAATGCCTTTCCTGGAGAATACATCCCCACTGTGTGAGTAATGGCCTTGGGCTTCAGTTGCTTTTTGCTCTCTATGCACGTGTCTCTAAAAGTTGGTTTTGTCGGTGAGGAGAAGGCTGTCCCAAATCAGACCGTGAACTTCACACATGAGGAAGATGCCGGTGGTATGGCTGTGTATGTGAGGAGGGCAGACTATCCCCACTGGAACTGTGTTGCAGTGTCCTCTCCTGATTCGCTGCCCCCTTGGATTTCATATAGAGATGTGTGGGTCACAACAAGATTGGCACTGATGGGGACTCTTCCTTGGCAGGTTTGATAACTATTCTGCCAATGTCATGGTAGATGGAAAGCCAGTGAACCTAGGCCTCTGGGATACAGCAGGGCAAGAGGATTATGACCGACTGCGGCCTCTTTCCTATCCACAGACGGTGAGTGCTGGGCTTGGACTGGCTTGTAACTGCTCCCTCTTGGGGACAGGGAGGCTCCCAAGGACAGCCAGGGCTTCTTTCCTTTGAGGAAAGTCTAAGTTCCTGCAGCTGTAACCATAATTCTGGTTGTTTAAGAAGTATCACAGCTGACTTTCTCCTAAGAGATCGTCCTATTCTAGTCCCTGCTTTGTAATGGTGGTTGAACAGTTACGTGTACCATAGGGAGGCTCAAGTGAAAGGAATGGTGTGGGGCTGCTGTGCAGCTGAGCCACGTTCCATATTCCCATTCTCTCTCGGTGGCACAGCTCACTGTTGGGCTGCACTAGTAATGTCTCGCTAGTTACGCGTCCATAGGGAGGCTCAAGTGAAAGGAATGGTGTGGGGCTGCTGTGCAGCTGAGCCACGTTCCATATTCCCATTCTCTCTCGGTGGCACAGCTCACTGTTGGGCTGCACTAGTAATGTCTCGCTGGCTGTAGCAATCCCTACACGGCCCCCCTACCAGGGGTGAAGCCCATAGTGCTGTTAAGGTATTTGTGGCCGCAGGCTCTTAAACACGCAGAGCCCAGTATTGTAAAAGACAATGAAGTCATACACTCTAAGTCCATTCCTTCCCTCTCTGAATTAGTTTAGCACCCTTAATGGGGAAAAATTTCTTACAGCCACAGTCCTTGCTTGTGGGAGGAGGTTGTCCTCTATGAGGCTCCCTCTCCACCTTCCCTCCATTATCTCTAGCTGTTTCTTTCTACACGGCTGACCCTCTTGTTTCTGCACAGGATGTTTTCTTGATCTGCTTCTCCCTTGTGAGTCCAGCCTCCTTTGAGAATGTCAGAGCCAAGGTAAAGTATTCTCCTTCTGGGTGAAACAGTGGAAGGGAGGAACCAGTGAAGTCCCCTGCCCCATCCAGCACCACACCTACAAGCCCAAAATTTCTAGTGGTCGTGTTTTGATAAGGGAAGGTCATAGTCTGCAGGTTTTAAGAGGGGCCTACTTTTTATTCTTGACTTCTTTGGCTAAGTTTTTGCCTTTTTGAGTCTGCGTCTTAAAGAAGATAAGGGCTGTCCTAGAAGCTAAAATGCTGTTAAGGGAAGCACTGCGTGCAGAGTTGGCTGGCACTGTCTGTCAAGATTCCACGCCTCAGTGCCTTCATTGTTACATCTGCACCAATCTCTTTCTGCAGAGCATATTCAGACCTGTAGGCAGAAGTATCCTGTTCAGGTCTTGCCACCGTGTCAGATAGTAGTAAAAACCTTGTTCCTAACAGTAGATGCATCCTCATGGTTGCACCTACTGCTATAGCTGCTTTTCTTATCATGCCTCTCTGTTTCAGTGGTACCCTGAGGTCCGACACCATTGCCCAAATACACCTATCATCCTGGTGGGCACCAAGCTGGACTTGAGGGATGATAAGGACACCATTGAACGGTTACGTGATAAGAAACTGGCCCCCATCACCTACCCCCAAGGTTTGGCCATGGCTCGGGAGATTGGTGAGTCTCATGTGCTGGCAGACCTCCATGGCATTGAGCTTTTTATTTTGGAGTGGGTGTGGGACAGTATGTCCTGGTAGGACTGGAGTGGTTGAGCTGGAGCTCTCTTTCCCCTAGGGTCGGTAAAGTACCTCGAGTGCTCGGCCCTGACGCAGCGGGGCTTGAAGACGGTGTTTGATGAAGCCATCCGGGCTGTGCTCTGCCCACCGCCCGTGAAGAAGCCCGGCAAAAAGTGTACCGTGTTTTGAGGGCTGTGGCCTAGGTGCTGGCTCAGCATGTTGTCGTCCTCTGACAGATTGCATATTAGCTGGGTGTTTCTGGAGGGGGCTGGGTTGTGTAGGGCCCTTCATCATGTACGGTCAGTGTTTTTTAAATGTCTCTTTGATTTAACGTCAGTGTTGATGTGAAGGGGCAGCGGGGGCAGGAGACTAGCTGGGGGCTGTACAGCCCCCAGGGGAGGTACAATGGAGAAGGCAAGGTAGCTCCTTGGGGCAACAGGCTGTTTTGGCTCTCCTGAACTCCAAGCCGAAAGGGCCGAGACATCCATCCTGTCCTGGAAACACCTGGTTTCAACCTGCAGGTGAAACTGGTGGTGAAGATCCTTGTGGGAGTGGGGAGGGAGCTGATACGAATGGTGCTGAATGATGAGAGCAGCTGGGAGAGTGGTAGGGTCTCCTTGCCCAGCCTGCTGTGGCTAATAGTTAACAAATTGGTGCTCTAGCAGATACGTGCCTGAGACTGTTACAAGAAATCATAACCAGCCCCAGAAGGGGTTGAAGTAAATAAGATATGAAGCTGAAGAACTAATCATTAGGTGCTTCATTGGGTACTAGCCAAACTCAGTGAGTGAAACAGCTCTGTGCAATCGATGTTTTTGCCTTTTCATGTGTGCACACCCTAGGACAGCGTGGTGCTGCTCCCTCCCATCAGTCTTTAGCAGGGCCTCCCCCCACCCCCAGATCCAGTCTCTGCAGAGCAGGGCTGTGGTTGTTGCCTCTGTTTTATTTTTTTCTACTAAAGACAGCAAAGGAAGCAATGAGGAGTCTGCTAACTTCTTTCCCTTCCCACTGAAAGTGCAGGCGGGCTCTATGGATTTGGATGGAACAGGGAGAGCTTCTGAAGGGTTGTGGGGGGGGAATAGGGTTGGAAGAAAGACAGGTCCAATTTCTAATCATCATGTAGAGTGACAAGATAAAACCTTATTTGGTGCAATAAACATTCTCCATGACGGCGTATGTGAGCTTTATTATATAGCAGCCTTCTAAAGGTAGTTTTCTGCCTCGCTTCTCGTACAGGTTCCAGCCCTGCTGCCCCTCTTCTCCAGCAAGACTGGGTCTGTGTCATTGTTTTCTATCCAGTTTACATCTATGCAGTACTAGTATGAAAATTAAGGCCAGGTGTGAAATGCAGGTGTCATCTTAGGAGACAAGAAATCCCCCATCAACCATCAGCGAGCTGCCAGTTGTCATAGCACTCTTATCACTCAGCAGGAAGAGAATGCTGTTCACCACATCATCCACCTCTGGAATCAAACACAGAGAACATCCACTGCACCCCTCAAATTGTACTAGGAAAACAAGCATCCCAAAAGGTATGCCTTTGACCTCTACGTGTAATTGGAGCAGGGAAATATCTCTGCCCCCAAACTGCGCTTAATGGACAGGACAGTGTGGCTGAGAGCTGGACATGAAAAAGTCCTTGTTGCGATCAAATGATACGTAGTTCACAGCAAGCACCTATGCTCCCCTCCCAGTCATATTTATGAACAACAGAGTAAGTGCATTTCACTTGTCCCAAGATGAGAAGGCTGTAGAAGAGGGGAGGTAAGGTTGATTCTCGCCCTCTCCTCATCAAATGCTTCAGGAATTCAACCACAGCCATTCAGCAGAGTTGTGACTTTGCCCACAAAAGAAGCAAGGTACCTATGGCTGTGATGTCAATTAGAGGGAAGGCTTGGATACGACAAAAGAGCCCAGCCTGGCCGGCGACAAATCTACACCACTGACCTGCAAACTTTCCCAGCGGAATCCGATTAATCATGGCAGCAGATTTCTGAGGGTCACTCCAGTTAATTCTCCCCATGTCGGTCATAACCACCGTGGGGTTCACAGTGTTCACCCTAATCTGGGACCAAGAGCAACAAACAGTCTAACCAGATTGCTCTGAGAGCATATGCTCGGGTTCAGCTTTCACACTTCTCTTTCTCTCAGAAAGAATCCTACCTTGTGGGGTCCCAGTTCCATTGCCATTACCTTGCTCAGCATATCCAAAGCACTTTTTGTGGAACCTTCAAGAGAAGGGAAAAACAGGAGGCGTTTAAGTGCACAGCACTTGCTCTGGAGCACATAGAAGTATTTCACTGCCCAGAATCGGCAGCCAGCAGCTTGGTGGCTGTGGGTCTCCAGCTAGTCAAAAATGAGAGGGGCGCTGCTGACACCACACATACTTACAGTAAACAGCATGATCCCGCAGAGCACGCTGAGATGCCTGGCTAGAGACATTTACAATAGCACCTGGCACCCCCTGTGCAATCATCTGCCGAGCAACAATCTGGGGGGGGAAGGAAAAAAAAAAGGGGGGATGCCGGAATTGTAACAGGAGAAATCATTATTTCATTCAGTTGGAATCTTGCCCGGCTATTATGGTAGCCAAAAGAGCAAAAACATCCAGAGGAACTAAGTCCTCACTGCCTCCCACTTACAAGAGAGAGAGTCAAAGCAAGAGAGTGAAGGGGCTGTATGCGCAAATTGTCAGGTTAGCTTTGAATTACAGTCCCTTTAGCCCCCACAGCGGACACTTATCTCCGCTGTGCAGAACAACTTAGTCACTGCTGTTCATGGAGGCAACTGCAGTGACAATTCTTCCTCACCTGGGAAACATGAAGGACAGCCTGAAGATTCACATCAAGAGACCTACAAATAAATCAAATTTAAAAGTTACAGAGCGGTTGCAGCCCAGGCCAGAGAGGAGTTGTTTTGGGAGGCAGCAGAGGACAAGTGCTGCTGGTATCTTAGAAACACTGGTGATACTCTAGAACGTGGACAGAAATGCCAAGCTGACTGGTTTAGCAAGAATGATTAGGCATCCTTCACTGGACGTAAGCTATTTAGTGTGCAGGGGGGCAGGCGCGCTCGTGCATCGTCACATTTCTAGCAGGACTCAGCTTTACTTCTGTTTGCCACATAGTCCCTCCTTGGTCAGGTTTTTACCTGCTAGTTCTGCAGAATGGTCTTAGTAGAATCCATACATTTTATATTCTAGTCACAAATGAATCCTTTACTACAGACCCGCAACAGCCATTCTTAATGTAGGGACAAAGGATGACCCATCTTCTCAGAAGGAAACAGACTCACCGTATCCTGTAACCTAAAGCTTCCCCCCAGCTGAAACTATGGATCTTTTGAGAAAAAAAGATGTCACGTTACTGCAGTAAGCAAATTTAATTTCCCACTGTGACAGTTTTATACTCCCTTACCTGTCTTTGTCTTCTCTATATCTGAATTGTCTTATCGACAACTGCTTTTCAATTTAGCAGAGACTGAGTCAGAGCTAGACTGGAAGCTCTGAGCTCAATTAACAGCAAAAGGCACTCTTCTCTCCTGCGCAGGCTGGATGGCATGTGCGTGCCACCATCTAAGGGGTGAAACTGCAGGTTCTGGCTACTCAGTAACAGCGTGGAATAGCGGCAGTGCTTTACTTGGTTTCCTTTGGATGTTTACAGGGTGAAAGGCGATTATGTAAAGCATTAAAACGCAGTAAAGAAAAGAAAGCCGGCATAAGCAGTAACAATGAACAAACCACTGAGAAAGGGAACGTCGGGCATTTCTGAAAGTGTGCGTGTCTGTCTGTCTGGTGTCTGCCTGGTGCCTATGCACCAGCTGCTTCCTTTCGTAAGGGACACCAACTTCTGGAAAGCTTTGTCACAACTTTGGACGTTCGCAGTTTTGCTAAGGCTCAGCGGACGATACCCCTCCACCACGGGCCCAAAGCGCGGCCGAGGGCAGCGGGCC
>NW_008795314.1:312180-321078 GCF_000699145.1 Aptenodytes forsteri
CCGCACGGCCCCTCGCTTCCCCGGCCGGGGGATGGAGGCCTGGCGGCGTGGGCCGCAGGCCCCGGGCGCTGCTCGACGCGCTGCCCGGCGACGGGCCGCCTCTCAACCAAGGCACCTGCGAGGAGGGCAGAACGCGGGCCCACCCTGCCGCAGCCCCTAGTTCCCCTCAGAGGACCCAGCAAGAAGGCAGGTCTGGGCTCGCCCAGCAAGAGACGGGCACGCAGAGATGAATTTTCTTGGCTCCGATTCTCACTAAAGTATCGTAGTGAGAGACCACAGAAAAACGGGCGTTTTGCCAGGTGATGAAAAGACCTGCCTCCTCTGCCCACTCGGAAGTTGCTGATGAAGTTTGTAATAGTCACTGCCTAGAAAATCAGCTGCAAGTACGCGGGCTCCACTTGCCTGAGGCATACAGGATTTCTCATGCAGCACCTGTGCGACAACCGCAATGTGCTGGCAGGTACAACAGAAGAACGGGCTAGAGGTAGTTAAGAGGTCCTAGATAAGCTGCTGCACCACAGTTTACTTCCAAAGGTAGTCAGCAGGGCAGTTCCAACTTCTGATCCGCAGAGCTGGCATGGTGTAACAGCAGAGCAGCACAGACAATTACGCACCCTATTAACAGGTCTGTTTGTAATACTACCCAATTCAGCCGTTGCTTTCTGAGGACCCTTAAATTTAAGAGCTCCTGTGGCATATTTAGTAAGTGCAGAAACAGAATAAGAAAGTGCTGAGACAAATTTACAATTAACTTATTCCTTCTCAATTCTTTTACTTTACTCTGTTAATCATCATCCACAAGGATTCTTCTCATCCATATTTGTTCCTCTGCACATCCAAGTCATCTAACTCACATGCTTTTTGGCCATTTGACATCACAACAGCCTGACAGGAGGCTGTAGTTTTCTGGATTACAAGGTTTATGGTCCATTTTTGGTGTAGATAATGTGTCAAGAAACATAACAAAACACAGCCTTTGACATATTTAAATATTTATTTTGTAGAATCACTTCATGTATGAGACAGTAGTTTGATTAAAAAGCTGCATCCCGATATATCCACACAGCCTACTGTATTGTCAACACAAGAAACCTTAAAAGAAACTTGAACACATTAAACAGTTCTGTATTGCTGCCATGCAGGAGAACGTGGTCCTTTTTCAGTTTAATAAAACACCCTACCAGCTTAGAGTATGCCGCCTCTTTGGCACACCTAGTTCAGGGTGACCAGTGACTAGTGTGAAACTTCTACTACTCAGTTTTGCAGCCATCCATATGAAGTGGTGTCATTTCTGACCTGCACTTTGCCACATAATCACTAGCCAGTCCACGCTGTCTGTGATATCTTACAAGAGGCTGCTACCAGTGGAAGAGGAAGAAAAGCTCCAACAGAAGAGTTCAGAATCAGTGTTTGAAGACAAAATCTCATCAAGAGCTCATGAAGTTTCACAGCTTTCAGCTACAGGAGGTTGAAAACAAGAACCTAACAAGCGTTTAAAAAAAAAAAAAAGTATTTGTATAGATACCAGGAATCTCCAGAGCTATTAATGACAAATCATTAAACCATAGGATGCCTCAGTTCTAGTGAGCAGAAGACCTAATAAAGAGGTAGAACATATCACAACCTTCCACAAGTCCTCCTCTGTTTTCTGTAACGGGCTGTCAGTGTTACAGGTGTACCTGTTATGGAACAGCCACTGTGCTAGCTGGACTTGGATCCGATTCCCTGTGGCATTCTTACTCCCATACCTCATGGTCACCTTAGTAGACATGAAGGAAAGGAGAAATTTAACAATGAGCTGCAGGACTGCAGCAAGTGGCAGTCAGCTTGTTTGCTCCTCAGTGGAATTAACTAAAATCATCCAGAGAGGAAAATGCACCCAGGTAAATGCTGAAAAGTTTGTGTTAAAAAAATAGAGTGCAGGGAACAGTGTATTTCAGGAGGCTGGCACCTCTGCTAAGTTTCATACTTGAATTCACCGCAGGCATTTGCCTACATTATACCACTTTTCAAATGGCAGGAAGTTAAGCAACTAGCTGAAGTCCACAGTAGGGCTCAGCACAGCTGTTTAGAAATCTGAAACTTTTCCCAGGTCCACATTCTAGCCATTAACCATAATTCCAGGTTATACAATGCCATTCTATTATTCTCCCCTTAATTCAGCCTCAGACTCTAGCACTGAACCAGCAAATATTTTCTGAAGAGTTTGTGAGAGTAAACAGTGGTTTTGCAAAGTCATTTTTTATGCTGTTCTTCACGTCGGGTAGGGATTGCACATGGCCAAAGTTGGGGCTAACAGAAAAGTAAACATATGGAGCCCCATTTCTTCTGCTTTCAAAACTAAGCTTACTTTATTTAAAGAAACAGCAGCAGGTGATACTGCTACAGCATTGAATTTCTACCTTTGTGTGAGTGCGCAGCCTCCTTTTAGTGACTGCATGAACTATTTACTGAAACATTAAGAAGCAGAGTAAAAATAAACACTGATCTAGACCTTAAGGTAATGAAAAGATTATCTGAAGAAGCTGAAGTGGAGTAACCACAGTCATACAGTTAAAGGTCCTCAAATGATACCATCAAAAACTTCCTCAGGGCATTACAGCTATCTAGCATTCCTCCTCCCTCGCAGACAGCAAAAGATACAGCACAGCTTCAGAAACAGGGCATGTTTCATCAGCCAATGAGCATGCTCTAGCTCACACAACCTGCTGCGGGCAAAGCAGGAGAAGCGATTACCATCTAGTCTGGCAAATATTTCTTCAGTATCAAATATCAAGGGAATAGTCTTGGACCTGGCAGACCACCATCATAATCAACAATGACTGCAATTCAGCTGGTAAGAGAGCCAAGTCTGACAATCACCTCCATGGGAGGTACACATGGACTACAGGGGAGAATGTGCACTGTAAGCAACTCTTATCCAGTCCTGAGTAAGCTTACCCTTACACGGGGTTTTCCCATGACAAAGGCTTTCAGCTTTGTTCACCCTAGTGATTCCAGGATTACTGGTGTTTACGAACAGACCCTGTTCCGGCCCACAGGTGGAGTTTTAATATGGCAGGCCACAGAAGCTCTTAAATAATTCTGTTCCCAAGAAAGACGAGTGAAAGCTTCCCCTCTCTTGTCACCATGGGGACTACAGTCTGCTATAGCACTCCAGCTTCAAGACAATGGCCTCTAAAAGCCCCTAACAGTAGTAAGAATGCTATCATTCCAAGTACTGCATTTGCCTAGGATGTGTCCAAGCACAGATTCACGTGACATCAGATGAAAGCGTCAAGTGACTCGTACAC
The DNA here is from genome assembly GCF_000699145.1 of Aptenodytes forsteri. NCBI lineage: Eukaryota > Metazoa > Chordata > Aves > Sphenisciformes > Spheniscidae > Aptenodytes > Aptenodytes forsteri. The sequence goes on from NW_008795314.1 coordinate 315,474, forward strand.
GTATGACTGTAGTCATCATACGAAGAGCCACTGGACAAAAGAACAAGGATTCTTCTTGGAATGTCCCAGGCTGCAGCTGAACAAACCACAGCTTCTTGGTTTTGTAAGTAGAGTCTGTCTACCTCCTTTGTAGATACCTCTGGTTGTCTCCCAGAAGAAGAAAAAAAAAAACCCCAACACAACCCAAAAAAGTCCACCATAACTCCTGTCTTATGCAAACTAGGTAAGATACAGGTGTCAACGACTGGTCAAGAATTATGACATCTTCTTAGCAGGGCACCAAATAGTGTCAGGATAGAGCAGACAATGGACAGATTTAAATCTAGGAGGAAAAAAAAAAAAGAAAATATTAGATTGGAATTCTCCATACAAGGAACGTACTAGCATTGAACGTGCAGCAGTCTAATAGAGCAGAGAGGATGGGTCTACCTGCCTTTGGCACAGCGACAAGAGCCAACAAGAGAAAATAACCCCATTAGTGGGTTTGATCATCTTACAGTTGATAAACATGAACAAGGCAGGGAGATCTTGTCTTGGAAGTGGACACTCACCGGGTTGGATCTTGCTGAAGGCCAAACACTCCTCCCACACTCACAACATTGTGTTTGTTCTCAGGGTCCCCGTAACTTAGGGTTACCTATAAAAGCAAATAAATATTCAGAAATTGTAACACCAATGCAGAAAACCAGAGTGGATTATTAGTGAGGTAGGAGGAAAGACTCCAAGGATCCTGTCTGATGTGAACGGTGGATGACATTTGAAAGACAGTGGTTAGTTTTGACACAAGCAATATTGGCACTGAATGGTAGCTATCAAATGGACCACCGCTCATCTAAAGGCAACGTGGGAGAATAAACGAAGGAGCTGAAAGGTGCATTGCCCTGAAGGACAAGATGACTTACAATTGTCAGCTTTGTAAGGGCGTTAATCCTGCTAATGTCTGTACCTTCACTAAATAACATATGTTCATCCTCCCCAGACATTGCCTGAAGTCTGCAATAGTAGTGTCTTAGCACAGAAGGAAAATAGAAACATTTGGATGTTAAATGGCATGCAAAGGACTGCCGTGTGACAAACCTGGCAACAAAATTTAGATCTCTGGAATGCCAATTCAGTGCTATTCTTCCACACAAGCACTGTATTAAGAAATTTTCAGGTGCCAGGTACAAGACAACTTACATTTTCTTCCTAATTGTAGATTTCCTGGATTTTGGGTTAGCTATTACAGTCTCAGGGAAACAATGATCACCAACAAAAGGCTGTATTCGGCCTACAGTTAAATTCACTAACATGAAGGCGATTGCATCACGCTGGAATTTGGCCCCAAGTGTCCATTTCTGCTGCCTAATACAATTGCCAGGAAAATATAACCAAGCAGTTTGTAGGGGCAAAACCGCACTCTCGTTTTTTCATGGTGCCAAACAGTTAAGAAGCAGACAAAGCTTCTGGATAGCCTTATAGCTCCATCTACTGCTCGTGAGTAAAAAGGTATCCCAGCAATTAAAAAGATACTTGATTTTTCTAAGAAACACTGATTAAGTTTCTTGACATTCAAGACAAGTTATTCTTAAAAATGATCAAACATTTAACTATGTCTTAGTTATTGAAGAGGTACTTGCTATAGCTGCGACACTAGTCCTTTTGAACAGCATGAATTAAGACAGAGTTCGTTAGGCAAAGACAGAAATACTTTCTTACATGGCAGGCAAACTAAATATTGCCTCCTTCTACACTTGGTGCTTCTGTGACTCACAGAAAGTCAGAGTTTAGAAGGAGATGGGGAACACCATATTTAGGCTTAATGTAGCAGAATGTGCCCCCAAAGGAGGGGACAGCTATGTGACCTAATTGGCTAGGGTGAAAGCATGCTTTTTACCTAAATGAAGGAATTGGACAGGACACAGCTCTGAGCGTGTCTGTAGACATCCTTCTTTGCTGAAGAGTGCTAAGTCTATGGAGAGCATTCTTTCTGATCAGACTGAGGTGTAATTATAAGAACAGGACATGAGGCTTAGCCCTACCTGCTGCAGCACAGACTCGCCTTGTAGTCTCTGCAGATTTTCCAGATGGGAATGGAACAACGGGCTGTGCAGCAGCTTTACCTCCAGCAGCCCTTCGATGATGTAGCCAATAGTGCAGTCGTCAGGAAGACGTACTCTTTCTGCAGTACTGATGAAATTACCTAGGCTGTGAGACAGAGCACAGGAGATGATGAAATACGCTTTAAAGCCTACCAAATGCGTATTGATGGAGCTCAGCTAGGAACAGTGTTTACCTGGCCCAGGGACTCATCTTCAGGGCAAGACCTCTGCTGATACAGAACCCTGCTCCACCTGTGGCAAACCAGAATTTCACGGTTGTCTTCTGAAGAGCAACAAGAAAAACACACGGTAGTTACGGATAATTGGCTTTTTCCATTTGGCTGGGCAGGGAAGGGAACTTGAGGTTCTACAGGATATCACACACTGCACTTGAGTCGGAAGAAGACTACAGATTAATTCCTGTTTCTTTAGGCTGCTGAAAGCCCAGCTAGCTGTTCTCTCAAAGGAAACTCTATCCTGGAACTGACAGCAGGTGAACCATCAAGTTAGGACAACTGAGGTAGCACACATGAAATGGGAAACTATAGTCCCGCTCCCACCCAGTTCCATCTGTCCCCTGGTCATTCTAGCCAAGGGTCACAGCCAGCTCAGTGTTCCTGAGGAAATCAAAGGTGGCCCATTAGTCACTTGGCTCCATGTCCGAGGAGACCATTTTGTTGTGCGGAGTTTTCCCTAACGAGCTGCTTTGTAACAGACTTTCTGGCCAGTGGACTGATTTATCTTTAGGCCTGTCAGTATAGGTGAGCTGGTGAGGACTTGTCCTTTAGCCCACGTATCCTGTGACTGAAATATGTTTGCTTCCACTTCTTGGAAACCTAGTAACCACTCAGTATTGGAAATGCCTTATATACCCAAAGAGCCTTTGTCACACATCTGAGGTTGGTTCAAGATGATGACAATGTGATACTGCTCTCAAAACAAACAACCCAAACCCCAAAACCCTAAAAACAAGGAACACTCTCCCGAAACCACTAAAGGAAAAGAAAGAGTTAAGGTGGGGAGGCCCTACTCACCTCAGTGTGAGGGAGATCACTGACATATGTGAGTAAAGGAAGAGAAACAGACATCCACCCAGGAGACAAACTCTATTTTACATATGCATATGAGGTCAGATCAAAGGTTCATTTAACCCAGCACCCTGTCTCTGAAAGTGACCAGTGCCAGGTTCACTGCTTGCAGATTAAATCACTTGTTTTTATGGGGGGAATCCTATGAACTCTCGAGGTTTTAAAAGCTTAGAAGGTCAGGATGTCTCTCAGACTGACTGCAAAGTTCGCTTACTGATCCATCACTTTGGACATGGTCAGCTGCTTCAATGGGATGGTCCAGGCTCGGTCGCCCCACGTAGACATCCTGGCTGTGTGAGAAGGCAGATAAGAGACGCAGGAGAGTCCGAGGGTTCACATAGTTGTCATCGTCCACGTGACAAAACCATCTTCAAACAAAATGAAGTAAGAAAGTTACTGCAGAGCAGTGACAAAGAAATGACTTACAGGTTTACAGCTGGGTCTTAGTCTTTCGGGCCTGGAGCAGAAAGCATTCCCCATTGTCCTGAATTACAGAATTTGGAAGCTGAAAGCACCCACAGATCCTAATTTTGGAAAGAGGCTGAAATTAATAACCCCCTTTAGATTATCACCCTTTCCACCTTTTAGATGATGCTTGTTTATAAACACTGCTTCATGCTGTGCTCCCTTCCCTACGCGCATCACCACGTTTTAGCTAACGCTGCATTCCTTACTGGAGCAGAGGAGGTTACTCAAGTTTCCTGTGAACACAGAACTGGAAGAAACAAAGTCAATCAGAACAACGTGTTTCACCTACTTTTGCCCGGATTCCAGGAATTTATCATATTCCACAGACATCTTGCAGCAGAGAGCTTGCCGGGTATGGACAGCAGAACAGTTGGTGTTGATCATATGATCCCCTAGAAAAATAAAGATCAGCCCTTTCAGGTTTGAGAAGCATGTGTAGTCCAAAAAGACTACAAAAGAAGTGCACATCTGGCACTAATACCGTACATCTGAAGTGCATGTGGTGCACACATGGAGAGTAAACTGCAGGACAGCAGGGCTCGTGGGTTGGGCATACGCACACTCTACAGCGCACAAGCTGTAGAGTACGTGAAAATGTGTGAGTGCAGGGTAAATAAATAGTGCCATGAGACCGTATGCAAAGGAAATACCTAATATCACTTTGGACCAGGCTTAAGCTTACTAACAGGAAGGAAGTGGGTGCAAAGCTGAACCCAGTATTCAGGAATTTCCAGGCATCTTGTCCAGGTGGTAAGTAGGAACAGCAAGTTCTCCTGTGAAAGGAGAAGTTTTCTCCATTTTCTCCATCTTAACTTCCCTAATTGCTTGTACAGCATGAAATAAGGACTTCTAGGGAAAGTACGACAGAAACAAAACTCAGACAGCACGCACCTACGCTACGCAGCTTACCTGCTTTCAGGCGTAGCTCCCGATCCTCCCAGTCTGTGAATATAAACGTCTGTGGGAGACAAAAATGGGTTGGGAGAAAGGCGCGTCCACATTTGAGAATTTCAGAAACTAATTGCAACTTTGCTCAGTTGCAGTCAGAATTCTGAATGTTTTGTCTTGTTAGTTTATTTCACGGTAGCCGCTGGGAGCGGGGTGGGGAGTGGTGGTGGAGGGAACCCCAGCAACTTCAGCCCTTGCCTTATTTGATAAGTTTTTGCATTGCAAACCAGAAGAGTCTCATTTCAGTAAAGCATCCAAGATTTTACTCTCCTCATCTCAGGGTACAGACAACCAATTTCCAGATAGGAACGACTGTCTTTTTTGGTAGTACCTCCCTCTGCAACTTCACCTCCTCTCTCTGGCTAGGAGTCATCCACAGCCGTTAAGCAAGCTAAAAGGAAAGAATGAGAGTCAGGGTGGAAAGTGCCAGGTGGTAACGCTGTCTTGTCCCAACTGCTGGACAAAATTGCTTTAATATGCTTGAATGTACCGAAATTCCCAAACGAGGGAACAAAATTCTACGTTGTTCTATGGAAAAACCTAAGTCGCTGAACTGCTTAGTCCAAAGTACCGGCTTAGAGGCATCAGCGCTAGGGATCTTTCACTAGCACGTAGTGTTTTCCCCAGCCATACAAAAGTCGGCAAACCATTTCTGCTTGGACCACCGATCCCAGATTGCAAGCAACTAGCTTAATGGACAACGACCTCTTTTGGAGGCAGGTTCAGACGAGCTATTTAGGTAAGACGACCCTCCTCGGTCTGACAAGGAAAGATGTTTTTAACACACGCAAGGAGAAACTCGGTGAGGAAGCGCAGCGGCTGCCCGGGAAACCAGAGGGCCCGGGGCTCCCGGCCGCCCGCCCCAGCCCGCCGGCGAAGCCTCACCTGTCCCCTCGCCTGGGAGATCCAGGTTTGGAGGAGCAAGTCCAGCCGGCTCCTGTGGTACTTCCTCGTGGTCTTCACCGCAATGAAGATGTCCTTCAGCTCCAGGCTCTCCCTGGCCGCCGCCCCGGCAGGCCC
>NW_008795314.1:322095-337559 GCF_000699145.1 Aptenodytes forsteri
GGCGGGGTCGCTCCCCCGGCCGTGCGGGAGGAGCGGCGCCCAGCCGAGCGTCCTCCGGCACCCGCGGCGTCCCCCGCCGCTGCAGCGGCCCCCTTGCTCGATTTTCGCGTTGTACGTGCCGTAGGTAGGGCTGGGGTGGCAGAGGAGGGTGTAACGAGGTGGCGGATGAGGAGGAACTGAGAGTCTGCAGTACAGGGGGAAAGCCGCAGGAGCCCGGAGGGGGTCGGTGCGCTGAGCCTGGACCTTCAGTGACCGCCCGGGTGATCCCTTTGCGAGTTAACTGTCTTTCTTCCCTTTAGCAGCCAGCAAGTTCTCTGTCAGGGCGCGGGGGTGCGGAAAGTCAGGACAGGATGAGGGGTAGTTCAGCATCCAGCTCAGCTTCTTCATCAGTGACAGATCTGTCCTGCACCCCCTCCAGCAGTAGGTCACAGCTCTTCCTCCCGAGCACAGCAGGAGACTTCAGCTTGAGTGCCAGCTTATCTGCTTGTATGAGGCCTTATGAGGTACCTTCCAGCAGGGCACCCTTCTGGGCTCAGAAAATCTTGGGGCGTGAGCATTATTTTATTTGCTTTGTGAGTCGTTCTTAAGTAGACCTTGCGTCTTCCTTCCAGAATAAAGAGTTAGCTTGAAAATGTCTGAGTTCGTGTGTCCTAGTGGGACTTCCAGCCCACTTTTTGTGTTTTTCCTTGTCTGGGAGTTGAGAGAGAAACGCAGAGTACAGCCTGCCAGCGTAGCAGGATACAAATCATTCTGTTCCACCAGCTGGAGTTACTGTTAGTTTCTGCAATGCTGATTTCTAAGGAGTCCATATCAGGTTTTTACTATGGTAGGCAAACACGGCCTAAAAAAAAGCAACCCTGACACTTAGTGTTTATGATAGAATAAAAGAGATAAGGTAGATAAAAATGGAAAAAGTAATGGTCTCAATATATGGTGACTTAAATGGTTTTATGCACAGTTTTCCTGAGTGGTGATCTGGATGATCAAACTCTCCTTTGCACCCTCCCTCCCTTTCCTTTACGTGGAGAATAACAAACTAGGAAACAAACTTTTATATGCTTTACTTGCTATTACTTCAGATTTTGGGAGATTTCACATCAGTGTTGAGATACGTGCATATTTGGTACATACCAGTCTGTGAAAGAATGAACAGGCTGCGGGTGAATACAAGATGCATCAATTTTTAGAGTTAGGAAATCTGGATCTGCACTATTCCTCCTCACAAAAAACCCCCCAGCCACCAAACACCCACCCAACCCAAAAAACCCTCTATCTTTGATTTCTTAACAGACAGCAAAATCAATAAAAACATCAACAAAAACAATTTGGTGATGGTGGAGGCAAGGTGGTTGGTATTTTTGTCCTTTCTAAGGTCCACTCCTGCAATTTACCCCAAATCAGGTGTTGCTTATGGGAATATCTGCGCATATTCAGCATTCTATAAGAAGACATTCAGCTTGGTTTTCCCGAGTTTAAATCGGTAATACCTAGGGGGAATGTTCAGCGCACTTTTGGCTAGGAGAGGGAAAAGAATTCTGTCATAGCATACCAATTTTGTCTGTGGGACTGCACAGTAAATTGGTCTTAAACGGGAACACGCGCAGGTGTGGTATTGACGCAGTTGTACTGAGGTCACTGTACTGGTACGATTCCTCAGGTGGTTCGAAGCAGTGCAAGATATACTGGGAGAATAACACTCCCTTGTTCCTGCAAAAGAGAATCTACCTAAACGGTTGGACTCGGATAACGATAGTAGGATAGTTCAACTGATGGTAAATTTTTGCAGCGCAGATAAATTTTTTCCCCAGTATTTGTCAGAAACTGTGGAATTGCCATTCTGCATTCTGTTCTTTAAAATTTTTAATACTTTTAAAAAGTGTAACAGTTGTCTTTTTTTTTTCCCCCCGAAAATACTACTTTTAAGCATTAAAGCAGCTTTGAAAGGTTCTGGTGAGTTTTTTGGGTACTTTTTAACTCTTGGAGCTTCTTGAGCTGAGTGTTAATGCCTGCTCTTGCTCAAGGAAGAGAAACGGAATGTCATTTGGAATTTAGCATGCATGTCTGGGATACTTTGTAGAATCAGATTTATTGACCCCTTCACTTTCTTGCTTCATAATCTACCAAGCAAAATAAAATGCTCTGTGCGAATGCTGAGCCTTAGTGCTGCTTGTTTTAGACAAAGCATCGTGCTGAGTAGTGGCGTTGCTAGAGAAAAATCCTAAAGATGTCTAAAGGCTGAGGGTCGTTTTTTCATTTTTTAAATTTAATGTGTATTTAAGCAAGTCCTTAATAGATTGAGTCACATAGTTGTTTCCTGCTCAAATGTAATAAGCCACTTTTGACTTCATTTTGCTATTCTAGGGTGCAGTAGAGCCCATGCAGATTGACGTAGATCCACAAGAAGATCAGCAAAATGCACCTGATATCAACTATGTGGTGGAGAACCCCACTCTGGTATGTGCTGGTTGAGGGCTAGTGGGTTACATTCCTTGGGCATGGCCTCTTCCGTTAAGGTTTTGGAAAAACTCCCTCATTTTACTCCTTGTCAAATTGTTACTTAGAAATTAATAGATAAGAACAGCCTCTTTGGTAGCTCGTCACGTATTGACCTCTACCACACCTTCTGAGATGAAGGAGGAAATGCTGTTTTGTGACTTGCTGCATGCTGCCTGTTTGACGTGGTTTCCATTCTGAAATAGTTTAGTACATCTCTGATTACTTACAGAGACATCATTCCTTTATTTTGAGGCTTGTTCTTTGAGGAGCAAGGCTCAGGTGCTTTAAGTACATAGTTAGGATGGAATTCTTTCATTGTTTGATCCTCTGAGCTGTAGAGTTATAAAAGGCTGTATTTGCTTATATCATTTTCTTCAATTTTTAGTTAGTGGTTTAAGATTTTGTCCAGTTTTTATGTATCAACTCTGTAACAGTGAGAGGTGGGTGTTGCAGAAGAGAGCAAAAATGTTAAGTGGAAAAAGTTAAAGCAACACTAAAATTGCAAAATAAAGCATTCAGTTAGGAAGCTTTGGATCTCACATAACCTCTGAAGCTTTAATTTGTTCCTCTTGTCTCCGTGCCTTATAACAGTTGTCACATGGTTATTCACTGTTTACTGCACAGCCCTCTTTTTTTGTTGTTGGGGATTTTTTTGTGGTTTTGGTTTTTTGGTTGTTTTTTTTTTCAGCATATGACCTGATACCTTGTTTGGTTTCGTTGCATTTCGATTCTGTTCTGAAGCTAGAGTGATGAAGCGATTATGTTGTGACCTTTACGTCTTTGTTATTACTATAGCATCTAAGTGTTCCACAAAAATTAGTGATTTTCTTTTCACCGTAACTGATGTGAAGGACCATAATTCCCCTTTGACATTCAAAGAGCTGAGGAGTAAAGTGAAATTACTCTGATTTCAGGAGTATTGTGCACCATCAGGCATGAAACTGTGGAAGAAAGAATGCTCCTGCCTTTATATTTTTCAAGTTCTGCAGCAAATAAAGCAGGAATCCTAAATACAATTTTTCACTGCACACAGTCCTGTTTCAGTCTCAGAGCAAGATCATTCTTGCACTGAGTCAGGCAACAATCATGTTAGAAAATGCTACTGTGACATCTATAGCGGTATCTTGATTTAGACATACAGGGGTAGGGGAGTCAGACATGACACAGGATGCATATTAAATGTGGACAGGCAGCCTGAGTCTAGTGTCTCCTGCTGCCGGAATGCTTGACTTTGCCCTGAACGTTCTGCTATGGTTGTTTGCATGTGTACTTCTGTCTTTAGGAAATCTCCCTGCGTTGCCGTATCATATCTTTACTAGATGTTTTGCGCTCCTCTTCTCCCCTCCACCCCAAGGCTTAAAAATCTGCTGAGTGTTCAGAACTTAAACCTCAGATCCTTCCTCAAGAGTAAGAGACCCTATTTGTTCTCAAAGGAGATGTTTTAAGAAATTAGTATGAGTAAAAGAATGCAAATTGTCATATGGAGACTATTTTTCGAGGAAAAACTGCATGTGGAATGGCTGTCTGGTTTAGGAAACTTCAGCTCAAATGATGGAATCTTGACAAAATTATTAACGGGTGATATAACCGATGCTTGAAGTGGGTGAGCTGATTAGCCTTAACGGACAGCATCACAACCGAAATAAAAAACCGTAAATTGTAATGTACTGCTTATTTCTGAGGAAATTATTAATGTTTGAAGAAAGCAGAAATGGAATAATCTTACCTGATTTTTTATTTGTCTGAGTCATGTTGCCCTCCATGAAGGGGTCAGGACTGCAGGAAAACCTGTGCAGGTCACAGTGTAGTAGCCTGATTTAGTGGTGCCGTCTTCGCCTTCTAAGACCAGGTTTTGTTTGCAGGATTTGGAGCAGTATGCGTCCAGCTACAGTGGCCTGATGCGAATTGAGCGGCTGCAATTTATTGCTGATCACTGCCCACAGCTGCGGGTGGAAGCCCTCAAGATGGCATTGTCATTTGTCCAGAGAACTTTCAATGTTGATGTGTACGAAGAAATCCACAGAAAGTTGTCTGAGGCCACCAGGTACTAAGAGATCATGGGAACCTGGGGAGCTCTTTCGACTGAGTTAAGACCGAGCTGCCCCAGCGGGGGACTTCGCACGTAATACTAGCATGTTCCTTATGCAAATTGCCTTTGCCCTTAGAATGTAGTAGCAGTGAAATGTGTGTGTTCAGACCTAAGGTCTCATGCTTTTTTTAAAGATCAAACACAGAAGACATTGTCTCATTCTGAAGTCTCAGTGTTTTAAAAGGCTACAGGTAGATATTGAGGAGAGTTTAGTCCTTGCAACTGCTTCAAATATTAATGAACACAGTTGTCTTTCCTTAGGTAGATTATGGAGATGAAGCCTCTTCTAGATGCTCGTGTGTTCATAAATTGAAACCTTATCTAACTGTTTGCCTTGTTTTGGTTTGGGTTTTTTCCTTCCCCCCCACCCCAGCAACAGGTTTGCTGTTAAGGGTAGCCTTTGATACTTCACTTATCCAACCACGCTTCCTGTCTTTGCATTATTTTTGTTGCTATGCATATGTGTTGATTTTTTTGTCTGTTTTGCCCTGGGAGTCTTTACCATGTATGTGCGACAGTATGCTCGTTGCTTTCTTATATGTCAAAAGGACTGTTGGTAAAAAAAACCAAACTAAACAAAACCCCCAAAGAACTCAGAATGTGTTTTTCTGTTTAAGATATTGGAAAGTGAGTTCAGTGCAAGTAGACACGTTGATCTGAGCTGGATGGAAAAAGAAGTTGGATGGTATCTGTACAGCGTAGCTTTGCTATCAAGCCATTGCAATATAGCTGGGAAGAGAACTCGTAAACACGTGTACACTGTGTCCCATATAGAGATGTTTGATTGGATTCAATGACTCTAAAGAGTCATTAAATACTTTCATAGAATGTAATAATTCATTGCAGCACTGTTACTAACTTGCTTTCAAGTGATTTATAGAGCAGGTTGTTTCTTTAAAATTAGCAATGACTTGCTTGTTAATAAAATACCTGCAAAAGATCATTAGGATAATTTTGAGAAGAATTTGTAAACATCTGTGATGCTTATGTTACTGTTTTCACTGGAAATCTTAGCAGTCTTTCTTTTTTCCCCACCATCCTTGTTTTCTCTTTGGTCTATTTTGTGTATGCAGTACTGTTTGTTAGGGTAACAGTGCCAGGTACTTAGCAGATCTCTGTTTTGAAAAATTCGCAGCATAATAGCCCCAGTCAAACTCTTTTCTTTCAGAGAACTGCAGAATACACCTGATGCTGTCCCTGATAGTGGAATTGAACCCCCTCCTCTTGACACAGCTTGGGTTGAAGCTACACGCAAAAAAGCTCTTCTTAAACTGGAGAAACTCGACACAGATCTGAAAAATTACAAAGGGAACTCCATCAAGGAGAGTATCAGGTGAGATGCAGAAGGCTCTGCTGGAGCAAGGAAGAGCATTTTGCTCCTCCAGGCACCTAACACAGGATGTCAACTGCATTCAGTGCCTTAGGTCAGTGTGTTGAGTTACTTGTTTGGAACAAACTGACCGTGTCCCTTTCGAAGCACACAGTTCATTGGTATTTTAATTCCTGTGCTCCAGGAGAGGCCATGATGACTTAGGTGATCATTACCTTGACTGTGGGGACCTCAGCAACGCTCTCAAGTGTTACTCGCGAGCCCGTGATTACTGCACCAGTGCTAAACATGTCATCAACATGTGTCTCAATGTCATCAAGGTAGGAAGGCTTGTAGGAAATGGTACTTGGTGTCTTTCTGATATCTGCTGTAAAGTCCACCTGTACTTTGCTCTGGTTACACCTCTTGTGTCTGCAATGGTACTGCTTATCTAAGTAACACCATTTATCCATGCCTATTCTACACTGTTTCTGGCTCTCTACAGGTCAGTGTCTACCTCCAGAATTGGTCTCATGTTCTGAGCTATGTAAGCAAGGCTGAGTCTACACCAGAAATTGCAGAAGTAAGGTCCTGCTTTTTAACTTGCATGAGTTTTCCCTTTGTTTTCTGTCTCCAAAATTTGTAAAACAATTTCTTCCTTTCCCCCTTTATGACTTGCTCCCTATAAGACTCCCTTCATCTTACAGTCTGTTCTTCCTCTAATCCAGCCTCCTTGGCTGCTATACTATTTCTTTTGAGATTCATTGTTGCTTTTCTCCCATGATACATGTGTAGGAAATCTGACTCATGGTAAAGACAGAGAGACTTCCCATCCTTGGTTCTTGCCATATTTCCCAAGACAAATAAGACGAAGATATCTTGCTGTTGAGATTTGCAAGTTGATTATTAGGATGAAATATCCCAAGGACAGTTGTAATCAAAATGGTTTTCATACTGCTTGCTCACTACTGCTTTTTCTTATCCTTTAGCAAAGAGGAGAAAGAGACAGCCAGACACAAGCAATTCTCACCAAACTGAAATGTGCAGCAGGTGAGTGAATCCTTCAGCATCCTGTATTGTCTGCCCGTCTTTCTGCCTGTTAGCTGTCCGTAGGGCTCTTTGACAACAGTGTGTGCTCGGTTTACTTTTTCTCTCAGATTTGACAGACTTTGTATTTTCTCACCAGAAATGCAAAATTTAATAAAGCTGATGAGATGGAACTGCTGACTTGTTTTTGCCATTTCTTTCTTCTCCCTAAGTTTCTTCAGAGAGGATGCTGGTGTGAGTCAACGTAGTTCAAAGGGTGCTAGATACTGTCTGAGAGTCTCGTTTCACTTCAATAGTGAAGGCATTAGCAACCGTGTGGGGGCCTGTCCTACTCCCCAGATTTTGCAATTTCTTCTAATTTGTATGCTATCATAAACAAAGGACTAACTTTTCTGGTTCCTAGGCTTGGCCGAACTAGCTGCTCGGAAGTACAAACAGGCAGCAAAGTGCTTCTTGTTGGCGTCGTTTGACCACTGTGATTTCCCTGAGGTGAGGACCAAGAGGGAGCTATGTGCAGGTCTTGGAAGGGATGTAATTCTTCTAAGTATTAGGTTGTAAAATTCAGATATTGTAGTTATTCTCACAGCACTCCTGTATAGTTTGGTGGTGCTATGAACCGTGGTTGGTTTTTTGTTTGGGGTTTTTTTGGTTTTTTTTAAAAGTCTCTGTTCTTGGGTTCTCTAAATGATCTACTCTAGATCACATAGGAATTACCTGTGAGGTTTGTGTATCTGTGTAGCTCAGTCAAATGGCTGGCTGTTGGAATTGGTTTCTGCTCTCTTAGCAGTGGACAATCACTCCTCAGGCTCTGGATGAATGCCTGAGAGCATGCTGAGTGGTTCCACTCCATTTGACAAGGACTAATCTTGTCACTGCGTGAAGGAAAGGCCTGGGGTAGAATACTTAATTCCAGCCTTCTGCCATTTTAGTAGTCAGTGAGAGCTCTCTCTCTCTCTCTCTCTAGCTGTTATCTCCTAGCAATGTGGCTGTGTATGGTGGTCTCTGTGCCCTTGCTACCTTTGACCGTCAGGAACTGCAACGAAATGTTATCTCCAGCAGGTAAGTGATGCCTCGAGAGGAGTTTGTATGTACTGGACATCTTCTGGGACGTGGGACTTTGGTTGAGAGTGGATTCTGGCAGGAGTAATAGCTGTGTCATACAGGAGAGAAAGAATCATTGAGCCTTAGTTTGGCTTTAGCATTAAGTGACGTTTTGCTGTCTAAAATACAGAGGTTAATCACAGCTGACGTTTTCGTAGTATAACGGAAGTTTCCAACCCAGGTCAAATCCAGCATCTACATAGCCCAATTTTCTATCTCCCTCAGCGGTCCATATCAGATACTAAATCAGAGGGGTAGAGCCCTACAGAAGGCAGCTGTAAGATAATTTGCCTTCATGTTACCACTTGTTCTGGTGTATGTTAATCGTGTTAATACAACTTGCAGTGTAATCTAGCTATGACATACACAAGGTTAAGAGAATTAACAGTCTTTGGAAGAAAATGGATATTTGTGTGTCATAGATTGAATTACAATGATACTGAATTCCTGTCAGCTAAGTGTATGGAAGCACTAATTTTAAATTGATGTGGAAAAAGGGTTGTTACCCTGACTTTTTTATTGGCTGATTCATAGGGTGAGATCCCAAGGTTCGGAAATCTGTGATGGAGAATTGGGAGAGCACTGAGAAAGAGCGTGCATCCCAAAGATCTCCCACACTTAACGATAGGTTATTTTCCCGAGGCTGTTGCATGCTTAACCTACCTATGGCATGCTGTACTTAGTGAAGGCTGTGCTTTGAAAGGGAACACAAAGCTGGCCAGCACAGACTACAGTGCATGCACAAATGTGGCCTATGTTTTCTGGTGGTGTATCCTGATTTTGACCTATTCCCACTCATTGTTTTGTGTGGACAAACACTGCTACTGCTTGGTTTGTCAAAAGTCTCTTGCCTTCCCTCACCACAGCTCTGATGCTGTGCTGCATCTCTCTGTGTTCCAGGCTCCCAGCCCTGCTGAAAATGGGCTGTCTGGTCTGTTAGAGAGTAAATTCTTGGAATCTTCAAAAGATAGTGAGAGTTTGTAACCTTGCAACTTGGAGTGTTGGGGTTGTGAGGTATTTAAGTGGTGGGTTCCAATGTCTGATCACTGCCATCTTTGTCTGTAGCTCCTTCAAATTGTTTTTGGAGCTGGAGCCACAGGTTCGTGACATCATCTTCAAGTTTTATGAATCTAAATATGCTTCATGCCTGAAGATGCTGGATGAGATGAAGGTGAGTTGCAGGGGGGCAGTGCAGAACAGACCCTAAAAGTTCCCTTGCCTAGCCTTTTGTGAGAAGCAGTGACTGTTAAAAGTAGCTACTAAGAGTGTTCAGCTCTTCTGTGTCTTCTGTCTCCTGACGTGGTGAATGGAAATTGGGAGTAGCTTAGCAGTAGAGGGTGAGGAGAAATGATAAATTTTTTAAATACATTGCTAGTTCTTTTATTCATTCTTGGTTTATGGTATTGTCTTGCTGTAGTGTAATATCCTTAAGGTTTAAGTATATACACGTATGTTTCAGAACATAGGAATACTATATTTTTCTGGGCTGCTTCTCAGCTTCCGGTGTGTTTTTTCGCACAGGACAACCTGCTCCTGGATATGTACCTTGCACCTCATGTCAGGACACTTTATACCCAGATTCGAAATCGTGCCCTTATCCAGGTAATTGTTCCTGTAATCCTGAGAGGTGGATGAACAGTAAGATAGGCCACCTCTTTGTAACTGCTTTTCCCACGGTTTTTCGGAGGGTGGGGAGTACACTTGGCAACTGAATATTTTCTTCTTCCTAGTACTTCAGCCCCTATGTGTCGGCAGATATGCGCAAGATGGCCACTGCTTTTAATACCACAGTGGCTGCTCTGGAAGATGAACTTACTCAGCTGATCCTGGAGGGACTGATCAATGCCAGAATAGACTCGCACAGTAAGGTGAGTGCATCTGAGCCACAGACTGAACAGCTGTACTAAGATTAGAAACTCTCTATTCCTGGGACGCTTTGAAGTTGCATTCATCTGTTGTGACTGGTATTTTCAGTAGGGCTGGTCTGCGTGTAAACTCAGACTCCATGATACCTTAGCTTTGTTCCCTTGCGGAGAAAGAGCTTCCTGCTGTGGAACCCTGTCATAGCTCCTGTGTACAGTTCTCTGTATTGGTTACAGATTCTTTATGCTCGAGATGTAGATCAGCGCAGCACAACTTTTGAGAAGTCTTTACTAATGGGCAAAGAGTTTCAGCGACGTGCCAAAGCTATGATCCTGCGAGCTGCAGTCCTGCGCAACCAGATACATGTCAAGGTATGGGCATGTTAAATGTGGACTTTGAGACAGTGTTAAGATTTTTAATTTTTTTTTTTTAACTGAAACTATAAAAGTTGGTGAATTGAAGATTCTGGAGGGGAATGGATTTGTTGTGCTCGTGGTTGGACAAATTCTTACAATAGTAAATAGTAAATATATAAGGAACAAGTGTTTCTAGCCAATACATTGACCTGCTTGTACAACGCAGAATGTCCTTTGAAGTTTATGTGCTTGGGTTGATTCTAACTAATTCATTCCAACTAATTCTTGATACACATATCTCTTATCAAAACAAAGATTGTTTCAAGTAATTTTTTTTAGTAAAGGAAGTAAAAAATGCATGAATTGCTTGGAGTATTCCTTCCAGGATGCAGTTCCAAAAGAATGCCCTTAGGGAGGATAGGCCATCTGCCACAGAACGTGTTAAATTCTATAGTATATTAATCTCTGTGATAACTAAATGGCAGATAGGATTCAACTTTTGGGGCCAACAGCACCTTGTACATAGTAAATAAGAGTGGCTTAAACGTTCTGGTTTGACTTTTTTAGGAGCAGTTCTTGTGAACTGTAACTGTAGAAGTTGTAAACACAAAGCTTTTGCAAAGCCATCATTATTTATGAGTTGGGGGTATGCTCTCCCCCTGCTGTTATCCTGCTGTGCTTTACCTGTGCTTCGTTTGGTCTCTCACAAAGCACTCTGCAGGATGTTTACACATCACTAACTGGGATGTGTTTTGGTCTTGTTGCAGTCTCCTCCGAGAGAAGGTAGCCAAGGGGAGCTTACTCCAGCTAACAGCCAGTCCAGGATGAGCACCAACATGTGAAAAACTTCGTGCACTACCAAAAGAAATGGTCCCTCCAGGACTGTACCCAGTGTCTCACCCACTAACTGCTGAGTTTCACAAACTGTCCCTGTCTCCCTCACTTCCTGCTCGGATTGAGAGGGTCAGGGCTGATGGTGGATAATACGAATATTCCAATAACTTCAGTTCTCCTTGAAAAGAAATTCTTTCTAAAAACAGCGTCCCTGCAAGGGGTCATCATTTCAGTTTTGGTAGAACATCTTCCTCCATTCTCCTTCTTCCACCACTCCATAAAGAGCTGTCAGGTTATTCATACAGATGCTGATTTGAGAGTTTTTCAGCTGCTATTAGTTTTCTTGTTTCAAAGCTGCAAAAATAGTTAGTGTTAAGTTGAATGGACAGGTGTGATCTAAGATGAATTTCGCTGGCCTGAAAGCATTGCCTTGATGCTGAGCAATGCTGAGCTTTCTGTTTATTCCAGATAAACTTACAAGTGCATTGCTCTCAATTATGGAGCTAGAGTTCTGATGGGAGAGGAGATTTCCTCTGAGAAACTCTTTATGATTTTTCACCTACACCAGAAAACATGGCACTGCTTCCATGCATTCAATAACAGGCCTTTATTTTAGGGTGTTATGTTTACCTGGATCCAGGTTCTTTCTCTCTGGTCTCTGTTTTCAAAGACCTGTTTCCTGATGTGTTTCCCACTTGTGCATGACCTGGCTTTGGGGTCCAGTGTTATCATAGCAGTAAATCTCTACTTCATGCAAATATTGCTGCTTGTCCAGTCTTACTGCCGTAGCGTGTGATGGTTTCCCAACGTGCAACAGTTGCTTCTGGTAGCATGGATAAATGCCATAAAATACCACTCAAGTCCTGTGGAAGAGCTGAAAGCAGCCAGTCTAGGTGCCCGCTCTCCAGGTGCATTTATTCTGCTTTTCCTTTTATAAAGGGATTAAAGGTGGCAGCCCAGGTGTGTGCATGTTCTGTGTTAATGAAAGGAGATATGCACTGAATTTTCTGAAGTCACTGCAGCCTTGCATTCATCTGATCCATAAGGCAAGCTAAGAATTTTGATCCAGCTCTGACTGGTCTGGCAACTGACTACAGATGTTACCGTTAATGTGTTAGTGCTTTTTTTTTTTTTTTTTTTTTTTTTTTAAAAATAAGTTGTTATATCTAGTGCATTAAACAGCAGGATTAAAAAACTTCTGAGTATTTGGAGTTTTGTGTTAAAGTCGGGTTTTAGGTATTTTGATCTCAAGCCATTGATTTTTTGCTAAGCTTGATGATGTTTCGTAGGCCATTGTATTTTGCTTTCTGATCTGGTTGGAGATGTAGCTTGGATGAACTGTGAAGAAAGTGCAATTTGAGGGAACGTTCTAACAGCTGAATTCCTGGACTGCGTTTGCACAGCTGCTAAATCGCAACAGTGCTCTCTCCCTCTGGCTTTCCGTGCTTTTTATGACTTAGGTGCTGAAAATGGAAGCAATAGTTCCTGTGAAGTCTTTGGTTAAATGTCTTCCATTTGGCATGGAAAAATTCTCCCATTTTTGAGGAGAGAAAGGAGAGAGCTAGTTAATCAAGAACTTCGAGTCAGGCATCACCGATGGCCAGTTTAGCGAGAAAGGCAAGTTGAGTCCTCAGGTGAATTGCTGTACATCCTGGTAGAAATGCTGGGAAGGTCATTTTAATGCCTTCTGCTCATGCTGAAGGAAAGCCATCCAGCCCTATAATACTGCTTAAACCTTCTTGGTTTCCTCCGAAAATGGGCCACTGATACCATTTCTAAGGAAAAGATCTTATGCTCTGCTCTTGAAAAGATGGTTTTGCAACCCAATTAAGTGCATCATGTCAGCTGGCTATCTTTTCTTACACACGGCTTCCGCTCTCTTGATTTTACTAGATTACTTCTGTTCCTTCCTGGAGGCTTTCTACTGGAGGAATCCTCAATTGTAAATGGACGTCTTCAGCACGCTGACTTGAGAGTCTCTGCTCTTCCAGACACCAGCGCTTGTCCGCTCTCGGGAAGTGGCTGGAAGCGCGTATCCTTTAGCAGTGGGCATAGAGCCCACGAGGTGGCAACAGCAGTTTCCAGCTCTTGCTGTGGCCCGAGGCAGTTCCAGAGCTGGGGCAGAGGTGATCAGTTTCTTCTCTCCAGACAGAAATGCTTACAACCTCTTTTGGACCGATAGAGCATTACTCTTTTATTGCTTAGTTTGTTGGCACTGTTCAGGCACAGTGTATGCTTTTGTATAGAATTATTGGCATGTAACTCTTCCGTTGGCCTGTGAAAGAAGCTGCTGTTGCTTTAGGATCTTGTAGATGTGAGTCAGGGCTGTCCAGGCATATTTCTTCTAGACGTTGTTCAACGCCTGCTTCGATCCTAACTACCTGCCAGTCCAAAAATCAGGAAATACAACACAGCACGGGTATAGTTCTTTATAACTTGCATTAATAAGCAGTTTCCCCCAGTGAAAGATTATTCTTGCCTTAAATTTCTAAGTAATTTCCCAAGTAATAAATGGGAAAATAGTGACTCACATAGAATGAATTCCCAGTGGTTCCCTGTGACCACCAAGGTAATTCAGCAGGTGAAGTTTTGTGGGATCTGCAGCATATTGGTTTGCCTAGGATATGTTCAGAGAAACTTATTTAAGTGGATTTCATGAACTTGTGCAGCACCCTTTTGTTGATGAGGAAGGAGATGCCAGTGGTAGGCCATAACTGATGGTATCCTCATGCAGTGTAAATCCTGCTTTCTTTGCCTGGCCTAGCTAGGGATAAAGGAAAAACAGTTGGAAAGAACCTGGTTCTTTTGGCAAAGGCAGTTTTAATTAGCACAACTAATTTTAGCGGTAATGTAGAAACTGCCATTGTGAGATTTGTGTTAGAGTAGTTGGGGATGATCGGTAATTATCTGGCCAGAACTTGTCCAGCATAGTGGTCTGTGTTGCTAAGATTTGTAGAGGGAGGTCTGTAAGAGGGGGAGATTATATTAGCGCTTGGACTGTGGCTGGGTGCAGCATCAGCTGTAAGCTGCTGTCATCTGAGAGACTTCGGTGGATGAGGGAGAAGGTAATGGAGCTCTGTCTTTGCCCCATGCCACGCGTGTGGGGTTCTGGGACTCTGCCATAACGGTCTCAGCGTTACTTCCTCACTTAGTTGAAATTTCAGCATTGTTCCATCCTCTGGACAGCTCCCAAAACTGCCGCTGAATAATGTATTATTTCTGATACATGCAATGTAATACAAACTTTTGGAAAAACAAATGAGGAAACTTCAGTAATGGCAACAATGCTTCTGACAAAAACCCATCATGCATAGGTAGAAAGTGCTGCTCAAGCACTGATTTTTTTTTTTTAATTTTTTTTTTTCGAAAGTGCTGCTCAAGCACTGATTTTTTTGGTTTTTTTTAATTTTTTTTTTTTAAGAGTAAAGTCTCAGCCAACTTAATTTGGCTATTTGAGGTTCTTATGCCATCTCCTTCGTTACGTTTTACATGAAGCAGGTGACAACGGGGGAGCAGTGTGCTCCACAGGACAGCGCTCTTAGTATTTTCTTCTGCCACCCCCTTGTGAGAGCTGAGACTAACACAAGTCAGCATTTCATTTTTTCAGTAGTCCATCAACTGTGAATTTGCAGTCGGTTGAAAAACACCAAACTGGTATGGAACCAACTTCCGCTTATCTCCGATGCTGTTAGGGAATAGGAGATGAATTACTGTGCTTTGCAAATGAGCTTTGTACTTCAACTGGTATTATTTTGGCTTCTGCGTTCCTGCGGATCTGTGAATTCCATTCAACGTTTCATAGGGTCTGATAGAACAACCCAGCCTTAGATTATCTCGTAGGATAACTTGATCAGGCTAAATTAATTAGATAGGGAACAGAAACTGGCTAATAGGGTATGTCAACCTCTGAGAGAAACGTATGAGATTCAGTAGTTAGAAGGTTGGTAAATTTATAACGCAAGTAAGACAGTTTCTTGACAGCAAAGAAATAATTCAAGTTTAGGCTTCAGTAGACTTATTAAAAGCTACAGACTGAAGGGTAGCTGCATTAGCCAGAGATGGTCTAATTCAAACAAGAACTCAAGTGGCAAGACCTGAAAATCAGTCTTACGTGGTAGGTCAGGCTAGGTAATCTTGTTGCCCTTGATCCCACAGATACCACTGTTTCAGGTCTCTCATACTTCTGCAGCTGTAGCTTTGACTATTATACTCCCTGTGCCTAGTTTATGTAACTGTGAAGTCTCTGTGTACATAAAGTTTGCACCCTGTAAATACATGCTGCGATCCAGGGTTTTCAGTCTTTGTTTTGATGTACTTCTTTTTGTCCCTTTTTTTTTTTTTTTTTAATTTTTTTATTTTTCATCTCATA
>NW_008795314.1:337642-345104 GCF_000699145.1 Aptenodytes forsteri
TTTTTTTTGTCCCCCTTTTTTTTTTTTTTTAATTCTCTGATATCTCATCTCATAAGCTGTTTGCCAAATAAAGGCAGTTGGCTTTCTTTTTGTCAGGTGAACTACTACTACTTTTTCTTGTGTGCCTCTGAAAATGGATTTAGATACAAGAATGCAATCTCCCTCAGACCCAAAGACTGAGGATCATTTTCACCATCATTCTACATGCAGAGCACTGCCTTTTCCTCCCCCTACTGCGGTTAAAATTAGATAGTGTGTATCTTCTCGAGGGCCTGTGAAACAGAAACAAAATAGGATATTACCTTGCTGAGTTGGCAGGCTGCAATTTTTTGATTAGAGATAAATAGGATAATTAGTATATTGCCTAGCCTGAAAGTAATCCCTCGTTAGTGTAAGTGCAGGTGTGCCCAGCATGAATGGTAAATGGCTCGGCTTTACTCATGTTGTAATAGTGCCTCCTAATTCACAAGCATTGTTTATTAAGAAATTGATACGCTGGTCATCTTTACCTTATTAATTGCACGGTTATCATCTTCTAGAATGTCTGTTGAAAGTTCAGGTTGCAACTTTTTTTTCCCATTAGCGTGGTGATTTGTAGGTAGATGGGCAAAGGGAGTTTTGTGTTGCAGTGCCTGACTGAACAGTATTCCAGCCCCGCGGTCGGAGCACTGCAGTCTTCCCCCATGTCAGGGCACAGGAGCTAACAAGATAAGTGTGCATCGATCTGCATTGCCTGTTCAGAAACGCCTTGGAAGAGGGGGTGGGGACGGATATGCCTAATTATGCCTAATATGCCTAATATGCCCATACTAATTCTGTGTAGAAATGTGTCCATTTAGGAGTCTCAAGTATAAGGCCCTTCCTGAATTTACGAGCCTAAAGCCAGCTTGATCCTTTCTTCACACCGGTAAGTGATTCTGTGACGAGACTGTACTCGTGAGAGATGTCTTCTAAAATCCCACTGTGTGGTTAAGAATATAACCCGAATCTCTCGCATAGCGCCAGTCCACAACTGTGTTGTAACAGTGGACGGTTCCCACACAAACGCCTTTTCTGACTCTGTAAATTTTCTCTGGGCCAGCGAGCAGGAGAACGACTGAGCTTTCTGATGTTTTTGGGAAGCTGTGTAAATGGGAAGGGGTCAGGTAAGCCGTTTGAAATTCCATGATAATGAACATTTGGCTTTTTATTAGAAGAGGGGCTTTTCAGACAGACCAGGGAACTCTGAATCCTTGATAGCTTTAAAGTGTATGTCTGTGCGAGAGAAGTGGGCTATTTCCACAGGAGGTGGGAGACGTGGTTTCAAGTTCCCACCTTTGCATAAGGCAGAGAAGCATTTTTAAACTTGGTTCTCCCACACTAATCACCGGGCTATTTGGTAAATGCCACACCCTTTCCCTCCCCCTCGGTTTCTGTGCTAGTTCCAGTTCACAAGGCGAGCTAGAGTAACACCTACCAGGTTAGTGTCTAAACTCGATTTGAATACAAGGGTAGTCAGAAATTATGAAAGCTGCTAAAAGTCTTGGTTAACAAGCTGATTAAGGTTGGAAGATGCTGTATCACGGAACATATTTTCTTCAAGTAATGAGCAAATGAAATGGGAAGACTCGATAGGAGAGTTTGGACTACTTTTATCGTCGTAATCTGTAGAAAGCCACAGCTAAATGTTAGGCAGCATTTAAGTCCAGCCTCCAAACGGATAGGAAGTTCTTACCTCTTGTGGTCCCTCTAGAGGACTTAGTGTGAATGAATGGGCACAGCTAGATAAAAGCTAGCCAGATGTAGACAGATGTCCACAGATGAAGGTGCACATGGCCATGTGATAGGGAAGGAGCCTGAAGAAACAGCACGGAGAATTTGAACAGAGAATAGAAGAAAGCGAGCGCGAGGGTGATTGACCTAAGGGGAGGCCAGGGCCCCTGCTTCACATACGGTGCTCTGCTTAGTGATCTGTTAATCTTGCTGGCGGGCTCTCTCGTTACTAATGCTTTGAAGGAGAGCCTTTCTCCATGGGTTGAATAAGTCTACAGCTACTAGTAGTTTAGGGTGTTTTTTCAGCATACTGTTCCAGTCCATGTACGAACTCACGACTGTAAACTGTAACATAGTTTGTAACGCAGGTTAGGAAATATAAACCGATCTTGCCAGGGCTCGAGGGGGTGTGGGTACACGTGCACGCATGAACACACACACGCGGACACGCATAAGCAGGGAATGATGGTTGAGAAGTCAAAAAAAGTGTTAAAAATGGTTTATAAAATAATCAGGGCATGCTGTTATCTTCTGATTCCCGAAAGTGCTGTGTTTCTGTCATTAAAAAAAAAAAAGTCTTGAGCTCCCCTTCCCTGGAGGGGGGGGCAGGGAAGGGTCTTCCCTATTTTCAGAAATGCTTAGTGCTGCATTTGTTTTCTGACCTTGGAGGCACTTTTGATCTTTGGTTTATTACTGTTCAGTAATCTTCCTTTTCCAAGGCAAGGGCTCTTATGCGCTGAGAAGACACTTTACCAGCGCTTTATGCAGACCGAGTATTCTGGGTGCTGGGTTTCTTGTTCATTTCCTTTCAGACCCAGCGTAACTTCCAAAAGGGAATACCTGACAGATTCTGACAGGCAGAGGACGAAATCTCTGCAATCGGAATTCTAGAAAAATAGATGTCAGCCAGATGAAGCGTCAAGGAAAGAAACCATAAAAGTCTCCCTCCTGGCTCCTGTCCTCCCAGTTGTGTTCAAAACAGCTATACCATGTCCAGCGTTGATGCTAAATGACCTATTGTATTTTAAATTTCTGTAAGGCACACACCTAAGTCAGATCCAACCTGTGGAGGTTCTGCTGCGCAGGCTGAACATGAGAACACGTAGCACCAGCTAAAACAGGATGAGCTGTTTTGTTCGTGAAACGAAGCGGCCCCCCCCACCCAGCCAAACCCTCAAACCATCAACTGTTCAGAACTATAGACCGGAAAGCGATCGTACAGAGTATCCACTCAGAATACATTACTACACACTGCAAGAGGGTCCACGTGCTAGACATTGTGTTGGCAATTTGCTTGCTTTATTTGCTTACAAAACTGACAGCTCAACCACAACATAATTTCTTGCTACTGGCTGGTACAGTGCTGCAGTAGGCTGTTGGAGAAATGTTATACACACTGGCCTAGGATACATTACAACAAAAAGAATTAAGACCAGTTATGAGTAAAACCTGCCTCCATGGAGGCAAACTGACTGGCTTAAACCAGGCATACTTAGTGTGGCCAAGCAGGGCGTGCTCGTAAACACGTGCCAAATCTCTCGATGGTCTGACCACGTGAAGCAGAGGTTTGACTTGCTGGAAGCAGGTCCCTGGACAGTGCGGTGGTTGGGACCGGTACCCGTCGGAGCCCGCCACGCTCTCAGGTGCAGGCAAGCCATTTAGATGGGCAGGAACGGGTGCTCAGGTCCCGGGCCGGGCACATCACTGTGTCATTCCTGCCCCCCTGCCCCATTTCCTCTGTCTCCTACCTATTCCCCCCCACACCCCTGGGCTTCCCCGGAGGAGCAGCAATTTAAGACCTGCTAATTTTACAGTTAAAGGCTCTAGTGCTGCACAGGGCTCGTTCTTAATGTGCCAGCTTTGCCAGGCCAAGCATGGCTGACAGGCTCCACAATGCGTAACTGCTTTGTTCCCGTCAGTAGGCTACGCGTGGCGAGAAAGGCAGCATTAACAGGCCTGCCGCTGCAGGCAATGGCAGCGTACTCTGGCGCGGGGTCCCTAAGCGTGCAGTGAAGTAAACTGCATTCAGAAAACAGGCCGCAGGGAGATAAATTTTCAAAGCTGAGCTAACCTTTATTTATTTATTCTAGCTTAAGCACAGGCTGGCTTGACTTCCATGTCTTCAGTCTATTAAACAGCTGCGCACTATTGCTGATTGGGGTTTTTTTTGCTGCTGACGTTCTTTACAGCACACTGAGCACTGGACGGCTACGCTGACCGGTGCCTAGGAGACACACAGAGCCAGGGTAAAAGCCAGGTAGGGGATTTGCACGTGTAGCCCTGCATCTGGTTTTGGCACAGTTCTCACAGAATTTACCAGGTGGGAGGAGAAGGAACGATCATATAATTGAGCATGAGACTTTGAGCAGGGGAAGGTTCATGCACTTGGTTCTAACTTAGCACGTAATTTCAGACAACCCTCTCTATTAAAACGGAGATTTCATTTTCCCCCCAACCTTCGGCTCATGGGAGACTGTTGAGCTTGATCATACTGTATAAAACTAATAATCGTTAATACACAATGTGGTCATAGCAACATCTTACAGTTTTACATTCACGTTTTCAAAGTGCGGCTGGATTCCTTTCTGCATTGAAAACACGGCCTGCTGAAACTCGGACAAATGGGACACGTTTTCTGTTAGTGAAGAAGTCGTGGACATTGCTCTTTCTAGCGTGCCAGAAGGCTGTTCTGGTACAAGAAATTTATTCCCCAATATTAAAAACAGGACACGAAGGGTTCATGAACATACAAGAGGCAGATTGTGATGGCAGCTTACATAGGTTGCCCCCACCCAAAAATGCAGCATTTTCAGTCTTTAAAACACAGCATGAGAAATTTCATTGCATCCTTTTTATTTCAAATGCAGGATAATTCCCTGAGTAAGCAGCTTTTTACTTAAATAAAACTTTTCCAGAACTTAAAATAAACCTGTGGAACAAGTTCACACAGCTGACGGTGAGCTGGAGACGGCACGTTCTCTGGCCCAGGGAAGCAGAGGCCTGGCAGGAGCTCTTTAACTACTCATTTCCAAAGCGTCACA
Organism: Aptenodytes forsteri; assembly: GCF_000699145.1. Taxonomy (NCBI): domain Eukaryota; kingdom Metazoa; phylum Chordata; class Aves; order Sphenisciformes; family Spheniscidae; genus Aptenodytes; species Aptenodytes forsteri. The sequence continues at coordinate 342,436 of NW_008795314.1, forward strand.
CTGCACTGTCACCAGCCTCCTGCAGTACAGCAGCCTCCCCCACATCTACATCTCCTCTCCGACTGATCTCTGGGTTTTGAATTACTCTTTGACTACTCTGCCATGAAAGGGATTTTTCGTATTTGGTCTTAAAAAGTAATCCATGACCTGAAGAAGCAAGGAGGGGGGGGAGGAAAAAAAAAAAAGAAACTGAAATGAGATGACCACACTGGTAAACAAAACAGCTCATTCCGTATAGTTATAAAGAATGGGTCCTCATGGTCCAGAAACTATGCATCCCAAGGCTTTGGAAGCAGAAGAAATACTGTACATAGAAGGAAGAGCAGGCTTTTAAAATTGTATTATAAAATTTTAGATAGCTATGTATGCAGATTTTACCCCCCCACACCCCTCATAAACCAAAGATTAAAGTAATGAATATACACGGGAGGTGAGACGTTTGCTCAGTGACTCGTAAGGACGGCTGCACTCACCTGGACAGTCTGCTGTCTCTCTGAATGCTCTCTTCTTGCAGCAGCCTCGGCACATGTTAAAGACGCATTTATTGCCCTGGGTTGGGATGGGGTGTAAAGAAGCTTGTATCAGTGAAAATAAAATTATTATTGTTTACTATAATAAGCAACAGCAATACAGCTCTGCACATTCAGACCTCTGGAAAAAACCATGAACTCGTATATTAGGCAGTCACACCTCGGCCTAAGGAAGATGACAGAGCTGATGTCATATGGGGGGGGAGGCCCAGCTGTCAACTGTTGGTACATAGAGAACAACAAACAAAAAACCCAAACCAAACAAACAAAAAAATTCCACATTCAACTTCTGCAACATCAGTAATCTGTTGGGCAGCCCGAGTTACACAACGCAAGCAGGCAAGTGCCATAAGCGCTTTGGGACAAGCGTTGTGACATTTGTTGCGGGTGAACTTGCTGCCGTTCTCTGCAAAAGGAGTATGATGTGAAACGCGGTGCCTGACATCCTTGCTGCCACCTGTAGCTACGCCTAAAATAAATGTTACCACAGCAATTACTTCCCTACTTGCAGCCTAAAATATACCTGAGTATACATTAAAATATAATGTATGACCCTTAGGGGACAGCAGCAGTTCAGTTGGGACGTTGACAACTTGGCTATACTAGACCGGGTGTCTGGGGGGCTTTGGCTCACACGCTCAGTGATCCTTTAGGTAAGTGGGGTTTTGTTGTTTGGGGTGTCTCACTCCACCCCCGTTAAAAATTCCTTCATGTTTAGGGAGCCCTTGGTTGAATTTTTTTGTTTTTTGTTCTCCCCCCATTCCATGACATAGCTTAGAAACATACCATCTAGGGAAAATACCCCAAACAGGCCCAGTCACAAGATTTCAAGGGCTGCCTGCAACATTACAATGACGAAAGAGCAAAACAAAAATGAGACTAAGCCCAGCTTCAGACCATCATGGTTGACGCACCAAGCTGTGTCACCTGGATTAGCTATGAAACAGGAGGGCTTTGAGAGCAGGCCAGGTGAACGCTCAATGTTTTCCCAATAATGAACACAGCAAGAAAAACATTTTCTTCTGTAGCTGCAGCTCGGAACTGAGCCCCAGCTATTTCCAAGGTGCTGTAACAGTGCTAACAGAGAACACCACACCACGTGCGTGCGTCCCTGTCTCCCCACCCCCATAGCTGCGATGCTACTTTTTCAGCTAGAACACAAAGTCACTCCTTGCACCTTACAGTGTGTTAGCAGCAATAAATACGCTCTACTCGCTCAGCTCAGCAACATCTCCCTGTCAAGGAAACGGCTAAGTTCCCCAAAGGAAAACAAAGAAACCCCAAACGATGAACTCTTTTCAAATATTTGATATTTGAAGTTTCATATATAAATTTTCAAATATATATGCTACGCACAACCTGGAAAACAGCTGGCTTGTTTAACGTTGCTAATGGTGAAAGTTGATGTCAATCTGCTAGCAAAAACAGAGCTGAGAATGACTGGGTGCTCATTCTTGTTCTGATTAAGGGCACAGATCCAAAACCAACAAAAACCTGCAGATTGCTGCCTGACACTCACTACAGACTACACTGCGATGATGTTTTAAGTATTTGCATCAGTACACCAACAACCACACCAGTTATTCAAATTCTCAATCCTTGCAGAAAAACACCACCCACCACTAACCCTAGAAAAGGGGTTTTGTTTTTAATTTCACAGTAGAATATACACGTGTAATTACTGAAGTTTGGAGATTTGTTTCCAAGAGATCTTGGGAAGTTCATTTAACTCATCTATCTTAGCAATAAATATCCTCAGCAGCAGTAAGACTGCACTTTTTTGGAAAGGAAGGCCAATGATCTCAAAGAACCTACATATGTTAGTGATTTTTGTGCAGCACCTTCACCCCAGAGATTGGTTACAGTTAATAGTTAAAGAGGCTTGTGCCCAAGTATGGACTTTCTGTTTTTTCCCCTACGTATCAGCAGGACTTGCTATGCATGCGTTACTGGACACTGGCACGGACCTACCTCAGGGTTTAGAATCATAGAATAGAATCACAGAGTGGTTTGGATTGGAAGGGACCTCTAAAGGTCATCTCGTCCAGCCCCCCTGCCGTGGGCAGGGACACCTTCAACTAGATCAGGGTGCTCAGAGCCCCGTCCAACCTGACCTTGAACGTTTCCAGGGATGGGGCA
>NW_008795314.1:346148-356668 GCF_000699145.1 Aptenodytes forsteri
GTGTCGACCGCACCACTCAGCTTGGTGTCATCTGCAAACTTGCTGAGGGTGCACTCGGTCCCACTGTCTGTGTCATTGATGAAGATATTAAACAGTACCGGTCCCAATACAGATCCCTGCGGGACACCACTCGTCACCGATCTCCATCTGGACATTGAGCCGTTGACCACTACATGGTCATTTAATTTCCATTTAATGGAAATGCTTTAATGGACACTGGCACTGACTTACCTTAGGGTTTCCACATTGATCACATTTTGCATATTTGGCTGGAAAAGAGAGACACCTGATTTCAGCAATGGTATTTTTATATGGAAGAAGTAAATTAAAAAAAATCATGATCAGACAAAGCTTGGCGCATTTCTAGCCAGACAGAGACTCTTTTTGAAATAAAAATACAGTACCTCAAAGAACAGTGCAAAGGTAAAGATATTTTGACTTGTTAAGTGTCTCTAAACTAAATCCAAACAGAAAATTTTAATCAAGTGTAAAAGAGGAGGACATCTGCTTGAAATGCATACGAAACTTCAATTTCAAATACTGGTGACAGCTACAATTTAGTTTGTAAAGCATTTTGACCTTAAAAAGGTGCTTATAGTGGATCAGTGACCTACTTCTTTGATCCTTGTTTTTTTTACTAATGAACATAATTAGAATCACACTGCCTACTACCAAAATTTCCCGATAATCCCTCCTCTTTTTAAAGAAGTTTCTACAACTACATAAACAAGGAAAAGAAAGTAGTGGCAATTTATGTCACTATCATTATCAGCAACTTTCCATGCATTTATGCCAATAAATGGAACTTACGTTTTAAAGATGGATCAAAGCTTTTATTTGGATTTCTTAACTTCTTTTTTTGCTTATTCTTTGACAGAAGCTCAGAATTTCCATCTTCCTCCTCTTCCAGAGCACGTTTCCCTCGCACACCTTTTTCAGTCCCACTGGCTCCATTCTCCTTGCACCTCTCCTTTGGCCTGAAACAGCGAATATCATCATCAGTTGGCTGAAGGGAAGAAGTAGGTGTTCCCTGGCCGCTATTCTGGTTTACAGAAATCTGGGTAAACTGTAAACCTTTCTATCATGGCTAAATTACAAGGAAGTGTCATTGCCCTTAGAAGTGGAATAGAAAAACCTAACTTTTTTGTTAACACCGGCTGTTAATAACAGACACCCTGTCAGATATATTGGTTGGAAAGCCAATGAAAGTTGGCCAGTTAAATTAGTTAGGTACCTGTTATTCCCAGGTTTTACTTAAGTATTTAAGTAAATACTTCAGTATTTAAATATTTTAAATTAAATAAGTATTAATCTTGACACGCTCGTTCTCTTCTTCAGCCCAATTTTCACAACAGAAAGGGAATAAGCTATCTGAAAAGCTTGTCCATACAACACAAGCATCCTTTATAGAACGCAGTTTAGTTCCCATCTTTGCTACCCTGGCAGTTACCAGCAACATTCATGTTACATGTAACAATGAAGTACTGCCAGGTAGCATATCTGTTGCACATGAGGTTCTCTTTCTGAGCTGCGGTGGAGTTCTTGGTTTTTACTTTCCAGAGAGAGAGAAATCTGAGGAGGATCTAAAGGCGAAGATGTATACAATGAGCAACATCCCCACGAACAAAGCAATAACCAGGAAAAAAACAAACCAGAATAAAAATAATCCAAAGTCTTCACTTATTTTCAAATGAGTGTAAGCTCCTCGAACAGAACTGGATGGCTCTGTACTGGTAGCACGGGTGGGAAAGGCCTACGGGTACCTGTCCGCGTTAGAATAGATAACTCACCCTGGCCTGATGTATGGCTGACAGATCCAGTGGAAAAAAGGCAACCCTTCTTTTGGCTTTTCTCCTTCTTTCTGATTAGCTATTTCTTCCTGCAGCATAGAGTTACAGTCAGTTTTCCTGGAGTTCTCAGGCAATACTCTAAATAATACTTCAAACTCCAGGAAGCCACAAAGTGGAATTTAAATTAACAGTTACTGACAGTTAAATATAGGCAAAAAATGTCTACTAAGACAGATGAAATGAAGCAGATTTGTAACTTCTAAATCAACTTTATCCCATGTAAAGCTGTTCAGGCGTAAGGGGCTGCTACTGTAGTAAACTACCAATATCAAGGTTGTTGAGCCACAAAATTCCAGTGAAGTGGCTAACAGACATCAACTGCACGACATACATGGTAAGATCCCACCAAGTGTGGACAGTGTTGTTCTGGGAGATTAGGGCCCATCTTGGTACCTGGCATCGTAGTTTCAGCTCCCTGTTGACATCTACAATGCCCTCTAGAGTCTTCACTTTTGCTAATTCTTCACGCAGCTGCTGGTAAACTTGAAGCCTGAGGCAAATCCCAAACATCAAGTCATATTTATTCATTATTGCTAGACTGAGGAGATCAACTAAAAATGTCTTTATAAAAGCTTTGTATAGATTTTTCTCGCTGCACTTGCCTTTGGTAGAAGCTTATCTTCTTTCTTGTAAGTCCTGAGAAAAGCACACATAGCTGCTCCTCTTTTCCAAAGAAATACTTGGCACACAACCAAGGTACTTTGAGATAAGCTAACATGAACGTACAGCGCATCATCTGCCCCTCAGTAACTGCCCATGGCCATGCTCTTACTCCACGATAAATGCAAGACAGCTTGCCTCACAACGAACAAGGAGTTAGTTAACTCGTGTTAGCCATAAAGGGCATGTGTGCATATGGGCAGTTACCACACGGTAGCTGACGTGCTGCGAGCTCACGCCCTAGCTTATCTTGTGGTAACTTGCTCATTCCCCATGCCCTGTTTCCCAGATACGCAGTGAAGGGTAAAGGCCTCAGCCCACATTCTCTCCGGCCTGGTCCAGGAAAGAAAACCTTGCAGCATACTAATTCTGGCCAAACAAATCCTTGTCCAGAAAAAACAGACACTTGCTAAGCAGGATGAGCCCTGAAAACATTAAGAGTTCTCTGGAGATACTCACGTGTGATGCCAGAGCTTGAAGAGATGAGCCCTAACATAAGACAATGGACAAGGGTACTTCTGCACTATCTCCAGATACTCCTCAGCCATCTCCCACACCAATGGGTTTCGGCCCTCAAACAAAGCTGGGTTATGAAGATTACCTTCTAGGGAATGAAAAGAAATACTCAAACTTTCATTTCAGGATTGAAACAGAAAACAAAATCTAGGCTCTGGAGCTTGATCAGCAATGTTGTGATTCTACCAGCCAGTCACAGACACATCAGCCATGTACTCACAAAGAGGAACACAGGGTCCATAAAACTCTAGCCTGACCTCAGGATACTGTATTTCACTACACAATTCTTAATTGAGCCAAATAGCTCATATCTAATTAAAGTACATTTTCCAGAAAGGCATCCAATCTTGACACAAAGACAGTAAAAAAAATTCATGAATAGAGAAATCACTGCTTTTGTTGCCCAATGGTTAAATACTTGGACAATGGGTGTCTTACCTTATGTCTGTATTCACATTTGTCTGGCCTAAGTTTACAGATACTGCTTCTCACTATGCTTTTCTCTACTAGCTTCACAAGCCTTTTGTTAACCAGTATTTTCTAAAAATAAGATTCTACAACCTCCCAGAAAATACGTTTCATTGCTTTAACTGTGCGAGTGATGGGAAGCTTTTTCTGACGTCTATCCTAGCTTTTCCTGTAGGAAGTTACGCCAATTCTTTCTTGTCCCAACCCAGCATGAACCATCTGCAGGAGTATTAATCAGTGGATGCAGTAAGTGCATCAAGATCCATTCAAAAACCATTCCATTGATTAACAGATGTCATGAAAACATTCCAGGACAACAGGAGTCCCATATGCCTTTGTCAAGTAATTAGATTTGAGCTGTCCACTCAACGGTACTACAAGTCCAACATAACAATTCTTACAAATCTTAAGTGATTCCTGGTCCTGGTAAGAGATGGCCAGTATAAGAGGAGAGAGAATGGCCACGCAGCTTTCAATCAAATCTGTACACCAAGTCAGTCTGACGTAAGCTTTTAATAAATGTATACAGGGCTGCCAAGAGAGTAAGAAACAGTTCATATTCTCATCTATTATGACTAAAAGTTCATTGTCTTTACCTGCACTCATGACACCATGCACTCCTGTCTTACGGATACATTCTTCCACATCACTGAGACACTGGATGTTTCCATTTGCAAATACAGGAATGCTTACAGCTTTTCTATACCAGTGAATAAAACACACGCATAAAATTGAGAATTAGAATGCTTAGAGTCAACCCAGAAATTCTACTCCTGTCACACAATTTTGTTTGCTCTTCAATGCACACTCTGCTTAAAATCTACCTTCATAGCGTGTTAGCAGAAATCCACTAAGATCGGTACTGCTCACTAACCTGACAGCTTGAATGTGCTCCCAAGATGCCACGCCAGCAAGCGGTCCTTTCTGTTCTTTAGTACGGCCGTGCACAGTCAGCAGCTAGAACACAAGGTTACATTTACTTTTCATGTGCATGAACCACTGGAACAAATCCACTGACAAAAATTTCCTTTCACCCCATACGCTTCATGGATGCCACTGAATTCCCACTGCTATTTCAACAGTGCAGGGACTTTGGTATCACAGAAAGATATCAGCAGCTCACCTACCACGGCATGGTCTTGGGCTTCTTTCAGCTTGCTATTCCACGGCCTGACAAGATCGTATCTTGGGAGAACCTACAGATTTCCTATTGCATTGGCTCCCGTTTGTGATTCACTTTGGAATTTGTGATACGATGATCTGGCTTGCTCCTCAGCAGAAGGCCTGAATACTGTCAGTGCTGGCTCTAACTACAGACCGTCTCTTCCAATTTAACTGGACTTAAATCCTAGAAGGCTGCTTATTTCTTCACTAGTGGTGGCCACCACTTTGACAGGTAGAAACAAAACCTTTGATACTGTTTTTTTCTATAGCCCTGTGGATTTCATGCATTCACGCTGCCTCCTGCAGCACTATGTTAGACTGAGATGCTCAACCACAGTGCAGGATGCCCCACTGTGCAGTGATTACAAGAGAGGCTCTGAAGTCACGACGTCTTCCGTATCATACTATTGACCTGCTGCCTCTGACTGCAAATACATACGCTCTCTCCGCATCCCGTTTTCTCTGTCTGTAAAACAATGTAGCCTATTCATCTCCACAGTACACCACGATCTGGTCATCAGATGCTTTACATAGAGACACGTGTCCAATGCAACAGTACAGGGAGCAGCTGCCTCCTTACCTGGCAGCCAGCTTTCTCCAGCATCTGTGCATACTTCACTGTCTTGTCAATTTCTGGGAAAACGCGGATTTTGCATGTGATGGGAACAGAGAGCTTCTCGTTAGCCAGTAAAACTGGGAAAGATTGAAAAGACAGGTAAGTGGGCTGCACAATGCTATGAAAAGTGCCTGCTCTCCTCAAGATCTGATACTGGGCGTGGTACGGAAAAAGCCTGAAAAGTTAATGCTGTGCAGTTCTCACGGCTTAAACAATCAGCAGTGTCCTCTGCAATCCTTATTGCACAGGTTAATCAAGTAAAAGTAAAACATGAAGCACAAAATCCGCATTCTAACAAGAAGGCATAAAATAGTCAGCATTTAATAGCCCTAACGTTTCCACTGCATCAAACCTTCGCTTCCAAGGACCACCCCCCTCAAATCTTAATTATTCATACAGGTTTACTGTCGTCACAGGCTATTGTACTCCTCCTACTCTGCCAACAACATTCACACTCGCTTGTCTACCTTTCCTACAAGAGATCCTTTGCTTCTTTCCATATTATCACCCAAATAATCATGACAAGTAGAGTCTTGTCCATGGCAAGCAGAGGCTTATCAACTGAGGTAGGCTGTAGACCCAGTTAAGCAGTAAACGTAGGTTACAGTCAGGGTGAAACCCAGAGCAACATGTTAAACTCCCATAGTCTTTACACAGTGCACGGAATCGGAAAACTACTAAAAAGAGAACTAACGAAGACAGCCAACAGAAAAACACTGAGCAATGGCATGCCTGAAATGCTCTTCTCTTCCAGAGCTTGGATGTATAATGTAGGAAGTCACCTGCTTTCATCTAATCCAAATCCTAGAAGCTCTAATGATAGGTACGTCCTATCGCCCTTTCAAAGGAGCAAGCAGGGTGTATACAGGTGCAAGCAGAAAATAGCACTCCATCATTTTAAAGAAGGCTGGGGGAGAAGGAGGAGGAGGAAGCTTTGCCCACCTTTTATACAATAGCCTAATAAGACAAGTCTCTTACTAGACAGCCTGGGTTCTCACCCACTAGATGACCTGGGTTGTCTTCTCACCTTGAGGCTGTTCTGATTTGCGTCTTTCACTCCTAAGAAAAGTGCCCTAACAACCACCTTACGTGGTGGGCAGGGAAGCACTGTCTATCTCTCCAGGTTCTCAGCAGTGGCTTTGTGCCAAACATCATTCAAGATTCCCTGGACCGCAGGGAACGCAAACAGAAGTAAGGCTCTAACTTCACGGTTCAGACACTTGCTTTGAAGTGAGGTGAAGGCACAGTCTCAGCTCTACGCAATGACCAAACCCTTGCTTTTTAAATCAGTTCCCAATGTCTTTCTTAAAAAAATATGATACTGTTCACAACTGCTACCCATAGTCTGAAAACATCCTACACAAATTTGGAGAAGAGAGGCATAACTTGCTATGGTGTGGACAGAAAGAGTACGCTGAGTGGATCAGAAAAGGGCAACTGTGGCTTCAGGCAGAAACACAACTCCTGGCACCCGAGAACTTCAAAGTGAAAAAGCAAGGCACTGGGAGTTCTGCTGTTTCTAGAGTCGGAGAGCCACTAAGCCATCGTTAGATTGGGACTTAATTGACTCACTTTCAGCTAAAGTCTGTTTCAGGTACTGAAGTCTTTTAGCAGATCTAGCATGAGTTTGTAGTGGGATACCACCAAGTATCTTGAGGGTGCCACTGGAATACAGTAAGAGAGAAAAAAACAAAACAAAACCAAACACAACCCTCCCCAAAGAAACATGCTGCACCTCCTTTCCCCAAAATTCCCTAAACCTCCTCTCAATGATGAGTTCATCCCGTTCCCTCTCACAGTGAAGCTTCTCTAAAGACTTACTCATTCTCTGAAGAAGATCCCACTCCTCTTGCAGAAACGCTCCGTAGTGACCTATAATGAAATAGCATATGACAGACTTGTACAGAAGAGTAAGATTCTGAAGTATACAGCTTTCATAAACGTTCACATACAAAGATCCAGACACTCATATGCCTCACTGGCAGAAACAGAGTTGCTCTGTCCTGCCCAAACTGGAAGAGTTGGATCATTGTGTTCCCCATGGCACCCTAGATTTACAGGATAAAAAATGAATCCCCACACCCTACTTTCACTGCTACTCCCTAAGGCTGGTGTGTTGACACTGGCAGCTCAAAGTCCAACTTTCAGGGGTTTATACCATGTGTTTAAAAATTCCCTTCAGGGTAAAACCTGATCAGATTGAAAAATCTGTGTGCCCTGTACACCACTGATCACTTCCCATTAGTCTTTGAAAGACATTTTAGAGGAGGAATGGGCAGTTACTGAACAAATCTTTCCTCAGCATCCTAGCTGATCCAGAATTTTCAAACATTGGTTCTGGTTCTCAAACACAGCTATCATTGCAGTATCTTTAAGGGATTCAGCAGGTGTTATCCTCTTATATGCTAATGTGAATAAACTCTGTGCAAGTATCAAGGAAATAGGAGACGCTAAATGCCTGCATGATATAACTTTAAATGCAGTTTTGCAAAATTCAGCTGTTTGCGCAACTGAAATCAGAAAGAAAATCAAGCTCTTGCTAAAAATACTTTTTCTGAAGGATATTCTAGACACAAGAGGTGTCACTCAAGAGAAGTTGGAATTAATTATTAGTGTATCTAATTTTTGCTTTAGGTACCACAAAGCATTACCTGTTAAAGTGGGTGTAACTAAGTCTGACTTCATCAGTACTGCAGTCACCCCCCCCAAGGCTTAATTTGGTCCTCTTGATGTTTCACTGCCAACGCTGACATGTGAAACATGCCATTTCTCTGTTTATCCAGGGTTCAGATTTGCACGTACCTCTCTTTGCAATCATTTGGGGGCAACCCAAGTTTAGGTCTATGGCATCGCAATAATCCTGAGCCAACAGTGCTGCCTGGACAAACACTTCAGGGTCATTGGCACAGAACTGAGAAAGACAAAGAAAAGTGGAATAATCAGGCAATAGCTTTCTTCAAGTACTGACAACACATTATGACATAGTTATGAAGCAACTATTTGCTACAGAAAACAGGCATGATATGCACAGTTAATAATAGCAAACACCATTTCTCAAAAAAAAACAAACAAAAACTGTGACACTTACCAGCTAAAGATCCTCAACTTTCCAAATGACAAAATGAGAAAGATGAGCATTCAAGAGGAAAAGAAATATTTGTAGAATATTTGTCATGTAGTAGTACCCAAGAATAAGAGGAAACAACTCTTAAAATCCCCTGTAGAACAAACAGCTGTAGCATTTTAATACATAAAGATGGTGCAGAAGAAGAGAGTTACCTGTGGTGTCTCTGACTCTTGAGACAATTCAAACTTTGTAGATACCAAAAAGCATCACTGCCTCTAAAATGAACTCACATTAGTGTGGCGTGTGAAGTACGTTGGGCTGTTAGTCAAGTGCTCAGTCTTAACTATAATTAATGTTACATTTAAAGCACAGTGCAAAAATCAATTTATTAAGAAAAATTAGGTTAATTTGAAGCTGCTTTGTTGAAGAGGACAGAGCCAGACTACTCTTCTCATTTATTTCTAAAATTCATTTCTAACGATTTCTAAATCATTAGATTTCTAAAATTCATTATTAACAAAAACCAATGCCATCACATCTTTAAATAATACGGATTTAAACTCAAACACATAGCAGAAGGTGTTACTTAAACCCTACGGCACTACATAAATTATGGCTGACACCAACTAAAACCAGAAAAGGCATTTGCTTTCTCCGAGATGATTGAAACAATGGAAAGCCTCCACCCAAGCCGCACCAGTGAGGATTTTTACACAGTAAACAAAGCCCACAGAGCAGGCTGGGCTCAGATGTACCTCTGCCTAATCTATTTCCAAGAGTCTGTGACCAAAACCCAAGCCTGCCCAGAAATATTGCAGAACTCGGTAAGGATTGCCGAGTCAACCCGAAGATTAACCTAGTTAGTTCCGTGCCTTATGTCCAACGGTGGCCAGTGGGAAGAAGGATAATACGGCAAGCTCACGGGAACTGACACTCTTCAGGTAGGCTCACCCAGAACACACAGCTTACCGAGCTGAAGATCGGCGTTCAAAAGACTTACAGCTTTCTAAGACTATTTAAATTTCTGCCACCTGTATTTTTCTGTGGCAAAAGAAACTACCTCCCACGGGAAAAGGAGACTATACAAAGCTGTACTGAGACAGACCAAAGGTCCACCTCATCCTGATAATGGTCAACAACAGACGTCTAGGGAACAGCAGAAGCTGGAAAGCGTCTTCAAGCAGAAGTGGTGTTTCCTGCACTTAATGACCCTCAATAGAGTTTTCCTTCATTTGCTTTCTCAACTCATATAATCTTTCAGCATCCAGTACACAGCAGTGGATTTTGCAGTTTATAACTATCACTACCCTTTCTTAACACTCTTGTTTCTCATTCATCATCTTCAAGCCCGTCATACTTTCACAGACTTCTCTCATCTCCCCTCAGTCAGGGGAGCTGCTTCTCTTCCAGGGTGACAAGTCCTCATCCATTTAACTGCTCCAGATGTGGAAATCACGCCGCTCCTCCGCTCGTGCCGACTGTCTTTCCCTGCGTTATTCTCCAGCTCTGCAGGCCCCCCTCCCTCTTTGGGATGGGGCAGAGGGAAGTACCTGAACTGCACACACTACTCAAGAAGCAGAAGCAACACAAGCTTAAAAGTGTGTCCTATCTTCCTTGTATCCTCTTTCTATAGCTAAGCACTGAGCTCGTGGTTTCACAGAACTACTCAAAAAACCATGATCCTCCCTGAGTGGTATCAGATCTGGAACAACCCTCGACTCTAGAAGACCAGCTGCAAACCCTTGACTCTGACCAACCCTTGACCAGCTGCAATCTGTCTCTAAAGATGAGGTGTAGAGGACTGAAACCCTGTGAGAACTCTGGTGCTCCAGGCCCCGTGGTTAAGACACCAAATCCTCTTTGCCAGACAAGGGATAAACAGAAAAACACACTTATCTTCACGAGCTCAGGACTGTTAGCGGTGTTTAGGTGAAGAAGATGAGATTTGTCATCCTGTGTAACCACTTTAAAATCTGGGCGAGACCGACTTGCTTGAACTCAGGCGCGTTTGGAAAACGTCTGGATTTGTTAACACAGGCGGGGTGGATGACGAGGGCGAGGGTGCATTTGGCAACGCTGACTTGCTTTTGCAGCGTCACCCAAGAGCGCAGCGCAAGGCGAGCCCCGGGGAAGCTCTTCCCGGCGGTCCCTGCCCCCGCTCCCGCTCCCCGCGCGTCCC
>NW_008795314.1:357610-358499 GCF_000699145.1 Aptenodytes forsteri
CGCCCCCACCCGCCCCCACTCGAGTGCCCGAGTCCCGAGAAGCATTTTTGGTTTTGCATTCCGGCCTCTGTCCCCGGCAGGTGCCGAGGTGAAGCCGTTATTGAGCGTTCCAAGAACCCGGACCAAGCGAGGGGGTCTCGCCGGTCCTCGGTGTCGGACGATGGGGACAGAGAAGTGGAAATGATCCAGCTGGCTGAACCAAAAATAACACCAGATCTGACAAAACCGTTCACTCAGCAGCATTTTATAAAGCTACTGACCACCACCGGGATGAGCGCAGTGGAGGATTTCCTCTTCTCATCTGCCAGAACCTTCCAGAATGTCAAAAATGCTGCATCTCTACTCCCGTCAAAACACCAATGTAACTTTAGTCACGGGCTTTAGACGTTTTTTCTTCAAAAGGGAAAAACTCAAACAAAATCATTATATACAACAACAAAGCACCAGAGCCTAAGTAGGGTTCCATGTATAGGCCAATTGTTCAGTGAAGTCTGTTAGAGCCTGTCCATTGATAGTCTTCACAGTTCAAGCTCACCGTCAAAGCCTGCATTTCTTCCTCCCCCCCCCCCAAACTTTCTAGCACTCATGGCTGTGATGAAACCTGCTGCAAGAGGCACTGTCCTGTTTTCGGCTGGGATAGAGTTAATTTCCTTCCTAATAGCTGGCACAGTGCTGTGGTTTGGATTTAGGATGAGAACAATGTTGATAACACACCGATGTTTTAGTTGTTGCTGAGCAGTGCTTACACTAGTCAAGGACTTTTCAGCTCCCCATGCTCTACCGACTGAGCAGGCTGGAGGTGCACAAGAAGCTGGGAGGGGGCACGGCCAGGACAGCTGACCCAAACCGGCCAGAGGGACATTCCATACCATGGGACGTCGTGCTCAGC
>NW_008795314.1:358544-404695 GCF_000699145.1 Aptenodytes forsteri
TCGCTTGCTTTGTATATTCTTTTATTATTATGGTTACTATTTTATTTTATTTCAATTATTAAACTGTTCTTATCTCAACCCACGAGTTTTCTCACTTTTACTCTTCCAATTCTCTCACCAGGGAGGGGAGAGTAAGCAGCTGCGTGGTGCTCAGTTGCTGGCTGAGGTTAAGCCACAACTAAGCTTCAAGTGCTTCAGATTCTTTTCTACCACCTTCCACTGCCTTCCAGAGGCCTAAACAACCAGTTCTGCTATTTTAAATATCCAGCCCCTCCAACCCTCCTTCAACAGTCCCATTTCCTCGTACGCAGCTGCTCCCGGGTTATTTTTTCCTTTCTTTTGACCCTGATTTGCTGGCAAGGCATCTGATCTTCAGTTATGGTAGCTTAACTAATTGCAGGGGAAACAAACACCTGCTTCCTTTATCACTGTTCTACCTTAAATCTTTTGGGTTTTACTCGATCTCCGGCTCAGCACCAGAAAGCCACTCTACTTCTGCTGTCCGGTAGTGCTGTTTAAAGTCACCAGTTCTGTTAAACCGTGACCCTTCTTGCATTTTCTTAAGCTATCGTCTTTGGCAAGAGGAAGGCGGTAGAATAGAAAAGGAAAATAATACCTTGCATGCTGATGACTACACGTACCGCGTGCCGTATGTTCTTATTCTTACTATTAAGGCTATATTGTGAATTTAAGGTATACCACCCGCCATTTCAGAATAGTAATGTGACTTTGTGAGCCTAAATAAGTTTATAGGGCCAACAGGGGACTGTTTTTCTGTCTCAAGATTAAGACCCGCATGGTCCTCATGGTTGGACATGAAAAATTTCTTTACTGAAAGAGTGGTTAAACATTGGAACAGGCTGCCCAGGGAAGTGGTTGAGTCACCATCTCTGGAGGTATTTAAAAGACATGTAGATGAGGCACTTAGGGACATGGTTTAGTGGGCATGGGGGTGTTGGGTTGATGGTTAGACTCAATGATCTTAGAGGTCTTTTCCAACCTTAATGATTCTATGGTGTAGAGAAGCCTGTGAGAAGCTAGCTGAAAAGGAGGAGGGAAAGTGAGTATCAGCTGACAAGAGACTCCCACTTCAATTTCACATGGAAGGGTAGATGTGAAGGACTTCGCTTCTGCCCTTGTCTTCTCAGAACAAGCAACTGCAGTATTCGATTTTGCATTATGATATTACTGTTCTACCTATGTCTATCTGATGGACTACTGAGAAAGAACAAGCAGTACCAGCACTAATAAGGTTTTTATTTTTGGCACACTGTATCCAGCAGCCAGTTACATAATGGGTTACAGGGCAGCAGCTCATAATTAGACAATTATGGGGAAACACCCCCCACCCCCCCCGAAAACAAAACAACTTTCTGCTTTTCAAATAACAACCACAAGAACATTGAGAGCATATAGGCTATAAGTAATTCTTGAGGAACTTCTATTACTAAACCAGTATCTTCAAGCTTAGCTTAGATGAGACCATGCACATTTATGTTTACAGAGAACTTGTCCAACTCCTGCTTCGACAGCTAGAACAGCGTTAGTCCTTGCTCCCTCCACACAGCCCACTCAGACTTGTTAAACACTTTAGCACAGAACTATTGTACCTGTTTGCTTAAAGTTTAATCACTCCTTTCTTCCTCTTTCTAGGTTTTCAATACAACCAAGGCAAGTAGGATTCTTTCAACTCTTTTTTTTCAGGCTCACAACAAACCAACCAACCAACCAGTCCACGTTTGTTTTGTTTTGTGTAGTATCCTATGCTAGGATGTGCATGGATAGTATGCAGTAGATACAGTGAAGTCCCACAGCATGCACATACGCCCAGTTCACATAGCCCCTCTTCAGTATTAGAGTCTTTGCAGCTGTAAGGCACCTCACCCCGCTTCCCTTCTTCCGTTACCACCTAACACCTAGTCATCATACCTAACAACTTAACAGCATTTATACCCATTGCCTATTTAACACTCTCAATGACCTTGAGGTAGATGGTATTAGTCCCATTCTACAGATGGGGAAACTGAGGCGGTAGCATTAATGGGTTGTCCAAAACCGTAACAATGGAGCCAGAATTAGAGAGTTTCCACTTCAGTCTTGTGGGTGTGTGGTTTGGTTGTATCTAAGGTACCAAAATCATGGCAACAAGAAGCCATGCTCCAGAATAGTAAGCGTTCTTTATTATTATTATTATTTCAACAGACTCCAAATCAGATATGCCAGCAGCAGTTTTTGCTTTATACCAAGAAATGAGAGATTCCAGATGAAACACAGGATTAAGAAATGGTGGTAGAGAATAAGACAAAAAGCCAACCAGTGATCAATTCTGTTTAATACTAGGAAAGCCAAAGAGAAAAAGACATTCTTCAGACCAAAAAGTATTAAAAAAAAAAAAAGAAAGAAAAAGAAAGAAAAAAAAAGAACAAGACTTATTTTGGAAATGCTTTAAGCTGACATTATGTTGGTTTTATTTCAGATTTCACAAAAGAAATACGTTATAAAACTAAAACCAGTTAACCCAGCCACTATCAACAGAGGGTGGTATAAGCAAAAGACACTAGGTCAGAACCTGCAGCGAAGAGCCACCCATTCCTGTCACTGGAATGCTCCTGTACTAACAGGATACTTCACTGGGGGCTGAAGATGGAGAGAATTGGGGTTTTACAGCAGTTCCGAGAGGCACAATAGCTCCTCCTAGTTGGTGCTTTGCTGCTACCCAGGTCTCCTCTGTATCATAAGTGTAGCAAGGATTTACTGATTTCAGAAAGGACAGATCCAGCATAGCAAAGGCAAGAGATTTTCTTAATTGAGTTTTATGCAAGTTTCCTTTAAAAAGGTACTATTTCTTAAAATCATACCATCAAACTGATTACTTAGCTAACTTATGTGGGATCTCCAGTCTCATTACTGAGAGGAAAATGAATACACAAGGCTTAAGCAAGCCCTGTGCTAAATAAAATATACAGGGGCTTTGGGTAGATGCTTGTATGTTTGCCTGAGCTTTGGTTATGGGAGAGCAGGGGTAGGAGGATTTGTTCAGTTATTGTTGAAGAATTCTATTCCCCCCTGGCCCCGTTCCAAATGTCTGGTTGGGTGGTGAGACTGGAGGTGGGAGGGAATAAGGTAGAGCAATAGTCTTAACGCTTCACTAAGGTTCTGATACAGCAGAGCACAGAACCTTGCACAAATATAAACAAAGTACCTGCCTAGGAACAGCTTTACCTGTTTTTATCATGCCCAAGTTAAGGCTGTTCAATACACAGTGGCATCTGTCAAACCAACCACCCTTCCCTCCCACCTCCCTCTCCTCAAAAGAGTGGATGATGGCAAAAGAATCCTCCCTTCTACCTTTTCCTTTCTGAACAGGGCAGGGCAGTAGGAGAAAGAGAAAAAGAAAAAAAACCAAACAAAAGAAACCAGACTGTTCCAAAGATGCACTTTGGTTTAACAATGGGCAACTTCCCCTTGTAGAATAAACCCTCCCCTCCAAAAAGAGATGTTTCTTTTCTCCTATAACCCACGATAAATTAAAACCAAGTAAGAAGTCTCTGGTTTGACACAATAAATACTTAGAATATATCAAATTAAAAAAATATAGTTACAAAAGCCTCAATGGAATCCTCTTTCTGACCTAACTACAGACAGATTCTTCACAGACAAAGGTATCTCCGAAATCAGCTGCAGCTCCCCTCCCTGCTCACTGGGCTTGGTCAACAAGTGCTATCACATACCCTTTGGAATACTGTTAAGACAAAACAATATAGAGCACAAGAAATCTACTCCTAAATTTGTTTTTCATACTGCCAAGGGTGTAGGAAGCAACCATCGGTGGGGAACCCTCATAGCAGTGCACAGTGACAGAGTCACAGCACTAGAGTAACACGGACAGGGATACTAGGGGAAAACAAGGCAGAGGAAGGGAAGGAGGAGAGAGAACCCATAAAAGTTGGGAAAGGAAAAGATGAGCAAGAAAGAGAGAGAAAGAGACCAATCAAGTTCAGCTGGACTTCCCAGTTCTGGCAGCAGAGCAGATGAGATGTTGAACAACAGGAAGAGTTCCTTGGGGTCTGTCATAACAAGGAATGTTGTTGGCATTTTCTTCACCATTGACAGTGAGTAAGCAGAAGTTAACCCTCTCTGACACTGACACGTGGCTCTGCCAGTGAGCTGTGGATGATCCCAATAATTGATTCAACGCCATCTCCTTCCAGTAAGGTGCGGTGATCCCCTTCAATAATATGGACAGATACTTTCCCATCGCATACCTGCACAGATACGAAAAGAACCAAAACTTTACATTCACAATTTACAACCAGCTGGTCATCTAGCTGTTTTGGGTTTGTCAGTCTTCTAAGTTACTCATAGTTTACACCACTGTCTCTATCAAACTCAGTTGAAAACAGCACCAGTTTTACTCTGACACATTTTCATAGATCAGCTGCAGGACATTGTTTGGAACCAGTGTTTTAAAGCACAATAGTTTGACAGCCTGGCAGGTGATCCACTCAAATATAAGCTAGGGAGGAAGCCAACCAACCTGATACTAACAGAATAATTTACCTACAACATCAAAGAATGAATGATAAAGTAGCTACTTCCAAGCGCTTAAGAAAACCACATAACCCTCCCCCCCCCTTAATCTTTCTCCCACCACCACGAATCTTCCTTTAAGGTCATTATGTAACTTTAATAACATACAGGTTAGCTTGGAATCAATAATGAATGCAAGTTAGAAGTCTGAAGGGATAGGAGATGCCAGAAGCAGGAAGGTAATTCTGACAATTGCTTTCTTTTCCCTGGTATCTGTACCATGATGTAAGACACTGAATCCATTTATGTGAACAGGGGCTAAAGAACAGTGACCTTATCTGGACTACAGGCCAAAACCCCAAGTTTTTTAGGCCCACGAGAAGCCCACATACTAACTTCTAAGTGGTCCACAAAAGGTGACTAAGGAAAAGCCACCTCTATTGTCAGCAGGCTGACACTTGCTCTTCGAAAGTCTGCCCTCATGCAGTGGACAAACTTTAGAGGTCTACAAATGAAAGACGACGACTAAAAGTTACTTCTGCCAAGTTACTCTCTGTTAATATCTTTAAAGTCTATCTAGAGCTGCAAGAATCAGCTATAGAAAACACTTATCCAATATAGAGGCTAGACCTTCTCCTGGCCCTCGCTACCCTCAGAAAATGCCTGGAACCAATCAACTCATTTGCTTTTGGGGACTTTTAATTCTTGTTAGAGCATGATAGCTGCAGAATGGTGATTTCTTTCAAGCTGGTTTCCTCCCTTCTCCCTCAGTAAGGATGATTTTCCATGCTTTTCTTTTGCTCCCCCAAATATCAGGAGAACCTCAATAGTCACCAGTGGGCCTCAGACTGACCTCTGAGAGTCTGTAGTCTCCACCCAGACCTTCTTCATATTCATTGTGAGACTTTGCCCGCATCAGTGTCACATTCCCATGATACTTGGACTCTGGTATATACTTGTCAGCAGCCTTCAGTTTATGGTAAAAGGAAGCAGCAGCAAAGCGGAGTGCTTCACGATTGATGTTTTTATGAATCTGAGTTATCAGGTCTGCAGCAGCATTCACACGAGCCTCCAGATCTTTCAGGGGCAGAAGAATCTCCAGCAGCTGGAAATATTAACATTTTTTTCCCCATTAGTCTCAATATCTGAGAATCCGCCTCGGTTAAACAATAAAACCACAACCCTCTGTGCAACATAAAGAGATATTTTAAAAAAACCAAAAAACCCACATTACCTTATTGTATTCAATGCCTGTAAATTGCTGAACAAAGGCACACAATGCTTCAGTCTCCAATGCAGCCTCATTTCCTTGGGTCAGCTTGGCTCTGTAGCTCTGGAAAAGAGAAGAATAAAATGCAAACATGAGAGGAATATGCCTGATCTTGAATGTTAGATAAAAACAATTACAGAACAAAGGGTTTTGAACTGGGAAAAAGGGAGGGACGAAAAAAGAAAGAAAAAAAGATAGACTGAAGCATGGGGTGGGGTGGGGAAGATGCCTTGAGGACAGATTAGAAAGCAAATCCACAGGTGGCAATTGCCAAGAGCCTAGTATCCTCTAGAAAGCCTAATGAAAATGGAAAGGAAGGCTTAAGCAAGGTTTCCTAGCACCCCTACACGAGGATCTTGTCTTGCAGGCTCCAGGAGCTTCCAGAAGACATACTAATATCATAATTTACCACAGCAAGAGCAACATTTCTGTCCCAGGCCTTGCCGGTTAATGAAGACCAGCCCCCATATGCTTCCACCCTTCAGCCATCCCTAAGCATCCACCGTCTCCAGCTGTCTCCCAACTCCCCTGTCAAGAAGTCTGTCAGCTTTTCATCAGATGGCTCATATCTAGAGTAGTAAGCTCCAAGAACATGAGCCCTGATGACACAGGATGGTCCCCAGACAGAAAAATTCCTTTGTATCTCTTACCTGAGTGTATGCTGCGACAAAGGAATGAGACCCATCAAAGAGGAATAGACTGTTGAGTGCATGGGAAGCATTTTGTTGTGCTTGCAGTTGGGAGCACATTTCAAAGGCTACACAGGCACCGAAAGAATATCCAGCAACACGGTAAGGTCCTTCAGGCTGTATCTGCTTCATACAGTCGATGTAATAGGATGCCAGGCTCTGTATGCTGTCCAAGGGAGCAGCTAGAACATGGAAACGAGTTAGAAACAGACTCTGGTGAAAAGACACTGGCAGAGACAATTATGTTTTCATGAGCTCAGAAACAACCCTGTTGGAAACATCCAGGTTATTTTGAAGGTAAGTTTCTAAATTATGGTTAGCAACTTACATTTTGGACAAGGAATAGTAGTGTTCCTGCTTTCCAAAGACAGGTAGAACAGCATGCCTTGTTTTTCTCCTGCATGCTTATCTGCTGGCAGGGACTCAATACAACATCCAATTGTTCTATTTCCCCATACATAAGCTCTTTAATCTAACCTAGCACTTCTCTTGTTACCTGGGGATGTTTGACACGACCCCATGCAGACTATAGGTACTGATGCTTGATTCTCCAAGTTTAAGAGTCTAGAAACAAAGCTCTCTCTATAAAGCAACTAAAATTCAGAATGTTACATTTACAAATTCAAGATGCTGAAGAACTGAGATACCTTTTGTGCACTGGAGCCCATAGCAGGGCATATGGAGTCTGGAGGCGAGAGTGTAGAAAACTGCAATGGATCCTTCAATGGGGTGAATAAGGAAAAGAGGGCGCTCTGTGCTCTGAACATCATTGAGACGGGTGATCGTTGGCCCTTCTGGGTTCACCAACAAGTTGTTCAAATCTAGTTTTGGAGGTTCGCCCGGGCCGGTCTTCATCAGCTGGGGTGGCTTCAGCTCTTTGAAGGGAAGCACACCAGACAAACACAATTAGATTCAAGATCAGTCTTGGTCACGTAGTCATAGTCCTAAAGCAGAATCTCAGGGCTGCTCTGGATTAACCCATTGGCTCACTAAATCATCAGGACACAGACATAGGGATCGTCCTATTGTCAGTTGCTCTGCAGCAACTGCGTGTGCTTTTAGCTTACAATAAGCATAACATTACATTGTGTATTTCTCAGACAGGTAAAAGGTCTCAAATTATATCCTGCACACAGCTGCATAAGAGTGCTCATGCAGGCAGATACTAGCCAGGCAAGAAGGCAGCTTTCACGCTCGCTGTTATACCCTGTCCCCAGAACTGATGGGCCTGACCCAATGGCCAGTGCACTTCAGCGACATGTGTGTCACTTAAAAGCCTTTCAGCTATAACCTTATTTCATGATTTATTTCATGATTTTATAGAGGCTTATGTCACTAGAGATGAAAGGAGTGGATTGGGAGCTTAATTGTTTAGACTCAGGTGACTGGTAGCAACCCCGATCCAGACACTATACCCTCTGCTGTCCCGGACTTGGAAGAAAGTTCACGCAGTTTGTTGATTGTAAGGAGTCGAATTTCTCTCATGGTCATAATGATGTCATAGTCTCTCTCCAGTGTCTGGCGCACCTCCACACCCATCAAGGAATCCAAGCCCAAGTCTGCCAAGGAACTGTCAGCATTCAGACTACTCACGTCACGGACACCTGAGGAAAAAAAAAAAACAGCACACTAACAAAAGGCCGATTTCTTTTCAGCTCTAGGCCTGTCTAGCAGCCTTCTCATCTTCCTTCTTCCTCCTAAAACCTGAATAAACTGCAGCTGCAGAGAATTACCTTTCAGGATCATCTAATGCTTTCACAAGTCACCTCTTCTACAACCCACATCTGGTCATATGGAGTCTAGTCTTTAGAGTACATGTTAAATGTGCACAGCTTTATGACAGGGGGATACATCAGTCCCAGCTAAATAGCTGTGAACATTGCCACTTCAGCTGTAGACCAAGTTCAGAACAGTCAGCTAGAGGAATTTCACATACTGGCGGCTCTAACTGAAACTGCAGTCCTAGACATAACGCAACTAATCCTCAGCTACAACATGAGATTAAACAGTTATCAGCATCAATGATGGTTGATTGCAACACTTGATGTCTATCACACTGGAGGAGGAGGTGATCCCTCTAGTCTTCATCACCTCGTCCCCTTCAATTTTCACACTGTTCAAGTCTCTCACCCTTTCCTTACCTTCTCATAATAATACTTGCATCTACAGCTCTTCCTCCCCTCCTCCACCTTGTGCTGCCCCATGTTGCCAACTCTTCCCACCATTAGGCTTCTTACTAGCTTCTCCCTTTGCTGTCTTCACTCTCTCTCCTTCTAAACTAACCCTACAGCTGGTACAATTTCCCAGACGCTTTCCTGTGACTTCTGAAAGCCATGTCTATTCTCTGAGGTCAGCTTTGCTGTCAGTTACTGCACATAATTCCTCCTTAATACTCAGGAGACTGTCTTAAGTTTATCAGTACCTCTTTTGGTAGAAAACAAAGGATCAGTATACACTTCCGTCTGCACAAGAGACAACTGAAGTGGGACATAGTAGAGTTGACAAATTATTCACTTTCAACACAAGAACAGATGACACAATGGTAAAAGGAAGCAGGTTCAAAACAGACTGGAGGACATGGCACTTCTTGTAACGCATAGTGAAGCTATGGTTACTAGATGTTCACATGGGATGACAGACAGAGCTCCTAAGAGAATGCACTACCAGTTAGTCGCTAAGTACATAGAAGCTACTTTTTGTGGCATGGGGACACCCCGAGGTGAATGTTTGAAAGCTGGAATAGTACTCAGAAAGTTAAGTCATGTATTTGCCCTACTATGTGCTGTCTCAGAATTTTGCTCTTGGGGGCTGTTCCTATTGATTCTCCATTTGGAGAAAGGCATCAGTCCACTCTAAACAAAACCCCAAGACACTGAAGTATGTGTGCACATGTATGTAAACAGGGGAGAAAAGCCCACACTGCAGAAATAAATTGATTATTGGAGAGAAGGAGCAGTGTAAAGGAAAAAGTAAACAAACAAGAAGTCCCACACCACCACCACCACACCCACACCACAGGAATTAGGAGGAGCACCTACAGCAGCACCACTGCTTTCCAAAAGCATTGAGATGGCAGACACTGCCCAGCGGTGCTTGTCTGAGAGCACTTACCCAGGATGTGAGCAACAGCATCTACAAGATCCCGTTGACTGCCTCCTTCAGTTTTCACAGAGACCTTCTCTGCTAGGACAAAACTGGACGTGACAGGATGAGGTTGATTCAGGAAGATATCGAGCACCTCCAGGCATGAGCTGATTTGCTGGGGAATGGTTCCCCCAACCACAATGTCTCTGTTTCCCATTGTCTTCAGAAGGATACCCACATCACCAATGGCTCCCCATTGGATTGCCAGGCCTGGAGGAGAAATCAGAAGAACGAACACACTAGGCAACTAACTAAAGCACATGGCAGCAACAAAAGGGAGTTAAAAACAGCTAAGCGAAGGCCTGCATTTCCTTTGTGCTGTTAAATGGTCAGTGTTCATTCACACATGAATGACTCAGGGTAACAGCTAGGAGAGGAAACAGCCTTCAGCATTGATTATCGTTCCAGACAAGCGCACAAGTTTCTGGTGAGCTGGTTCTCCTCTGGATGTTTGGTGGGATAGATTATTCTGTGCAATGAGTAAAGTCAGCTTACCTGGGAGTCCATCATGATGTCGCTGCTCACAGATACGCTCCATGGTAGAATTGGCAAAGCCATAATTACTTTGCCCAGCATTTCCTCTTCCACAGCTTACAGAGGAAAACACAACAAAATAGTCCAGGTCTGGACACTTCTTACGAGTCACCCTTGGAGCAGAGCAGGAGAGAGAAACCCCATCAGAAAATCCTGCTAACTGTGTGTTACCGTGGAAGGCTAGCGCAAGACTAGAACGACTAAGTTTGATCAGCTCTGTGACCATAAAAGCAGTTCATATTTGTCTCTTCTACAGACACTTACCAATCCAAATGAAGGGTGCCTGAATACTTGGGCTTGTTGACCTCCCAGAATAATTCTGGGGTCTGATTTTCAATCATGCCATCTCTAAGGACCTAGCGGGGTGGGGAGGAAAAAGAAAAGGTGCAGTTTCAGTATCTCCAGTTTCTCTGTTTAAATTTGCCATGTGGTTTGAGATATGAGAGGATATCACTACACAATGCATTTTTATAACTTTACAGTACAGACATATCCTGAATGTCCTGAAATATGACAAGGACCACATGGCTTTCGGTAGGTTTGCTTTTTTCAGTACTGCCACTGCAGCCTTCAACTGGCAAGCTCTGTGTGGGATATTTCTTGTTCCCAGGGGCCTTGGGCATCATTCATCTTATCCCAGAACTGAGCTCGCTGGCCAAATACTGTTGCTTCCCAGGTCAAGGGGACAGACCCACAAGCCTTTAGTCACCAGGTAAGGCCAAAGCTAAGCGTCCTTTGAAACACAGAGAGGCAATCTAAAAACTGTATGAAGCCTGACTGCTCAGGCAAAAAAGTCACTTGAATGGCTGCTGTCTCTTACAAGTCCTAAGCATTTTTGTCACTTACCACAGCCAAATTAAAGATGCCTCCAACTGGGCCAAGCTGCAAAGCTTCTTCTATCAATAGCTGTGTTCCTTCTAGTGTTCCAATATCACTGGTAGATACCAACACTTGGATTCCCAGTGCCTTCCACTCTCTAACACGTTGAGCCTGGTAGCCTACAAAAAAAACAAACAAACAAAAAAAAGGTGAATAGTGCCTGGGATGAAGCATTCAAACTATAAGCCTTTGGTTAACCTGCTCCTTAGCTTTTCTGACTAGATAGGGACTGAATAGCTAAATAATTCCTGATTCAGCTACAAGCGGATAATTGGACAAAACTTGAATAGTAGGTAGAAATCACTTGGGTTTCAGAAATATTCTAAATAGATCAAAGTGGAGAACAGAGTCGGAAGAACATAAGGGCTGGAGGGGAAGGGGGGGAAGAAGAAAAAGTACAACAGTTAAAGGAAATTAACTTAACAAGAATTTGGGTACTGAGATAGGAAAGAATGGCCAGATTAGAGCAAGGCAACAGATTATAGTAGCACAACCAGAACTTGAGAAGTAGAAGTATTTGATCTATGTGTTTGCACAAGTGGTGCAATTGTGAACTTGCCAATAGAAAGAAGAAATCTGTAGAGACAGAGAGAAGTTTTGTTACGGCTGAATTTGTATGAGGAAACACTGAAGACTACCACTGATAAGAAATCTCAGTGCCGCAATTGTAATCAAACTAAAGGCTTAAAACTGAGTAAAAATGCTTACTGATGTTATGAGATAGTAGGGCACATCTTTACAGATGAGCTATCTGAAGGAACAAGAGCAAGCATCCACACTTATAACTGGAGGGACAAAGTATCTTTAGCAAGGAATTTATAGGCCTTTCCTTGTGGCATGTGATCCACCATGCTACAGCCATTGGTCAAGTCAGTGAGGTAGCTGGATACAGACTGTAAAGGTAAAAGTAAGGCTGCAGACAAAATCCTGGGTAAGGCAGAAAATGGGTTGATAGAATTAGGAAGCATAAAAAATAGGAAGGACATAGCTGGAAGAGAGATCAAGTTAAAAGATACTTCCTCCTTTAGAATAAAGGGGACAACAGCTTGTTTGAAGTGAGAGAATACATACATGAGAGGAAAGAAAAGAGATCAAGACATTATTATTTGCTGATAGGACACTTAAAAATGGAGAGAAACTACAAATTGAGGTCTGTTGAAAGGCAGTCATGTTCCCTGTTCCTTTATGGTTTTTGCTTACCAGTTCGTATGCCAGAACGAGATGTCAGTATAAGCTTCTGTGCTCCTCTCTCAACTAGCCACTGTACCAACTCAAGCCCAAATCCTCCTAGGCCCCCTGTGATGATGTAAGACTTGGTAGGTGGACAGCAGGTTCGGGAGATGGCAGAGATTTTAACTGGTTCAGACCTTCTTAAAGGATATTCTTTTTCTTCTTCTTGGACCTTTCCCCCGGCAAAAAAAAAAAAAAAAAAAAAAAAGAAAGGAGAAAGAGTAGTTAAGATCGGATACACAATGCCTTTCTTATCTTTCCATGCTATGCTCCTCCAGTCAATGGGAATGAACCTTGTAGAATCACAGTGACAGACTTGACAGTTACAGATGTTACAATGACAGCAGTAAAAACAGTAACCCTGTGCTGTCCTAGTTATACAACTTCAACTTGAACTGGATCAAAATATCCAAAATAGTCACCTACAGAAGATGACAGATGCATTGGAGAATCAAAGTCGTTATCTCATTACCTTGATCATAACTTTGCCAATATGTTTTCCTTGTGCCATGAACCTGAAGGCAGCTTCTACCTCTTCTTTGTTGAAGACTGTACTCCTCAGGGGCTTTACCACACCATCTTTTATGCCTTTCTTCAACAACTCTGATACTACTTCCCACTCTTGGTTTCCCTCCTCAAAGATTGCATCTAGTAGGATCCCATGAAATGCCACATTCTTGAGGAAGAGAGCCATTCCTAGAAAAAGCAACTTGGTTATCACCTGATGCTGCTGACATTTCAAAACAGAGTCTATCTTCTGCTTCAGAAACATTTCTGTGTAGGTCAGTAGTGCAAGACTGAGAAGTAAAGCAGTCATTAGTTGCTAGAATTCTACATTTTTCAAACTCATTCTTGCGTATGCTCTCTAAATGCTATATTAATTAGGTTGTTCTCTTACAAGCAGACCAGTTTAACAGAAACTCCACTCACAAAAAATTGCGTGTCAAGAGGACAAGCTATAACATGGTCAGTCTGATACTAAAAAGGACATTTTGTGCCTAGTGACAGCTTGAGTTAGAGTCACAGAGGAGCTAGAATCCCATGTACATCCTGTCCATCTCCACAGGAAACTCTTCCTCATAGGAAGTTTTCCATGATGCTAGGATCTTTCGAAATTTAATTAGAATAAGAAAGGAGACTGTCAACACTTGCTATATGCAATCATTCTACAACAGGAGAACTTTCTTGTCATTTTTCACTAACATATCAGATTATAACATTTGAATTTGTTTTCCCATCCAAGAGAAATCAGATTAATCTTGTCCCTGTGCCATCAAAAACTGGGAGGTGCTGTTGACTCTCTCGAGGGACGAGAGGCCTCGCAGAGGGGTCTGGATAGACCGGAACATTGGGCAATCATCAATGACATGAAATTTAGCAAGAACAAATGCCAGATTCCGCACCTGAGACCGAGTAATGCTGGATACAAGTATAAATTGGGAGAGGAGTGGCTGGAAAGCAGCCCTGTAGAAAAGGATCTGGGGGTGCTGGTTGGCAGCAGGCTCAATAGGAGCCAGCAGTGTGCCCTGGCAGCCAAGAGGGCAAACCGCATCCTGGGGTGCATCGAACGCAGCATAACCAGCCGGTCAAGAGAGGCGATTATCCTGCTGCATTTAGCATTGGTGCGGCCTCACCTTGAATACCGTGTGCGGTTCTGGGCCCCTCAATTTAAAAAGGATGTGAAGATACTCAAATGCGTCCAGAGGAGAGCAACAAAACTGGTGACAGAGCTGGAAGGCATGTCCTATGAGGAGCGGCTGAGGACTCTAGGTTTGTCTGGTTTGGAGAGAAGGAGGCTGAGGAGCGACCTCATTGCTCTCTGCAGCTTCCTGAGAAGGGGATGGGGAGAGGGAGGTGCTGATCTTTTCTCCCTAGTATCCAGTGATAGGACGTGTGGAAATGGCTCAAAGCTGCATCAGGGGAGGTTCAGACTAGATATTAGGAAACATTTCTTTACCGAAAGGGTGATCAAACACTGAAACAGACTTCCTAGAGAGGTGGCTGATGCACCACGCCTGTCAACGTTTAAGAGGCATTTGGAAAATGCCCATAAATAACCTGCTTTAATTTTTGGTCAGCCCTGAAGTGGTCAGGCAGTTGGACCAGATGATCGCTGCAGGTCCCTTCCAACTAGAACTATCATATTCTATTCAAAACGGCACAGATATTTAGTGAAACAACAGATTAAGGTTCTCTCAAGATCAGGTTCTCTGTAGTTATCTGAAAAATTCCAATTACTTTCACTCTACAGATGATCAAGTTTACCCAGAACAGAGGACAAAACTGCAGCTTGTATAGCTATGAACTTCATTTGCTACGTTTCACAGTGTACTCGTCTATTACAAATGGGTATGTTACATCCCAAAAAGTTTACAAGTTAAGTCCCACAGATCTATGAAATCTACAAGCTAACAGACACAGTGGTAAACAGTGCCATGTGAAATGAATGCTGCTTCTTACTACCTTCCTGTCCAAACACTTTGTGGGCAACATGTCCTATACTGATTTTAAAGAAAGACTTTGAGGAAGGTAGCTTAATTATTCTGCATGTTTTATGCAGGCTTCCAGAAAAATGCTGAGTGCCATGCTTCTCCAAGAAGGTATTTGTTGAAAAGACTACACAAATTGTTAGTGATAGAAGTGAAACAAGTATTCCAGCTAAAAGCTTTTCTAAATTTGAAGATTAGTCTGTGTTAACATAGTATATAGGTTGTGCTGTCATGCTTGCTTAAACCTAATGAGTGTATTTCCTGATGCCCCATCTTACCAAGCTGACTGTTGTTAGACAGATCGAATTTGCCTATTTCCAAAAAGCGCCCATGTCGAGCAAGACAACGCAAACTGGCTTGGAGCTTCTCTTCTGCCAAGGAATTTAACACGAGGTTGACACCTGCAATGAAAGGAGAAGCAACCATTTAATAAACTCAACTCTGCTGAGAGCCTAACCCTGCCTTCTAGTGACCCGTTTTGTCTTTAGATGGCTTGATGTGCCATAACTGACAAAAGGAGGAAAAATATTCCTTGAACTTACCTTTTCCATTGGTAACTCGCAGTATATGTTGCTCAAAAGTAGTATTTCGGGAGCTGGCAAAGCTATTAGCATCCAGCTGTGGGAATCTTGCTTGGAGATACTCGCGTTTCTCAGCGGAGCCTGAAAGTAGAAGACAAGTTGAATGATGCCAGTACTCTTACGTTAATTTTTTTTTTTTTAATGAAACCACCCATTTTCATCTGCACATCTTTTCAAGGACTGTAAGTCTGAGCAGCCACCAAGCACTTGCTCCAAAGCTCTCAGGGTGTCAGACCTTAGGACAAAGGCTGTCTAGTTGTTACTGCTCATTTATGAGATAGAACAAGGACCAGAAACAGGCCAAGCCTTACAACGGATAGACATTCTTTGATCACATTACTGAATTTAAAATGAAGAAGCCTTGATCATCATCCGTACTTTTGATTATATATAGTGTACAGAGGTAGATAAATTTGCCTGTGCTGTGGAAGTTCGAAGCACATAGTCAGTAGCTGTATTTACCACGTATCCTGTTCTCAGTCTAGAAACTAGATCAACATTATAGGTGATCGTATTGGGGGAAAAAAGTATATACATAAATGTATTTTTATATATAAACACATGCACGCACACATGCATTTCCTCTCTCTCTATTATATATATAAATATTATATAGGGTTTTTTTCCCCCTCAAAACATTGGACCCTCAGTACTCACCTACAGTAGCAAAGACACGGCAGCCCATGCTCAGGGCAATGGCAATGGCTGCTTGGCCCACACCTCCTGAGCCAGAGTGAATGAGGATACTCTCACCCTTCTTCACACCACCTCGAACCACCAAAGCATAATAAGCAGTGGCATAAACCACAGGCACTGAAGCTGCTTCTTCCAGAGTCCTAAGGAGCAAAGTGAAAGAGAAGAGATCTTTAGCCTTGGAAAAGACTACTAGATTCTCCTGATGAATTTTGCTTTTCTGTAATGGAAAGGTTAAACTGCAGAGATAGACCAAAAAGCATAAATGGTTCTCAGTCATACAGCAGACTACCACAGCTGCCAAGCATAGCCAAGAGTTTCATCCTTCTGTAAAAATATTTTAGTAACTAACCAGTAACACAACCAACATCGAAATCCCAGTGTATACTGAAACGCATGGAGCTAAGAGCCCAAGAAAGAGATGAGAACCTTGTGCAAGCCACTGTACAAAAACCAGCGCTCAACTCCTGCAGTGAATCTAAGCCAAATCCTACAGCTGCTCAGGAGATTTATAGCTCTGTTATAATTTCCCAGAAGGGAATCTACCCATTGTGCAGTCCTCTGGTCTGATCAGGGCTGTCATCAGCCTCAGGCAGGAAGGCAAATCTTAACCACATACACAAACCAGAAAACAGAAGTTGACCTACCAGTTTTTAGGCACCTCCCACAGAAACTTCTTGTCACAGTCTACCACTGTAGCCAGCCCCTTTGCTGGCAGCAATCCCATCACCCTTCTTCCAGCCAGGTCCCGTCCCGAGAACTCCATGCCCAGCATGCAGTGCTGCAAAGCCCAGTTACCTGAAAGAACGTAAGCACCTTTTACAAAGGAAATCTCTCTTCTAAAATCCCTTGGTTAAGAATTTACTACAACAGTACTCCCTGAAAGTTGGAATCCCAGAGACCGAAAAAGTGCTGGGATTTGTCTACTATGTACAGAGTTCATAAGTCACCATAGTTAATTTCTTGCTTTTAAGAACAAGAGTAGCAGAAAAGGACTTGGTCTCATTAAATCTTACTCTTCATCCTTGATGATCTTGCCTTAGTTTCCAGTTTTCATCTGAGAAATTTCATGGAAACATCCTGTTTCAGAGGCAATTTTGTTCCTCTTTGAAAAAGAATGATACATAAACTAGAAAGGATCATCACAGCAAAAATAGCTTTACTGTGAAACCTAAATTTTTGCAAACACCCGTTTTAGGCAGAGACTAATCTCAGTCATGAAGGGCAACTCAGCCCTAGTCAAGTCGCCCGTAAGAATCTCCAAACGCACTTTTTACATGTTCCGCCCCCCCTCCTTTCAATAGAGTTTTAAAACCATTCAATAGACATTACATTAATTCTTAACTCCCTGTGAGGCAAGATATTATCACCTCCATTTTGTAGACAGGAGATTACTTCACCTTGCATTTTTCTCCCCTAAAAGCAAAGCATGTCCAGTAGCATGGCAGCACGAAACTTCAACATTCTCGCCTTGGTATGTACCTTGCCCATCTCTGGAACCTCCATCAAGTTGTTTCACCTCACACTTGATATCTATGCAATGGGGCTAGTAAAGTTTCCTCACAGCAATGTTTATTAATTCTGCCGTATGAAAAATGGACTGCAACTGGAAGTAGAACTTACAAGTTTTTGGTGTACAGCCCTGCAGCAGGACTATACTTCCTTTTCAAAAGCCTACTTTCTTGCTAAACAAAAACTGATATACACTTTAGCCAGTGCATAACTAACATTCAGGAGATTATGTGAATAAATTCTAGAACAGTAATACATAAATATATTTTCTTCTAGTGTAATTTTAACTCACCAGGGATAGCATCTGGGGAAAGCTTTCCTGTGGCCAGCATAATGTCCCGGAAGTTGAGAGATGCATAATAGACTTTGCAGAGTTGAACATTGGGATCAGTTGTGTGGAAGTGTCGAAGTGGGGAGACAATCCAACGAAGAGACGAGAGGTCTCCACGAGTCAACACATTTACATAGGCATATTCCGTCAACTCCTGAGGTTGTGCTGCAGAAGAAGGAACAGTAAGTACTTTAACACACATTAACACAGGCACACACTTTCCAGAGCGAGTAAATTCCTTGTGTAATTGTTACCTCCTCCTCCCTTTGCTCTCCAGAAAGCCCTTTCTTACCCTGCAATTCTACCCATACCCCAAATAGCTCATCCCTTCTCCTGGCACCAGAGCATGCTACTGTTCACTCTGAGCTAGAGCAGAAGAATTCCAAATTTATTATTACTTTTTAATGGATAAAAATAATTGTAGGAACAATAGCTACACATTTTCTATTCAAAGTCCACTCAGACCCAAGGCCCTGCAAGTGATCCTCAGACCTCAGAGGAGTTACCTTGCTGCAACGGGAGATGCCTGAAGGAGCCCCACTTTCCATCACGATACACATTCATCACCAGGTCCCTCTGAACAATCTTCTGCATGTCCAGGGAAGAAAGATTCGTGGGTGGGACAGCTGATGAAGGGTTCAAGTTGGAAACGAACACACACCTAGAAGCCAAGAGTTGTCATTTTGTTTGGTTTGCTATAGGCTTGAAAAGAAGCTAACACAAAAATATCTCATGTCCAACTGACTCAAGGGCATGCTTACGTACCTGATTCTGTGGCCTTCTGCTTCAAGGCGGAGGCAGTTCACCATTCCCAAAATTCCTGAGTTCCCACAACTGGTGGCAGTCAACCACACAGGCTGCTCCAATGGGTCAGCCAAGATCTCCTACAGGACAAACCCCAAGCTGTTTTACTAGGAACCACAGAAAGGAAACAGCCCTCGTATCCTTAAGGCAGAGATGAATAACTTCTATTTTAAGAAAAGTAACTGAACACACACACACAGAGGTGTGCGCACGTGCACACACACTCTCTCTCTCTTCTTTTAACACTGCTAAGTATCTAATTTAGAAAGTGTAATGATTTGGAAATTCAGATATCTAGGAGACAGGAATTCTCACCTTTAAGGATTCAACCCACTTATAATTGGTCTCATCTACTGGCAGAAAAATGGGTGTTTTGGCAGGGGCTTGCCGGCGACACAGGAAAATAACAGACCCAAAGAATGATTTCTTCATGGCAACCAGAGTCAGTGAGGCTTTGCTGAATAAGCCCTCCCACTGTGCCTGTCAAATCAAGTAAAACAACAGTTAACAGGAAAGTCAAGTGTCAGTTAAAAATACAAGTCATATCTATACTTCATGTTGAGTCTCCTCAAAGATGGCTTCACCAGGAACAACAGGCACTGTCCACCTCTTTATTGCTTTTGCTTGAAATCTTGGCATCTGTTCTGTATTGCCTCAGTACAAATATGTATTTGATTAACATAACTGTTTTATCCATGTCTAGACTATTCCTTCTTCCCGAAAAGATCCTCAGAAAGCAGAAGTACAAGTATCTTGAAGCCCTGGTTAGGGAACTAGTCTTACCACACTACCAGGCGTGCAAAAAAACAGAGCAGTGACCACGCTGTCAAATCCCATAGGGTATTTGAACGTGTCTAGAATTTAATTCCAGCAGTAAGTAAGGCACACCTTAAGTAAGACAAACAGAATGTACAGATTCCAACACAGAAAATAACAGAAGTGGAAACACTGAGTTTAGGTGTTACCAGTTTATGTCACATAATCCCTGCAATATCTGCAACAGAAAAAGTAAAGCAGGGCAGAGGAAACATGAAAAACCAAGTCACCCAAATCCCTCAGCTGCAGGGGGGTGGGGAGAAGCAACTAACCACTAGCAGGGAAGAAGCACCTATACGCGTAAGTTACATTGAAATAGCATTTCAGAAAAAACAGAGAATGAAAATGCATGTATGGCATATACAGGAACACTGAAGCTTTACCATCTGAATGAAATAAAGATGACTGCAGTCTCTTAGAAAAGCATCCATTTGCTTTTCATATGTCAGGCACAAAACAACAGAAGGCTTTTACAGCATGATCCCTTATATCAAGGCCTAGGGACAGTGTCCCTATCTAGAAAACTAAGAATTATATTAAGTCCTGTCCACTCTCGCCTGCGTGGTATCATTTTCTTTAGAGAAGGTGCATTCAACTCGCATGTATTTTATCCAACGGATTTGCTAATACCAGGCTACTGACACTTATGACAGATCTAGGTTTTAAGTTATCAGCTTCAGTAACACCTCAGTCTTCTTTTTATTCCCCTCTTCCCTGGGTAAGACGCAAATCCGAAGAACTCGCCCTTTCTTCTCAAATCTCCTTGAAAAATCTTTGCAGAAAGTGAAGGGCTAGAATCCATGTCATTGCAAAATTCAAAAATCCAACTACCACACTCCAGAATTATAAACAAAAAAATTATTAGAAGTGCTACTCTCTTCTTATTCTAAACCAAGAGCTGAGGGGCTACAGCCACTCAAATCAGGAAGAATGCATATGTTCTGTAGAGGGGCAGTTTCCCCTTACTGCTTAATCTAACAGCTGCCAAGAGAAAGTCATGTCCCAGCTCCCACCCGTACCCTAGCCACTCAGTCTCCTTCCTCCTCTTCTGCCAGCATTGGCATTAGTTCATCTGCATGTTATACTGGTTTGCAGACATAAAGCAGACACCCTGCCCTGCCTCCCTACTTCCAAGGGCTTATTTTGCTGTATCTTATTATGGGATCAGATAAAGTGGGGAGGAAGGAAAACAAAAAAAAAAGTGCAACAGAAAAGCCTTCCTTTCTGGGAGAACTTCAGTGTTAGAAGAACTTAGTTTGTAAAGTCCCCCTCCCAGCAGTGATATCAAAAGGAAGAGATATTCTGATACTGAAGCATTCTAGGATCCCACAGTGATAAAGCCGTACCCCACCCAACAACGCAGCACATTATTTTAGCTATAAAGGAATTGTCCTGGCCAGTGTTTTCATACAAATTATATAGATATACAAATGACAATGAATAATTTTCAATGCGTTAAGGCTTTCCTGACTGAACTCACAGTTTACTCTCCCAACCTAGTACGTGGAAATTCACAACTCTTCTGAAGAAGTGTTTATTACATATTCCTGCAGAGGGCCTCAATGGAGAGTGAAGTAAGTGACGGCTACTCAACATTCATCACAAGAGCGTCTGCAAGCAGCAGACTCCAGACAATCCACTCAGAAAGTATTTGTCTTTCCAGGAGGCTTACCTCACTCAGGAAGCTGTGTTTCTGCTGTAGGTCTGGACTTGTAAGGAAGCTGACAATTTCTCCAAGAGTTTCTCCTTTAAGAAGGGTGTGTAGCAAAACAAACCCTCCTTCTTTCACTGCAGCTGCCAAATTAGAGAGAATTCCAGAGGTGTTCCCTAGAACACTTGTTGAACAGTTGTATACCACCAGGTCAGCACTGGTCAGATTTCCAGAGGGAAGGCTAGATGGATCCCACTGGCTAAAGGAAACTCCAGCATCTTGTAGCTCTGTTTCATTAGCTGAAAGAGTTTCCAGAATGCGGTCAGTGGCAATGTAGTCCACCTGCAACAGGGGCTGAGTGTTCAGAATACTTTTGACATGAGAGAACAGACGTCCACTTCCTGCAAGAGCCTGTGAGAAAAGAAGGGGAAGGAAAAGGGGAAACCAAGTTGAAACATGAATGATATCCAGAATTATAACAACTGGAACAATAGAAGTATGCGATCGTTACTGAAAGGCCTGGAAACACTAGCTATGGTCCCATCCCAGGCTTCCAGCTAACCTCCACTATCTTCATCCTGTGACTGATCATGTTCTCCAATGCCACATCCAGGCAAGTCTTCAACTCTGAAGAATCTAGTAATCCATTGAGAAGAGGGTCATCCTGGAAGTGCATTTTCTCTCGAGTCACGATCTGTTCCAGCTCAGAATGGAGGTTTCCATTCAGTTCCAGATGGCAAATTTCAGCAAGGATATGCTGAAGGCCCTTCTGTATGGGTGAGGATGCTGCAGCAGCCACTGCAGTGTCTAGTCCAGGAATGACTAATTTGACCCCATGCACCGCCACCTTAGCCTGTAAGTTCCGGATCAGATCTACGGAATAGAAGGGGAAATGAAAGGAAGAGTCAGATTTTCCAAAGATTTTTCTTTTCCTCTTTGCCCCCATTTGCTATACCAGCTGATCAGCACCACAAATTACAGCATCTTGTATCATTAGCGTAGCCACAAAGATACAGTGCATGCTCCTGTACATTCACATGATTATGCATTGTGGAGTAGTTGCAGCCCCCAAACAAGTAGGCTTTGTGGCAAGACAGTCTAAGCCACCAACATTACCTGTGGCAAGACTCTGACCGAAAGAGGGCAGCTAACAGAAAACCTCTGACTGATTTAGGGAGTTGTGGAGGGAAATTGTAAATTTCCGCAGATACCAAAACACTTTTTTGCTTTATAACCAGATGGAAAATGCTCATCCTGACTGAGATCAGAAACAGCATTACGAAAAATAAAATAAAAATCCTACTACAGCATATGTGAAAGACTTTGGGGACAGTATTTGGACACTGCGGTGAGGGGGGGGGGGGGGAGGAAAAAAAAAAAAAGAGAGAGAAATCTTTAAAATCTATTACCAAATCAAAGGATGAGTGTGAAGACACTTTACCAATATAGAATGACAAAATTGCTGTCTCAAGATATAGCAAAATTCATCACTAGAATAAAAACTTAAAAAATAGTAACTTTTTTCCCTCTGATGAAAAGGCACTTAAGAGTGATGAGCTGAGTGGATGTCCCCCCATCCAAAGAGCACTGTACTAGGCCACCAGTTTCACAATAGACTAAGCTGTTCCTGTTCTATTCTTGCAGCAAACAAACTTTTTTCTGACGCGCCTCACTAAACAACTTTCCCTCCTTGGATATGCTCTTGTGCCCACAACCAAATGGGAACAGACATGTCAGCTTACCCATCTTGGCAGTTCACAGGGAAAAACAAAACAAGAAAGCTAAAGACTTGAGGAATTAGGATCTCCTGTCAGTGTTTGAAGCAACTAGGCTGGATTTCTCCTTAACGAAGATGATTTGTGCCTCTCTGCTTGCAGAGGGGGTTGTGCCATCTGACACCGCATTGACTGGTATAGAAGGGTAGATGCCTCTCCCCATGGCTTTACTCCTACCCACGTTCTAGAAATACCTCAGGCAGAAGTAGCTTTTAGCTTCTAGCAAGCGTACAGACATAGGACTCCTGCTGAAGTCTTCTACAGAGACCAACACTTTATTTCTTGGATGTTCTGAAGTAGTAGGAACAGCTTCTCTCAGACATTTCCGTCAGGCTGGAAGATTCCCCTAGTGTGACAAGAAACCAATCCCACTCTACCTTTGCAGTGCTCCAGATAGGCATGAAGATGGACACTGGAAGACAAACAGTTACTCTCAGTATAGGGCACAAAGCAGAATTTTTCCAGGATGGGAGGGATCCGTTCCTGTTGTCGTCGTGGTGCCACAGAAGCATGAAGACCATTGATCTGAACACCTCCTGCTTTAAGGCTATCAAGACAGCAGTCCACAACAACATCAAAAGCTGAAAGACAGGAAAGAAACGTAAGTTTGCATCAAACGCTACAAGTATTTTATTCAGGGTGATCAAATGAACAGTGCTACGTCAGACTGTTTCAGAAGCTGCAGAATAGCGGCTTCTTTTACAGAAGCTGCAGAATAGCTTGGAGACTAAGAGGGCCCCCAAAGTCCATCCTACTTCTTAGGAAGTCATACATTCATCCACAGAGCAGTCAAAGCAACTAGCAAAAGCCCAAGCATGAGAGACATTACCTTCTACGTTGTCCTGGTATTGGCACACCTGCTCTTGATGCAGCACTGGGTCAATACACACTGAGCGAATCCTGGTGGGCAAGCGTAGACTGCGCCCAGTCTCAGTTAAGATTATCATGTGTAGCAGGGTGTCAAGGAAGGTCACCCAGTTCCCATTCCACAGAACTTTCCCTCTGCTTGCTGCAGAAGAAGAGGAAGCCTCACTGTGATTTTGTCATTCAGCAGATGCCAGAAGTCACTGCTTATCAAATGCAAAGTCTGCTGTATGTACCCAGCTTCCCCTGTGAACTCCAATAGTCAGCTCTACATTGGAGGTAACAGCTTTCCCAATGCTCTGTCAGAACACTTTGTTGTTCTCCATTATCACGCAAAGTATAATTACCGCACAAAGCACAGTCAGGTGGACCGTTAATACAAATGGAATTAAGATTGAGTATTCATTATTACAATAACCATGCTCATCATTCTTCTATAGAAAGTAAATTCACCTTCACTGTTGCATTCCAGAACGCCCTGGAAAGTTGGTCCGTAGTTATATCCACGCAGATGCAGCTCTTGGTAAACGTCTTCTTTCAAGAGGTCGGACTTGGAGCTCATGTCTACTTGAGTCTGAACGTCAACTAGCTGATTATGGAAGTTCTTCAGAGCACTGTTTTCTAGGAGGGAAATCTTCCCTGATGGGCACAGTGGCAAGAATAAGAATCATCAGTGTCCATAAATAATGGATTTTATTAGGGCAGTGCATACACTTACACTTCCTTTACTTACCACTGACAGCCAGATTCCCATTCCCTGACACCTCAAAGCCGTGGGAAGCAGGCATGAGTCTTACTTCCAGCTGTACCGATCCTGCAAGAAACATTCAGGAAGACAGGACTGTGAGGTCATTCATTGCTACCATCCTTGAGCAGAGCCTTCTCTTTCACCATCTCCAGACTCACTGCGCACAAGATGGAATAAAGATGACCATAACATGTGCTACTTGACTGTATGAATTCACTACTTTGTTCAGTCATGTTGCACTCTTCTTTATACTCTTTCTCCTGTGTTCCTCCTCACTTTTCCCTTGCATTTCTCTCCTCCCACTCCCTTCATCTTCATTACACAGTTTTGCAGTTGTACCAGCACTCCTCACTCACCCTTTTTGGGAAGGATAGTTGCCTGATGAATTGTGACTTCTTCAAACGTAACAGCCATTTGCTCCATAGCCATGCCAAGAGACCGTGCCAGAGTTCGCCAAGCCAGGACTAGGTACCCAGTTGCTGGGTACAGGACTCTGCCATCAATGCAGTGACCAACCAAGTAATGGTCAGGAGAGTCAGGACTCACATCTGTCAAAGAATAAAGAGCAGAATAAAACCAATATAAACACCCTAATAAAGAGGTCTCTTCCCCTCAATGTCTACAAGAGGTTCTAGTGGTTTCCCCAACTATCCTGCCTGGCAACATGCAGCTCTTAAAACCACCATGAGTCTGAATCAAGACAGTTTCCTGCTCTGTTCATATTCTTTCATCCCGTTTCAGAAGCAGATCCAGTCTTTTTCAATCCAAACCAAACCAAACAGTAAGCTTCAGAAAATGGCTTCAAGGATGCTGCTTTGAGTATCCTTTTCCTAGTTTTACAAAAGAAATGCAGAGGTAAAGCAGGAAAGAGACAAACAAACAAACAAACCCAAACAGGCAAGTTCACCAATATTGTAGACTGAAGCAGATGCAGAGCCTTTGGAACCTGATGGGAAGTCTTCAGCTTTTGGAACATCCCACTCCTGGCTGTGGTCCCATTTGATGTACGGAGAAATAAGGGGTGTTCCCACTGGGACAGGGTATTCCACAAGCGGGAACAAGTTATTTCCAAGAACATTTATCCTAGGAAGACAAAAAGGATCAAGACAATGTGGAGGGGGGGGAAGAAGGGGGAGAGGAA
Organism: Aptenodytes forsteri; assembly: GCF_000699145.1. NCBI lineage: Eukaryota > Metazoa > Chordata > Aves > Sphenisciformes > Spheniscidae > Aptenodytes > Aptenodytes forsteri. The sequence continues at coordinate 384,226 of NW_008795314.1, forward strand.
AAAAAAAAAGGGGGGGGGGAAATTGACCATAATACTTAGAGGTCAGGTAGTAATTGGTCTCGTGCTCCATGTCTAAGATTTCTCCATGAACACTTACTGCAGCCAAATTTGTAATTCTAACAGTCTACAAGATGCAAAGTTCATTTCCAAGAGCTAGTTCCTAGGCCTCTAGAATTGGATTCCTTGTCTTTAAAAGGTACCTTCCCAGCCCAAGCAGTCTCTAACCCAAGGCAATATTTCATAAGTGAGCATGTTAAATATGTAAAGCACAGATGTAAACCCCATTTTTTTTCCAGGTTTGTTGAAGGAGCATTTCAATCCTTGCGAAGATATGCATGCTAGAGAAGAGACTTGAATTCTCTCCTAACTGACACCCCACTCACCCTCCTCCCTTAGTCTCCTTACCCAGTTAAATGAATCTTTCCAGTCTGCGTTAGGAAGAACTCCAAATTATTTTTGTGCTCTTTCTTCATCAAAGGTAGAATGGTGCAAGTTGGTTTCAAAGTTCTCCTCAAGATAGCCTGGTCAAGTAGAGTCCATAAATCACTGGTGGAAGGCATTACTTACTACTTTGTCTCTGAATTTTTCTCTATAGATCTCAAACCACTTCTGTTTCTGTGCCAAGAGTTCTGTGCTAGGTGCTAGAACGTACACCATTTTAACAGGTAAGAGGAAGAGCAGCACAATACCCTTCCAGCAACCCAAGAAGTTGTACATCTGGTAAGGCAGAACCTACGTAATATTAATGAAATTCTGCCAAAACACAAATCTCCCTTTCCCAAGCAGGTTGTCAAGTGGAATCAAGAGCTGCACTTCAAGAACTGCAAGATCACCCTCTCAAGCCTCCCACTCATGCATACGCACACCACACACAGCTTAGGCCCTTATTCCCAGAGGCAGCCCTTTTTAGTCTGAAGCATCCTAGAGCATTTTTCAAGCTATTAAATAAAAAAACTCAGCCTTGAACATCTGACCCAACTTGTATCTTCTCTTGAATTTGATCCCACGGTCTTCAAATGGGAGAAGGGGCCACGGGGGAGAGAAAACCAGAACACTCTCAAACCCAGCTGATGAAGTCTTTAGTCACTTGCATTAGAGTCCAGAATTGTACAATGATTTTAACATGAAGCGTAAAATCTTTTTATAAAGGAAAATATCTGACTAATTTAAAAGCTCTGCTCTGATTCTCCCTTCAAGTCACTTTCAAAGCATAAGTAAGACTAACATGACATAATAAATATACACTGATAACTATTAAACTTGATTCACAAGTACCTACGATTCTTATTAAGACTTTTCTCCTCTTGTATGCCACAGTCCAAATAAAAAAAGACCAGTCCTTGTGACTTACGGGACAGGCAAAAGACCACAGCACTGATCTTGTGGAGCAAGTGCATCCTTATGTACCTCGTGTTCTGCATTCTCTACCATGGAGCTAATTCCACAAAAATCAATTCTTACGGGGTGGGGAGAAAGGAATAATGATCTGATCATTAGGGGAAAGGAGTTCGTGAAGAAAGAAAGCTCCTGTGGTCTCAGACTACTTGGTCTTGGAGAAGAGGGGAAAACACCACTACCAGCCACCACCTTCTAAGACAAGAACCTCAAACCAAATTCAGTGTACAGATGGTAATAACAGATTTTCTATAGAGAAGGCCTGTTACTCTTGAATTTCTCCCCCCACCCCAATTTTTGCACACACTCTCCATTAGATCCAAACAATGAAATGCTTTTCTTACTCATTGCACAGTTCAGAGAGCAGACTATCAGCTATCGGAAATGCATGGCAATGAATAAAGGCAACAATGTGAATGTCTGGATGGGAAAGTGGTAGTGTGTTGGGATTTCTTTTGGTTTTTTAAATATTAACATACCCCCCAAAAAAAAACCCAAGCCAAACAAAAGAAAAATAATCCCACCAAAACCCACTAAAAAAAAAAAAAAAAAAAAAAATCAAGAAAATGTTAAAACTGGGAGAGACTCAAGAGTACTGGAGGAAGAAAGTGTTCTCGGAACTCGGGGGCGGGGGAAAGCAGTATTCCCTAGTCCTCAGACCTTCAATCTCCTTCCTGCAGCAGCATATCAATATAGTACCATACTGACACAATCAAATACAATACCTGTAAAAGAGCATGCGGAGCGATCTCTACTACAACTGCGTTCTCTGGAACATGCTTCAGACCTTCGTGGAACAGCACTGGATTCACTAGGTTGTTCACATGATACTCTGCAGAGGAATGCCTAGCCAGATCACTCTGCCACTGAGATTCAGGGATAGACGTACTGATCCATCGCGCTGAACGAGGTTTAGGTAGTGGAATGACCTACAGACAGACAAGGAAGAGGGACAGGAGGAAGAGTTACATGTCATAGATAACAATAAGACAGGCAAAAGCAAGCAGCCCCTCCTCTTTGCAGGCCATTTTTCTCAGCTTGATTGCTCAGGACATCCTTCCGCTTGAGGCCATAGGACTTCAAACCTTAGGTCTCACAGAGGTCTACATGCTCTTCAAGAAATTTCCTTCTCCTCCTAAAGAAAGGAGCCCCCTTAAGCTCAGCATCACCTATACTCAAATCCAGGTCCCCGAACATAAGCCATGTGAGCCATAGTTTGGCAATATTACCTTTTTCAGGGCACTGAGCAGCGCTGGTGCAATAGATGCCATGTAATAGGAATGAAATGCAACTCCAGCACTGCGCACCTCCTTTGCGAACACACCATCCTTTTTCAGTCTGGCTACAAACTCATTCACAGAGTCCTAAGAAGAGGAATATAAGTCAACTAAAAATAAAAGCTCACAATGTATTTGGGATTGCATGAGTCACTGTACTCCCCCCAAGCCCTTCATCACTTGCCACTTAAGGGGAGACATATCTGGGATGAGGTTATTGACCTTCTCAGTCTTACAATTTATCACTCATTATGCTCATGGCTATTAAGACTATTCAGCATAACAGACCTTTTATTACTAGCTTACTGAGGCACTAATACCACTTCCTCTTACAGAACATTTGAGTGTTTAAGTTTATACAATGCACCATGTCCCCTCCCGCTACTTTACCCCAGCTCCCCTTTGCAAGCAGCTAAGCTTTAACTCAGCTGCACGCTTTCTTCAAACCAGAACTTCACAAGTCCCAGTCGTGGCTCCAGTATGCACAGTATCAGTTCCTTGCTCACCAGAGGCCCCGAAATAGTGACAGTATCTTCAGAGTTGTGACAGGCTGGTACCACATTTGGAGGACAGCACTGCTTACATTCTTCCCATGTCAGACCTGCAGAAGGAAGACCTCAGGACAACACAAGTGTTTCTAGCAGCGAGCCTCATAAGGGGAGGCAAACTTAACTGCACAATCACTGCGCTTAACTCAGTATTTTGCAAAACTGGGAAGGATTCTTAAGAGAAAGACAGACATCCCCCCTTTCCCCAAAAGTGATTCTGCAAAAGCTAAGGATATTTATCAGGGCTTTAACATGACATTTATCACTGTGATACTGAGCACAAGAACAGAGGACTGAATCTTTGTTATGATCCCATTAAGGGATGGGGTGGGGGGGAACCCACGCACTTTCAAAGAAGCTACAGAATTGGTTGTTTTGTCTCATCTTGCCCTTAGCAATCCAAGCTAAAACAGGAGAGAGAACATGTAAGTTTGACTCACAGAAACCGAGAGCCACAAAATATCCATAGAAATCAACAACTCTAGTGGCTTAAACTAGCTTAACACTTGCAGCATCTGGTTATATATTACATGGATACAAGTCACAGGAAGAACTTGAACTCAACATCAGATTACGAAAAATATTTTATATGCAGCACTCCAAGATAATTTCTGTGATAAGTGTCACGTATTTAATGTCAGGGAAAAGGAAGCTAAATTAGGTAGGTAGTCCTTTGTAGCATTAGTTAAAGAAGTCTCGGATTATAACAAGTGATCTAGTCATCAAACACACTGCATTAGACCTGCAACAGCTTTTTTCTTAAGTGTTTAAGTTTTTAGTTGACCACTACGTCCAATAATAAGAAACAGAAGAACAACAATGCTACCAATAAAAATTTTATTTTTTAACATTAAGTCACCATGAAGCCACACCATGAAGACAAACTGCTGGGTCCAAAACTCAGAATTTCACCCAACAGTGGACAAAACTGTATGACTTACAGAAACACTGAGCAAAGCTTGTTCAGGAGAAAGCTTCTTCCTAAGTGCTATTAGGCCCAATTAAGTTCTAATGGCATTAAGTTCCACTAGCCAGTTGCCCACTACATAGTAGTGGCTTACTAGTTTCATGTCTCATTACTCTTGCAGACAAGCAGAAATCTCTCTTTTTTTTTTTAATAATTTAAATATATATGTGTGCGTGTATACACGCACACACACACACATCTATATCTATCAAGAGACAAAAACCCCAGTGCCTTAGATTTTCACCTCTCTTTTCAAGGAGATTATTTATCAGGCCTCTGTCATTGGTCACCTGTCGATAAATCTCTCCATTTCCACTTAGTTTTGGTTGGATTCCCAAAATTCTGCTGTATTCCAGGTCAGAGATTACTACCATTACATCAACTTCAATATTTAATAACCTGTTCTACATCAGAAGGAAAAGAAGAGGCAACAGTAGCCAAAATTTTACAGACATGATTGTCTCCACCAATGCATTTCAGAGCCCAATTTTATCCCAATGCCACACAGAGATCAGATGTACTTTCCTGTATCACTCTTTTCGTAAGGGTATACCTACCAACAGCAGCCATTCCTCCTGGGGGCAATTTGGCCTCTTTAACACATCGTCCCCGCCAATAAGCAGCAAGAATGGCTTCTTCATGACTCAAGGAGTTATCTGCATAGCCACAAGCTAGTTCTCCCACTGAGTGGCCCACGATCCCATCAGGTTGCAGACCTGTGGCCTTCAGCATATCAATCTGGGCAATCTGCAAGGAAAAGTAGGATTAGTGATTCCATGCCAGAGTAAGGAGGCGTCAGGCCTCAGAGGCACACAGCAGTAGTGAGTACATTATAAAATGGCTTTTTGGTACAGACATTCTTCTTGGCCTCACTGCTTTTCTTTTTTTTTTTTGCCCCCCCCCAACTGCAGCTCCAGCCTCACTTCAAAACAATCCCAAGAATCGTTATGTTACTCCAGTATTGTTTGGGCCTCTCTGCTATGTAGCTCTCCACTAAGAAGCTACTTCCAACAACAGGAGGTTGCCAAAAGCATGTCTGTACAAAGTAAGAGGCAAGACCAGCTTTCCAGATCACTTTAAAAGCTCTGCCTCTGGTTTGTTAAGAAACAACGAATCCCACATTGACACCCGTAATTAAAAAGAGACTTCATTTAGCATCATTTAGTTCATTTGCAGAACAAGTTTTAGACGGCATTTTATGGAACCTTGCTCCTTGGCACAAACATTTACATAAAACTTAAGACGTTCCTTAGTCTCTTAAAAGGAGAAACTGCCCCACGTACACACACAGATACACACGCAAATCAGTTTAGGTCACTATTCATCCAAGCATCTTGCAAGTGGCAGACCCCAAAACTGTCAAGGGTGCAACACACTCCTTCCTATCAGAGAGATATTTCTAACAGCTGCCATTTGCTGATTACACAAAACAAGCTTCCATTAATCGGTATAAAGCGTAACCGGCCAAACAGACACACTAGCAGAGCATGCTTATGTGGATTGAGTCCATCACCCCCTCCACCGGTCATTTGAGTCTTACCTGAATAGCAGCTAGTCCAACAAATGCATGGACAGTGTCATCAAAAGTGTTCTCATCTGCTTGCAGAAGCAGGTCTGAGACCTTTAGGCCTGTGTTCTTCAAAGCCTCGTCGGAGCGCAGTATAGACTGGCGAAACAAATCCAACTTCATAAGGCTCAGGCCCATACCTTTCCACTGTGTTCCCATGCCTGCAGGATAGGCAAGGAGAAAGCAGGCTTTAGTAATGCTCCATAGAAGGAGTAGACATCACACACTTGCTCTGGCAGTGAAAGAATTCTATCCGAGAGCAAAACGTACATTTCTTACATCCTCTAAATTAGGCACTGCTTTTTATTTTCCTGAACTTTACTATCATCAGAAGATAGCGAAGTTGGAAGGATTAGATAAAACACAGGAAACGTGAGTCTCCTAGACATATCACAGGGCTGCAAGGTATTTCCTCATGCTAGAGTGGGAAACAACATTAGAGCACAGAATCCAATTGCTCAAGGCCCAGATCTACGCAAAAGCCTGGACCCGCTGCTGCACACCTACCTGAGCAGATGTACCAGAGCGGTCTACCAGATGCTTGAACTTGCTGAACCTCTTGTATGTCACTCTCAGTGCCAACTAGTGTGTAGCCCCTGTAGGGCATGGAGGATACAGGAACTGCAGAGATATCATTGAGGAGGCTTATAAATGGGCTGCATCCTCCATGTTTTTTGCTCTCTTGAATTAGTATTTCCACGGCTTCCTGGGTTCTGCCACAAATTTGAACCAGTCTTGGCATGTTACAAGTCTCCAGAGGCTGGTGTTTCTTCTCATTTGGTCTCAGAATGACATGAGCATTAGCACCTCCAAAGCCAAAAGAGTTGATACTGGCAAGGCCACCTTTCACTGGCGTTGGTTTACAAACTACCTCCAAAGTGCCATCTTGTAAGGCAGGAATATTTGGATTTGGGGTATTGAAATGAAGATTTGGAGCCCACAGCCCATGTTCCAGAGAGAGAATGACCTGGAAGAAAAAACAGTGTGTTCTGTGCTCCACATTTTCTTGTAACAAACATTCTTTTGTTGTTATTGTTTTACTATAAATGACCATGTAGCATACACTAAAGCAACTCTCTTTATGTTTGGATAAAGGGACACTTCAGAGAATAGCATTATTGATGTTACTGAAGTAGTACCTACTTCACCTAGGCAAATTTTAAGTCCATGCAGGAAGTCAGTAGTGAAGTTGGGGGTGGTAGTTTTAAGTTTAGCTTCCAGACCCTTTCTAACTGGAAAGCCATGCGGTCTTGCCGGAAAAGCAGCCTGGCTACTAAGAATATCTTCTTTCTCCTCTTTTAGATCCTGTCCCTTCATCACACTCTGCTTCATCTCTCCCCAGACACACACAGCCAACACAAGCTCTCCTTATCACAATGAATGCTTCCATTTCTGCCTTTGCTGCAAAAGAGACAGGCTGAAGCACTGGTAAAGGAGTTTGCTTGCTGCTTTGCACTCATTTGTTGTCTTCTTGATCCAAAAAAGAAGGAACAGCAGACTGGTCAGAACTGACAGAGCCAAAGGGAAGTACAGAAACAGCGTGAGAGTTAGAATAGCTGTGCCAAAAAAATCAAGAGCTCCCTTCTCTCAGCAGCGTCTCTACAAACAGCCCATGACACCAAGCCCATACTCCTCTGTGGCACGAGTCCAGCAAATCACAGACTACAAAGTCAGTTGCAAACACTCAGTGCTCTGTATGTTCGGCAGTTCCTTCATCACCCCAAAATGGTCAGAGAAACAGATACTGGTTTGGGAACTGTTCTTCCAAGTTGACTATCAGCCATGGCAGCCTACCTGGGAGAGCAACTGGCATAAATGCATGATGTCAACTCCAGTCAGCACGTTTAAAGTTGCAGTGACGTAAGTATCTTCATGCAAACTGTCCTACACGTACAATACTACGCGCTATGAACTTGCTGTTGCTTTACACAGCCTACATATTTGTACTTTTAAGTCTACTGTGGCTTCTACACAAGTTTGAGAGTACAGTGCAGGAGCATACACCAGATTCACCAAGAAGCTTTGCCTTTGCTGTACAGCAAGTAATTAGGCAGGCTGAGTAGTTCAAAGGTGCAGGCGAGTTTTCCCTCCCTTACCAGAATTTAACTAAAGTGGCCTTGGCGAGCCCTAGTTTCTTTCCTACCTATCCACGTAATTAATGGATTCTCTTCAAGTCTGAAATCAGATACTTTCAAGATCTATTTTCCTAACTGACATCTCACATATAAAAGCATTTTATGGAATTCCAAAAGAAAACATTTATGGAAACTGCAGACTTCCTGAGACAGTTACTGTCTAAGAGACAGTGGCCTTGGTGTAGTTTCTGGCTGGGTCTCAAGGACGCCTGATCTGCCATTCTGATTAACTTCCAAATCTTAAAATACCAAGTGCTGCCCAACTTTCAAAGAATCGAGAACAGAGCTTCCAATATCCTTCCAAAGCTTCAGGTGCTTTCAAGATGCCAGATCTGGAAACGAGACCTAACACAACTTAATAAAAGTATAGCAAAAAGATATTCTAGCAGGCATGATGGGTGCCATGGGCTCTCGCCTGCAGCTGTAAGTTCCAATATGAAGTGAGAAAACCGATGAGAAAAGAGTGAGAAAACATGGTGTTCTTCAAAAAGAAATTGTGGCCCTTGTCTTTGCAGTTCTGCATCCTCTAAGAAACACAGACAGGGAAACAGTACCTCAAAGTTATGATCCTGTCCTGACAGATCACAGCAGAACTGCACTAAACAAACTGTTTATAACTTACAACACAGTATGGATGGAGAGGTTTGTTTTATGACTCAGCTATCATTCCTTTTATGAAGAAGGTGTCAGTCTGAGGGATAGAGGTGCTAAAAAAAGTAAACTTTCCTCTACAGAGAGACAGACACTCCTGTCTCTATGACTTATTTGCAGATGAGGCTATTCACAGCAAGTTGTATATATTCAGGTCACAATAACCACTTTAAAGAGCCTAAAATTCTAGCAGTGCCAGTGTATGTGACTTCAGTTTGCGTAGCTCTAAGGCTGTCAGTAATAGGCTTACAACCAAGTGTGAACATTAGCTAGCTCTCTGCTAAGCAGTTTAGCAGCCAGAGCCAATAGATGATTGTCTGCCTACAGCAGTAGTTAGTAGGCTGGTTGCTAAGACAACCAGTTATTCAAGCCAGTAGCCTCATCCCAAAGAACTCACCTGGCTTCTTGCCAACACAAGAGAGAAGAGGAAGAGATGATACATCCCTGACAAACAGCCAGAAGGATCAGCTACTCTTTTGGCACTGAAAGCCCACGCTGCCTCTCATCTTTGGTCATTACCAACTACTCCAAACATTTAAATCCCTCTACTTGTACGCCCCCCCCAAACGCAAACGACTTACAGCAGAGTTCTGTTGGAAGGTCCAGTGTAAGGATAATCAATAAAGCTATCCCAAAGCCTTTATTCTGAGCAGAGTTATGCTCCTGTAGAATTCAGTAGGAAGGGGGAACTAAAGTGTGTGTGCGTGCATGCACACGCTTGTGCGTGCACACAGTGGAGGGCCACCTGGGCATTCGTGTCCAGCTTGCAGAATAGCCACCTGAGCTTTTAAAAGTATTTGCACGTGAAGCAAGAAGTAGATAATTAATGAGAATCACCTGAGTTCTTCTCATTACCAGTGAACATCTTATCCTGGATCAGTGCAAATTTTCCATAAAACAAACAAACATTAAAAAACCCCCACACTGTTGTGTTCCCTCCTTCCCCCCAGTCTTCCTTCTCAAGCCACCTGTTACCTTGGCTAATGCAGCAAGCCCAGAGGCAGGCTCTGGATGACCCATGTTTGACTTGGTTGATCCGATCAACAGTGGCTCTCTCTCACACTGACAGAAGACATTTACAATGCCATTTACTTCCTGTGGATCTCCAACCTAGTAGGAAGAGAATCAGAATGGCTATTAGCTAGCACTTCCAAAACACACCACAAAAGAGGAATCCGAAAGATTAAGATGTCTGGGCAAAATCCAAAAGTGGTGAAGCAGTACATGTTCTAGTAACTTGTAGAAGGGAGAAATATAATTCATTTTGGAAAAACAAAGAATAATTTGATGGAAAAGTGTGGCAAGTGATGCAAGGGAAGAAAATAAGGGACAAGAGAACACTCCAAACCCAAAGGGGCCATGCTGACCTTGGTGCCTGTCCCATGAGCTTCAATATACTCCACTCCTCCAGGTTTGATACCGCATTCTCTGTACAAATCGCTGACCAACTGCTGCTGCATCTCTCCAGATGGGAATGTCACACCTAGGACCAAAATTGCCATCAATTCCTCTCCTATCAGATGATTCCTGTTCTGATTTTAGCACCCTTTCAACTGCTTGGGGCTACCAGGTCCAAAAAAACCCCAAGGAGACTTTTTCAGAATTTACACCAATGTTCTTAGCACCAAACGCAGTAAGCCTCTCAGGCTCTTTGGAAGAACAGCAGAGGAACCAGAAATGGACCTGAAGCAATGAGTTAGACTAGTGTGGGAAGATACTGGTTAACAGAGTACTAGATGTCTAGATCAATCAGAATATGTGAAACTTGGTGTCTCCATAACTGGAGAGGGGGAGAAATGGGACAGCACTAGGGAAAGAGCCTTATAGTCATAACACCACCTACGTTTCTACCATCAGTGCAGAAGTTACTGTAGAGGTGTCCTGAGGAAGGCTAAACTAGCAACAGGACATTCCTGTTACTTTGTACAGTAGAAACCACTACTTGTCTCCTTCAACTTCTTTACAAAATAGGGCCCTGAACTTTGCATTACCAAAAGAGAAACCACCAAACAATAAAAAAACTTCACACATCAAAAGAACCCCACAACAGCCCATTTTTGATAACAAAGACTCTAGACTGAACAGTTCTGTAGGTATCTCACTTTTCAGAGGCTCAAGCCCTACCTTGCTCCTTAAAGCCATCAGTGTTACTTCCAGCATTGACTATTGTAGCATAGATCCGCTTAGCCATAGATCTCTTGGTCAAAAAAACGACAACAACAGCTTCAGAGCGACAATATCCATTTCCTGAGAACAGAGAGAGAAGAACGAGTCACTAATTCTGCTCTGCTTTGAATAAAGTTGCAAAACACCATGCAGTAAGGTCATCTCATTCCTGAGCTACCACTTGCAACAGAGAGTTTTGAGAGTATGACATATCCATTTCTTTAAAAAAAAAAAATATATATATTAATGTCCTAGAAAGGCTCGCTGCTCATCACAAATGATGATAGAAAGTTTCCATCAAGAGACAGCTATTTCCTCTCCCCGATGGCTGAGGAATTAACTATACAGTTTCTTCCCCACAGTTAGTTTTCCAGGTTCAATGGAGCACGCAACACAGATCAGGTCCAGGGTATGTCCCAAACAGCACACCTAGGAACAACTACGAGGCCAGCTCTTTGCTGTATTACAAGAATATCTGGTCACAGACTCCACAATAAGTTCCTCTCATACAACATGACAACCTTTCGTACTAACGCCTTACCTGAAGCATCAAAAGCCTTGCAGGCACCATCAGGACTAAGCAGACCCAGTTTCATGAACTGCACAGAAGTGTTGGGTTTCAGCAAAAGGTTGACCCCTCCTACTAGGGCTGCACTGCACCGTCCATGACAAATTGCCTTATAAGCATTCTCCAGAGCGACGAGACTAGAGGAGCAGGCCGTGTCAATAGCTATGCTTGGTCCTTAGGGAACAGAAAGGGAAAACAAAAAAGCTGATTTTCACTGTTTATTTCCTAGAGTTGCTCTCCAAAGACTACAGGATAGGATCACAAGAGAAATGTATTCAAAAAACGTTAAATAAGAGTTGCTTCAGAACATAACAGGTAATCCTGATGCAATGGGAGACAAGAATCACCATCTCTGCCTGCTTACCAAGTAACAAGGGATGAGAAAGGTGGAAAAAAAATTGCAAACAGTTTGGCTTTAAGGGTATTTTTTAAAATTCCATCTCTGTCTCCATCAAAAAGAGATGTTGTAGCTTCACAGGCAGGTCTCATCTCATCCCCATTCTCACCCTCTCCCTTCCTGGTGCTACTCTTGCCATTATCTCTGTTCTCTGTTGCTCTTCAGAGCAATTCCTATCCCTCCACTCTTATCTTCAATGCCACACACATTTCAAATCATGTCTATGCTTTCAATTACATCATTGTGGTGGCTCTCCCACTTCTTCCACTTTACTCAAAAAGAGCCAACCGTTCCAGTCAGTTTGTCTCTGGGCTAGCTGACTTCTACATAGCTTGATACCAAATAGCAGTCTAAAGGCAGGAAAGGACATAGGCCTTTTTATGAAGGCCTCCTGACATCATCATCTTTCAGATGAATGCCAGCTATGGCCAGCAGCAGCAACTGAGTTACAAAGCCTTACAATGAGTCTTATCACACAGTTAGAACACATTTTCTGCTTCTCATATGCTTCCTTAGAATAGTTGCATGCTACTTTCTCATCTCAAAAGGGGTCTACGTCATCATCTCCATCCCACTCCTCTACAGAAACTGTGGTACAATCATGCTCAAATTGCAATTGCTGATCAGCATTGACAGGTTTGGGGACACTTACCTGTTAAGTCATAGAAGTAGGAAATCCTGTTAGCGAGCATAGCACGCTGGCAGCCAGTCATACTGTATCCCAAAAGCTCTTCTGGATCTTGGCTAAGGGCTTCACCAGCTTCTGACCCACTGGCACCAACCCATACGCCTGTGTCTGTGCCACAGAGGGTGGCCGGATTAATACCTATGAGGATATTGGAAGGTAGATTACAGTAAACGAACTCACCTCCCCAGTTTGCCCCTCATTATATCAGGTGCGCTGGCACAGTTCATGAAATACTACTTATTGTCCCTTTCTGGCAGGCCTGCAGCATTGTTCCCCTGCCTATAGTTACCTTTTATCTGTTTCGGTTGCAGACCTTACAAGTCTTACCAAAGTTCTGGTAGACTCTGCAGTATCTGCTTTTGGCCAGAACACACTGTGCCCAGAGACAGCTTTTCAGCTTAGCTGGGCATTGCTAGAGTCATGTGTAAAAAAGTGTATGGACTATGAAAGACACAAATGCTGATCAGATAAGCTAACAGCTGACTTCCAGTGCAGAGAAAATGAGCAGACCAAAGGGGGGGGGGAAATCACAGCACTTGGAATGTCATGTGAGTGCATGAATATCTATCTCTAGCCACACACAAAGCCCAGATCTGGAGTACAAGACAGAAGGAAAATTCTTAAGCACAAAAGCCAACAATCAGAACAAGAAACAACTCTGCTCTAAAAAAAAACACATAGCAAGCTCAACTTGCAGCAATCTCTGCTGGTTCTTCTCTGTGCTTCAGGAGTTCTGGAGACAAGCTGAGGCTCAGCAGCAGAGGAGCAAGTGTTAATTTTAATAAGTCAGTACTAGTGATGTGGTTACAACTTTTTCCCATGTGCTGCTTCTGTTCAGACATGAAACTGATTAACATGAAGAATAAACTTTTTGGCTCTGTGGGTTAAGTAACTCAAAAGCTCAAGATGCTGGCAGTGATGGAGGAAAGAGGCTCCTGTTTCTGAAAGCACACTTCCTGGGCAAACCTTCTATAGAAGCAGATCAAATGCCACAAGTTTTCCATGAACCTGGCCAATAGACAGGAATACATCAGGCCATCTGCCATTCTTTTAGACCATGGATGAGAATTCTAATCAAGTCATCTTCCTTTTGCACTACAAATATGCCTTTAACAAAAGGATCTATTACGGAATATTAAGGTAGAGCAGAACATACAAAAGCTCTAGAACTGTTGACGTTTAAGTGTTTCTGTCATACCGGTTGTACCACATGAGGCAGGTAGAGATTTGCTGGCAGTCAGCATAGATTTCCTAGTTTGAGTTCCAGAGAAAACAGCTTTGTTCTGACCCCCCGTACCAGTTCTTTGGTCTCCTCTCTACTGTGATGGCTTTCTCTTGTTAGAGATCTCACCACACAGGTGCATGTCTGCACCTGCTGCACAGAGACAATACAGCACAATTCTCCCTCTTCAGTCATTCAGCTGCTTACCTCCATCCAAAATAGCTTCATAAGAAACTTCCAACAGCAAGCGAAGTTGAGGATCCATTGTATGAGCTTGTTTGGCGTGAACCCCAAAAAAAGATGCATCAAATTTGCTTATGTCCTTAAGCTTTCCATTTCTCTTGGGCAGTCCATAAATTCCTGAGAAGAAAAATTCAACACTGAGTCACAGAATACTTCTGTTTTAAAGCAGCTACCAGCTGAGACAAAGTACAGAATGACCACAGCCGATTCTCAATTACATGCGAAACCTCACTTCCCTGTTGCAGTACCCAGAGTGCTGCATTAATATCTCCCTACCCATCTCTCTGAATCTCATTTGGAAATGAGAACGCTGCATTAACAAAAACAATTATCATTTTTAAGACTCTCCCGGATATGGCAGCAAAAGACATCTATCTAGTTTAAGCATTTTTGCTTTGGCAAGTTGTACCAAGCACATAAACAGAGTCCAAATCAGTGGTTCCAGTCAGTTACCACACAGAAGGAAAACAAAAGCTACTTTTCACTTCTGCAAATCACTAGCTTGAATTGGATAGACATGTGCCAAACACTTCAGAAAGACAGTCAGACAGAAAAGAACATTGTAAAGAGCCATAAAATCACAGGACTGGGGTCCCTGTGCTACTTCTGAACCCAGGAAAATGGCAGAGTCATCTTAGTGCCACAGCTATCAACAACAGGTACAGGATTCATGTTACCTTGCTGCTCTGTCAGCGTTCTTTTATTTGGAAGTAAGCTACATATTTATAAGCTACTACTGCATGGGACATGACATTATAAAATGAATTGCATGAGACCTTCATGAAAGTGTTCTGTTCCTGAATTTCTTGATGATATATCAGAAGTGAATTCAGAAGCTCTGGCAGGGTTTTGCATCTGATAAGTCCTTTCCTTTCATAGGATAATTGCTCTAGAACTCAGGGCTCCAAAAGGAGACACAATAAGCACGCACCTGGTTTCCACCTCCGATCATCCTCTGTGACCATATCAACTCCATTAAGCAGGTTCTCCCAAAACTCTTGCAAGTTCTCCGATTCTGGCAGCTTTCCTGCTATGCCTGCAATTACCACGTCCTCCATCTCTTAACTTCTCCCTGCTGCTGAGATCCAGAAAGCGGTAAGATTAGTAAGATTTCACACAGAGAAGGAGAGTATATGTGTCTCTTGTCTTCCTGACATGTTGTGACAAACAAGCGTATTTGCAGGAGAAACACCCACACAGGAACAGCCCACGGAGTCTCTACTACAAAAAGACATCCCAACTAATCAAACGGACCATAAGATCCGTGGGGACAATGAGGATGAGAAAACTGATCTTGAAGGAGCGTCGGGCTCCGAGAACCACCAGTTTCTACATGACAACTAGAAAACGAACAGGTCTAGCTCTACCAAATGCAGGGCCTCTGTGAAGTCAGCAGAGAAGAAAGATTAACATGCTGGAGCAGAGGTGGGTGGAGAAGTTATGAAATACATATAGTAAAACACATAATTACAAGGCAAACCTAACAGGTAGCAAAACAAGTTCTACGATCATTACAAAGTTAAATGCTAACTTAAGAATCAATAATCAGAAAGTTTGTGGGGGGGTGGGGGGGACCCACAAACCCAAAAAAACACACACACACACACAGGAAAAAACCTACACAAACCCACAAAGATTACAATACAACTTAGCATCATTTTAAATACCCTAAACAAGAAGTAAATTTTACATATAAAGTGTTTCCCAACTGGATCCTGCACTGCCACATGTTTAGAGGACTGGGAATGGGGAACTGAGTACATGTGATAGAGAGTGGTGCTTTAAAATAAGAGTTGGCAGAACAGATCTGGATTCCAGATGGGATGAAAAACCCTAGCTGTTGTCCCAAGAAATTTGCATTTTAAGACCCCAATCTGTAAACAACACAAGAGAGCATCACGGTGCATAACACAGCATGGCAGGCCATCTATACAGATCACAACACCAAATGATAGCTCATATATTACAACCAACACACATTTAATTTATTTTCTATTACACTAAAAAAATATTAACAACTAAGCAGAGAGAAGGCAAGTTAACCTGATGTTTCAGTTAAGTTCAAATTATAGTTTGTAGACCCTAAGTAGGCAAGTTAAAGGAGGGGGAAAAACCCCATATATATGGGTTATTTTTTTATATATATATATATATATATATAAATAAAAGTGGTTGCATGAACAAAAGAGGTAGTAAGCATTCACAGTACTTCCTTCAATAATCCTTCTGGTAAGTAGAGGCAAAATATTCTTTAGCGTTAATGTGTGAGATTTTAACAAGTAAAAACCACAAAGAAAACTGGGTACTCAAATAGCTAGAAGTCTGCCTTAATAACTTTGAAGGAAAGACTTTGCTATGGAAAACCTAAAGTTTGACTTCCATCACAGATTATGCTCCACAGTGCCATGCAGGCACTTTGCTTAAGTGCTGCTGGTGCTTGATCATGTCCTCCACAAAACAGCACTAATGGGTACTCTTAGATGAGCACTTCATAGCTGTTTTTCCAACCCAAGACATTTCATTTAGGCATGGTTTTGCAGCCTCTTTCAGGAGTTCCTGATGCTTTTGAGCAAGAAACAGGCCTCTCTTCCACCCACACATTGCTCAAGCGTAACGCCTTCCTGTAGCTGAAAGAGGTTGGGGTGTGTGGAGGGAACGCAAAGCCCCCTGGTTAGCTGAGGTGTACACAATGCCACAGAGGTTGCCTGATTTCTTTTACCCTTCTTCTTTCCTTCAGCAGTTATCTTGATTCAGATCTGTGGAGTAACTGTGGAATTATGCAACATAGAACACTGATGTAGAAGAGATGATTACCTCATCCAGTCTGGCCCTTCTGGGAGCAGAAACAGAAGTGCTCCCGAAAGGACATCTTGGATTTCTGCGTCTTATGCTAAACAGCCAGACAACAGAAGTTCCATTCCACTCTGGTTGTTTATTTAAAAAGGGAAACGCTAAGGACCAAATGCACAAGGCCCTTACTGAGAAACTATTCCCCAAAACTGAAGCGGGCAGTAACAGGCCCAGTCCACTCTCCTCTGAAGAGGAGCCTCTCTGTTTTTCCACTCACGTAAATCCAGCAAGTCAGTTATGTTATTGGCGTCACCAGTGTACCTGGATAAACCCAATCAAGGGCCACAACTCTGCTACGCTTGCAGCACAGGGGGCAGAGAAAGAATGGATCTCGGGCACGAAGCTTACAATCTAAGCATAAGACAAGAGATGTACAAGATGATAATGTGATTATGATTCAATTTTATGCCTCAGCTCTTTGGGCGATGATCTCTAGAGAGAGAAGTATAATTTGTATTTCAGGGGACTGAAACGTCACTTCTGGGATTGTTCCTTCCCATCCCACATCTCTCCCTGGAGTACCAGAAAAACTCAATCCAAGTACGGCCAATCTTGACAAAATGTTATTCCGAGAGAGTGAAGTAATGGAATTTATCAGCAAAGCAATTTTTGCCAACGTTATGAATGTAGTTGAGCAAGACTGTGTCAAAGGCAGAGAAAAAGATGCTGCAGTAATCAAAATGTAGAAGAACAAGAGCCAAAAAGTTAATTTTAGCTGGGTGAATGGGTAAGAAGAGCCACAACTTAAGGATTTTTATACACAAAGAACTAGAAAGATTTAGACTTGACACAGAGAGCTCCAAATGCCTACATCTAAGACAACATACAAATTACAGATTTAGCAGCAGACAGTAGAGATGACTTGCTGTGGAAAACAGGAGTGGGAAGAGGAAAAGTCATGAATATTAAGTCATCCCTGATTAAACAGTGATTAAAGTAGATGTTGCGGCTACCAACAATGTCTTTGGTCTTCCTTGACAGATAATAAGCAGGTAGACCATTTTAAAGTTTGACTTTACCCCCAAATGGTGTATTGTATTATTTTTTACTATATTAGAGACTTTTTTTCTATAGAGCACTTTTAGGCTATACACAGTACATTGACAGTTCTTGAAGTATAGGACATAGCACAGATCAAGAAAGAAAATTATTTCTACAGCTGATTTAAAGGAGACTTGACTACAGCAAATATACAGAAGAGATTGTTCCTACTACATTTGGCGAGCAAGGTGAACAAAAGCAACAGGTCAAAAGAGGAGACAAAGAAGATAAGAGGGACAAACAGGATTCTCTGATTTCTTAAGGCTGTATTTTGTTGGATCCAACCAGACATCTAACATCCTTTTTCCTCTGTTTACCCCACGGTTTTGCTTGAATTGAATTCTGTGAATTCTTCCTAGAAGCTTGCATTTTTAACTGAGAGGAGAAGGGGGAGAAGCAAACGCCTCCACCCCCTCAACATATCAGTCTGACAGACACCTCAGTTAAGCATAAAGTACCACCTCACTGGATTTACACAATATTTTTTGGCAATGATACTACGCTGCTGACTCATTCCGTTTGTGACTGGTAATAACTAACAATCCCTTCTGGTATTATTGACTAGTAACAACTTTCATCACTTTATACCTGCGCTCTGGTTATCTACCTCCCACATTAGCCACTTGACAAGGTTCGTTTGTTTATTGATGCCAGCTCCTTTCTCCAATCATGTTATACCTTCTTAACCTTGTTCTCTATGCACTGGATACCTATTGGTATCCTGTTAGCTTAACGCTATTATCAAACTTAAGAGTAAGTTGAAATACTGTTCTCCACTGCATCTGCAACAGTTTTTTTTCAGTACCTCACTAATCCAGCACCAATAATGAATCAAGAAGAAAAGTATTAGCCATTGTTTTCCAACATCCCTGGCAGCTGTACAGCTTTTTTTTAACAATAATTTTATCTACTGTTTCCCTATAAAAACATCTCGGTGCCCATTAAGCTTGTAAGCTTTTAGAGGGAGAAAGACAAAGAAAGACAAGAAAAAAGAAAAATAAAAAAAGAAGGTAAAATTTTATTTCTTCTCCCACTCACACCCGCCTTGCCAACCGCCGAAGAGAATACTTTTCTTATTCTGCTGTACCTATGTCCACCTAAGGTTCAGTGAGGAAAGGAGGGGGAGAGGGAAGGAAGAAGAAACTGCAAAGAAACAGCAAATAAAACCCAAATCTTGTTTTGCCTGACGCACAGTTCTCTTTATCTTAGACAGGAACACATCGCTTATATTTATTTCACTCTTATTTTGACGGCTAAGAAACTGTTTGCAAAGAAACAGCAAATAAAACCCAAAATCTTGTTTTGCCTGACGCACAGTTCTCTTTATCTTAGACAGGAACACATCGCTTATATTTATTTCACTCTTATTTTGACGGCTGTAATCTCGGTGGGACAGAATCCTCAAAGCCAACTCTGCTACTGTTCCTAGGCAGTCCAAATCTTGATTTTTTTTTTTGGAGCTCCCATCATTGTAAAATGAAACATCCATGACTCCTCCATAGTTTCCTTCAGCACAGATATTGACAAAAGGATTGCTTTCTTAGTTTTTCATTTATAACTACATCATAATCCAGGTTTCCTAATCTCTGATTATAATTTCTAAAATTTGTAATTAAAAAGGTCATTGCATAGGAACTGCACTTGTGAAGAGCTATAATGCCTGCCTCCAAAAAAACCTTTACAAAAATAGAGGCAAACACAGGCTGCTTTTCGTTTTTTAAAAGCATTTGGCTACCATCAATCTGTGTGCTATAGCTTCGACTTAACAAAGACCTTTTAACCGTCTCTTTCTGTTTCAAGGCTGGATTTGTCCCATTGATCACAAGACAAATGAAAAACGGTAGTGTGTTTTCATATTTAAAATGCACTACTTAGCAGGAAACACAATCTGTTCAGAGCTGTTATTTGAGAAAAGTAGGTTAGATTTTGCTCATGGAATCAACACAGCTCTGTTGATTCCCAAGTGGTCAGAATTGATTTGTACAAAAATTGAAGTCCCCAGTATCACTGTATCATGTTTGTAAAATATCTGTTCATAACTGCCCTCCACGCAGGGACCTCATCCTCCGAATCCATCCGCTAAATGCAGCCTTTCACAATGTACTATTACCTTCAGTTTGTTTCAAGAAGCATAGAGGCTGCAGGAAAAGGCGATCCCTTTGCTCATGCGGCTTGAGGCTTTTCCTCCCTTTTGTTTTTTAAGGCAAGACACGCTCCAAACCCCCCAACACCGCTCTCTGAAGGAGTATGCAAGTTAATATACAGAGCTTTAACACCGCCTGTTTCAACCGAAGCATCCGAATAAAGCTTTTAGCTAGGAAAACGCACATTCAGTATCTCAAAGGGCCCTATGCCAGGGAAGAAATGTGGAACAAAAACCAAATAGGAGCAAAAACAGCACAAGGGAGAAAATGATCATCGTGTTGCCGACGGACTCACATAACGAAATCCAGACCGGTGCACGATCAGTGGGTTGTTTCACGTGGGCAGTTGGCTCGTATCGAAGTTCGGCAGTATATGCGGCACCTTTTCTGAGATGGTTCCCTAGTACCTACTGACAACTCACCTTTCGCAACAGCGAAGGCTGATCTCCTCCCTTACAAGCTTCCTCAGCCTGCCACGCTAGTGCTCTTACGCTAACCCACGGCACCGCAGGGGAGCGCAGCGCCGTCGCCCCGCTGCCAGGACAGAGCGGCCCATTCAGCCCCGGCGCCCGCCCGAGACAGCCCGCTGCTCCGCGCCGCTCGCTCGGCGC
>NW_008795314.1:406357-427833 GCF_000699145.1 Aptenodytes forsteri
AGACTCGTTCCCCGCCGTGCCCCCGGTACGCCCGCCTTTCCGAAGGACGGGAAAGGGGAAGACCGCTCTGCGTGCAGGCACCTTTTATCCACCTTCCCCGTAACTTACACTCCCTGAACTAAAGCGAAACGGTAAACAAATCTGCATTTTGCTCCGTACTGCCTACGGCTGCTACTCCCGCACAAAACCCGCCGTCCCGCCTCTCGGTCGGCAAACGCGGGCCCGAACGCCGGGGCGCGGAGAGCCCCCGCCGCCTCACCCTCGCCTCGGGGTAGGACCCGCCTCGGTCGGAGGTCCCGTTGCCGTTAGCGCTTTCCGCCGCTGCCAGAGCTGCGCTGAAGCACCGCGGCCACGCAATCCGGCTCGATCATGACCTTCTCCGGGCAGAACTTTCCCCTTTATCCATATATTCCTCAATACTACAACAGTTTTTAACCCTTTAAGAACAACAGCGATCAGCAATTCACTGTTTTACCTCTTCAGTGCTCTGTGATCGGCTGGAATTCTCTTTTCGACAGGCTCTCCTTCCTCTGCACCACTCAGCAGCATCCTCAGGACTACCTTCTCACCGCCCTTTCTCATCTGGAGTTTAAGAGTCAGTGCCCAATTTGTTAAGTATTTCGGTCATAAGAGAAATATATGAGAATTTTCCCCCCTGTATTTAGGACACACTTAGCACAACCTCCCCACACAGGATCCAAGCAATCTGTTCACGTTATCTATTGTTATTATGCAAACTTTGTTAATTTTCAGCATACCTATACGCTATGTTCTTATAGTTACTCTGAAACAAACCTACAATGATTGAACTACTTTTTTTCTACCACAAGTAAAACAAACAAGAGCTATCATCTTCCCTTACCTACAGCTGCCTTAAGGAAACCCGTTTCTCAGGGAAACTGAATAAATTAAAGTTATGTTTCTGGCAAGAGGTCTGCACGACCAGGCATGCCAGGTGACATACTGGGGGGGGGAACAAAACAATCACAAAAAAACCCCATAAAACCCCTCAAACAAGCAAACAAAAAAAACTAAAGACCTGCAAAGAAACCTGCACAAAGGCACTTCTGAAGTCTGCAGCCCAGGAGCTTATATCCACCATGTAAGGAATAAAGAAGAACGTTTTCCAGGCTCGGATGCAGTGTTACAAAGATTAGGGAACAAACTGCTCTTTTTCTAAGGGCACACTCTTTTCAACACCTGTAAATGCACAGAATCTCACAGCACTGAAATACTGTGCATCTCCACAGTTCAATATGAAACATGGAATTGGAAATAAAAAAAATTAGATCAGCTATTAAAAACTTTGGAATTTATACATTGTGTTCTAGAAATAACCAGCGAGAGCTGTAACCGGTGTGATCTGGGCCAAAATTCCTGTACTTGTTAGAAACCACTATGCTTTGAGCTACAGAAAGAGCTCATTCAGGGCCTGGTTCAAGGGAATGCATCATGTTGTTCCGGCTCATGAACAATGTTAAATGTTGAATCCAATGACAGGATTTTCAAGTAATTAAATGATTTCGAAAGAAGCTCACAAGGCCTCTTCAGGCCTCATATTGGCTTGGTAACATCTCAATGAAATTTATTGCAGATTTAGCATCTGATTATATCATCAAAGCACCTTTGCACTAAAGCAAAACATTTTCAGCAGGGAATAGAAAACAAATTATTCAAATTCTCAAAATCATTACTACCACATTGTCAGATGCCAGAGAGAGCAGCTGTCTGCAAAGAGCATCAGGAAAGCATTTCTAAAAAGAAAAGCGCTACAGAAAAAAAAGCGCTCATGGGTAAGTAGCTCTCTTCATTAATCCTGTCTAGATTTTGTATGTTTTTAGCAGCAACTGAGAAGTACTATTCACTTCGGTGATACCACTCACGGAATCACAGAATCGCTTAGGTTGGAAGGGACTTCTTGAGGTCACCTAGTCCAATCCCTCTACTCAAGGAGGGTCAGCTGGAACAGGTTGCGCAGGACCGCGTCTGGTTGGGTTTTGAGTATCTCCACAGATGGAGTCCATAACCTCTCCGGGCAATCTGTTCCAGTGCTTGACCATCCTCGCAGTAAAAAAGGTTTTTCTTGCGTTTTTTGTATGTATTTCCTTTATTTATAGTAAAGGTCATCACTGTAATATCCCAAGACAGCTCAGGATTACTGGAAATGTTACAAAAATACACTGATTACTTGTTTCAACATCCTGGCATGTTCATAACTATATAGATACCCCTCATTACATCACAACTCATTCAAGTTTTCTTTTAGTTTCATCTGTTGTAAGACTTATTTCTTACAACGCTTCTGTACAATTCTAAGTGTTGCTAATGAACATGTTTTTCACTGCTTTAAACTCTATGCAATCTCTTGTTAAAGAAAAATATAATTACCGGTGTGACAATATTTAAACTTGTGACAAGTTTAATTTTATATTCTTTCATGCTCTCTGAACAAGTGGAAAAAGCTACAGAAGATAAGAACCAATACAGATTCAGGTGTAATCTTTTCAAACCCCTTTCTTTCAAGTACAAAGATAGCTGCACAGGATTAACGGTTGCATTGTTAATTATAAGAAAACAAGTAGGTTGAGGCATCCCAATTCTAAGCTTATATCACATCTACAGTTTCTCAACAAAGTATTTGCTAAAGACCTGCAAGCCCTGCCTAAAGGCTTTACATACGTATTAACTGGGCATTTCTAAATCCATGATGCAAGCAATATTTAACATATATAATTAAAATAAATCAGGATTAACAGTGAAGACTGTAATCTCATAATGTATACAGATTAGGCCTCTATTTTAGGGTTCACAGTGTGAAACAGGGTATTTGTTCTCTCTTCTGGCTGCAAACGTCCCAACTCGACATACAAAAATGAAGCCGATGTTTAGATCTGATTTATAGATTTCAAAGTAAGTTAATAGCAAGTGCGGACCTGGAACTCGCTGTCAACAAAGAAATCAGTCTTTAACATTATAGTTGCGGATTTTTGCCATGTTAGAAGAGATTTTTGGTTTTATGGGATGAGCACAAAATAAATTCCTGGATTTTAACTTCTGCTGAACTTCCAGCCTGGTTCCTCTGACCGTCAAATCTGCAGCTGGCATTTCAAGTTTATCCTTGGCTTTGATATTTTGCTGAGATTCTTCAGATTGCTCAGTTGAATGTAACACTTCAAACTCCACTGCTCAAAAAAGAAATAAAAATACTTTGTAGTTATGTTTGTATTTAATTACAAGACTGGATAGTTGAAGAGAACTGGTTTACTCTTTTTCTCTAAATGTCTTGCTGCCATAGTGCCACATTGTCGAAGTCTTACATTGAGTGAGTAACAGAACCATTTCTGTACATAGGAGGCACAGAACTGTCCATTAAGGCGTGCTACGCTTCGCGGTATAATACATCGGCATCTCATCTGTACCTGTTCTTCTCCATTAGCATCAGACTGCTTAAGAGAGGAGAAAGGAAGACAGCTGGAACTGTTAAAGTCAAGCACTACCTATCTGTTCAGCTGGTTTTAAACATCACATTTTACAAGTTTACCCTTCTCTCCATTGTGACAGAACATCTGTATCAATCAAGGCAATACCAACACACTGGACAACACGATACAAAGTTAGACATACCTGTTCCCGTACTGTGAAACGGTGATAAAGTAGTTGGCTGCAATAGTTTGATCTGTTTCAAGAAATCACCAGCAGCCATAAAAGCTGCAGGAAAGCGTGTTTGGATATGCGTGATCCAAAGGGCTCAAAGGCAATTCTGTGTGCCTGACAAAGCTGCACTACCACCATTATCTTTTGGGGTCTTTTTCATCTTCTCTCACAGAGGAAGGCATTTACTGTGGAAATCTTCGTTTCTGTTGTCTAAAATATCTGCGTGCACTAGAGAGGACTAACTCAAAACCTAACATGGTTGGGAAGCAGGGAGACTGGTCTTAATACCAATCAGAGTCCATTCTACAGCCTCTCGCATAATTCTCTGAAAACCACTATCTCCAATTAACTGAACTTTAGTCTTATCACAGGTTTCATTAGGTACGATAAGTGGAATTGGTCAATCACAGTATTCATTGTAAGCTATAAGTAATATTTACAGGTGCTTGACTCCAGCCACTTAATCCTTATTTTTCAAGGCACTGAGATTTTAACTTTTGATTTTCTATGGAGAGCCAAAGCAGACGGCAGAAGTAGTCGTAATATACTTGCGATAACACACACTACAGCATTCTGTACTAGTTGAATTTTTTGAGTATGACAGGCTTCAGTGCCAGGTACTATTCAATCACATAAGAGGTGCACAAATTGACAAACGTAAGTTATTAGTAGGATAAGGTAATTTTTCATAGTCAACAGAACATGGTAGAAAGTCCAAACAAAGTTCTACATGGGAGGAAACAAAATATATTTTTGAATTATGGAATTAATTAATCTATTGAGGGTTTATAGCTCTATGCAAAGCATGATGCTGTGGCTAGTGTCAAAACATGACACTTTTCAAAATGATTTCTATGTTCAGGCTTAGCTTGAACCAGCTGTTCACTCATGTGTGTGCAATCTCTGCACTGAGTCAGCTTGGTGGCATTTGTTATTACAGGTGGCAAAAGCTCAGTGGACTCCTGCGCTATTGATGTGAAATCATGTTGTTCAGCTTGCCACCTAGTGGCTACCTACAGGTGTAGAAGATAAGAAAGAGCTTGGAAGACCTTTGGGTGTATTTTCCTACCTGAAAAAAGGACTTTCATCATTATAGTGCATTACCCTAGCCCTCTACCACATCCGGCAGACAATAAAGCAGAATTTCACAACATCAACAGTTTAGAACAGTGCAGGCAGCAGTGTCTGAAAGGTACTGGATACAGCTTCAAAGATTATTTTGCTTGAACAGGAGCCGCAGCAGAATGAGATTACGTCTTGTTTGTGGTCTAAATAACAGCAATGAGCAGATCCATAAATAGCACACAGTCAACACTGCTTACAGGCAATCTATACTCCCTCAGTTTTGAAGGGTCTTTTGCATTCAACCAAGGGGATGACTTTCAGAAATAATGTGGGAGGCCCTATTCCTGTAGATCCAAAGGCAAAGTAACCAAGCACCAATGCATCACATGCACCCCTTCCTCTGAAGTCTTGTGTATGCTTGTCTCTTGACGTTAGTAGAGACACTACAGTTATAACTAGTAAAGGCTACTTAGTTAGGTGTTTGGAACAACAACACAGAACACAAGTATTCTATATGGCTATTGTAAAATTTTGGACTGTCAAAAATCTGTGTTAACACAGAAATTTAAAACCATGAAATTGCAAACTCGTAAGGTTAGTTCTAGAAAATAGAAAAAGACAAAGAACCAACGCCCCAGAATTAGAAATGCTATTTAAAATGAAATATTTTAAGAAAACACTGAATAAGGACCTTCATACGTTACTGGTTCTACTTGGGACTGTTCACATGTGTGAAGGACCTTGAATAAAATCAGCATGAATATGCACTGTGCAGTAAAATTTAAATGCAGTAGCTTGGTTTTCACAAACAATGAAAAAGCACACCTAATTTACAAGCCTGTAACTTACTTTCAGAAGTGACCTTGGCAACAAGAGCTAGTAAGATCATAGTTAAGAGCCTAAACTGCTTTTGAAAATGGACCTAAATATTTAGTGTATTGAAATGCTTAACGTATCTTCTATTTCATGTGTGTTAACTACAGTCAGAAATTAATATTCACAGATTTTTTTTTCAGAACTAAAGAGATACAGGTAGACATGTTGTATGAGCAAACTGAAATTTCCCCAGATGGAAAATTTCATTTAAGAAACTTGTCACTAGATATTTGCTTATGGCTAACTGTTTCTGAAGGAACACCAACTCAAACAAGTTCCTATTCAGGAGAAGAACATTTAAGTGAAGAAAATGTAACTAGGGGATTAGTTAATATTTGTGAAACACTTCAAAGATGAAGTTTTATGTAACGCAGAAAAGAAATCATGAGTCTTTCTCTGATTGGAGCCGGAATGAAGCCAGAGCCAGAGCGCTCTTTCTGTTTGTTAATATTTTACCAGATTCTTTCTCTGGCCAGCTTTTTACCCACATGGATTGCTCTTAGAACTGTCAGTGATGTCAAAGCTGTTGAAATTCTGTCTAGTGTGGAAACACTTAAGATAACTTTTGATCCATAAAGTGTAGAATTTCAGACCACAGAGCTTTGCAAGTAACAGTAACAATGAGAATTATAGCAAAAGAAACTCCCCTACCTAAGTTCAACTAGTAAACCAGAAAAGTTACTTTGCTTCAAAGCAGCTCAATCTCGCTCTTTGTCAGGCTACAATGTAAACTCAAATTAATACGCCCAGGACACAGTTGTGAGTCTCTGTGGAGGTGGGGTTTCTCAAAATGTACAGTGGGACCATCCGCCCCAGCCTCTGTTGACCCAAGGACATACAGCTGACCAGGAGCTTTTCACATGGTACCACAAAGCACCCTTCACAGTATTGGCTTCACTCTAAATGCAGTCATACAGTTGAACTTTAATAGGTGATGTTTGCCTTTCTTTCCAGAAAAACTAGTAAGTGTCTCCAATAGCCAGTAAAAACTTTATTAAGCTAAATTACTTGAAGACAAATAAATTCAAATTTTCTAAATGTTTTACAAAGCTTCCCTTCCTCCTGCCTAACATTTATTCTAAAATCAAAAAAGGCTCTATAGCCCACAGGTGAATAGAGAATCCCTGCAGCATGTACAGAAGCTAATCACACGGTTGTACACACGTGTCGTGATTTTCAGAGGAAAGCATGCAACTCTTCTGACAAGCAACTTTCCTTTGAGGATGGCCTGTCATCAGCGTTCAAGACGCACATGATATGGATCACCAACCAAAGTCTCCCACCTGCTCTCAACCTCTGGGATAGGGCATATAAAAATGAAAGAAATAGAAAAGCTATTTCTTACTAGTACAGTCTACGTATGTAACACTGATGCTTTTAATATCATCACGGCTTGTACCTGTCTACCTCTGTAGCAGAATCTTTTTCTTTCAATAATACAGAACAATAAAAACACCTCAACAGGGAACTTGTGTTCCTTTTAAACCCTTTCTTTCTACTTATCTGCAGAATTAACATACAAATTATTAAATCCATCTCATTCCTACAGTACAAACTAAAAATGAGCAGGTAGAGTAAGGAGAGAGAAAATTAAAATATCTCATAGCCTTCTGACTTGCTTGGAAGCTTCCACAAGTTCTGAATTTGACAGTGAAATGAATTAAGTATGTAACAGTCCACTTCAGTAATTCAGTGTTAACATGTAGTCATAAACACTCCAAAACACATTGAGTCATTGAATTGTGTGATACGTTGGAAATACAGCAAATTGCAGGGCTTACTTGACATGCCAACCATTTTAAGTCCCAACAGGCTGTTTTGTACATGAAAAAAATGAGTGAAGCTGTTCAACAGGTTCAGAAAAATAATTCTCGCACTACAATTGTTTCTGTTTCACCAGAAATGCCCTTAAAACACAGCTACTGGTGTGACAGACTTGTACAGAGTTGAACTTGTAAAAGGAATGTTTGAATAAGCAAACTACCTTGCTTGCTTCATTGCAAATCATTTTTTGTCACTGAGCTTTCAAGTCTGTGTGTGTGTCACTTGTATCCGAAAGCCCAGTACCGAGTCACTCCATCTTAATTACGGTTCTATCCACTGTAACCATGTGTTTGATGAATATATTAAATTCAAGTGAGTGGTTTTAAACAGGAAAGATTGAATTAATTTTCCATAGCTCAGGCATGAAAACGAATGCAAACCTCTGCTAAAAATCAGAAGCAGAACTCCTTGAAAATGTTGTATATTCTGCTCTGAGGTGACGTTCTTCCAAAAAAGAAAGATTTTGCTTTCACAATCTTGTTTTCTGAAAGTCTAGAAGGATCAAGGATACCATTTGGATGGTTTCCTGGAGGAGAAAGCTAAGCAACATAAAAGAGTTTTTAAAAGTCCTATGCTTGCAATGCAGTATTTCAGGGCCTGCAGGTTGGAGTAAGAAGCTCCGCTCAAGTGTTCTTAGGGTAAATCTGGATGGAGAGATCAAATTAAGGTTGTTCTCAGGAAAGTATCACCCCTTATTGATGTGTCACTTGTTTCATGTTGGCAGTATCATCTTTCCCTTTTGCTATTCTCTAGATCCCCAAAAATCTACAGTAAGTTTTGCAACGGTGGCTGGAAATTTCTAGACATTAAGAAACTGATGTCCTTGTAAGGTTGCCAGTGGCGTTGCATCATGCATACAGCAGCATGAAACTGCATGGCACTATCAGTAATATTTCAAAGACATTCTTTTGCTTATCCTGTCAATATAGGCCTGACCTGAAATACTCTTCCTATTTCAGGAGCAGCCCCACAAAAAAGGCACATGAATCATGACTGTCAGCACTATGTCCATTCCAGTCCTACAGGTCTGTCAATGCATAATTACTTTGTCCCTGCAATGCACTGCTGTTGTGAACAAATACATTTATAATCCATTCTTCATTTTGAAAGCCCTTTTAAATATTATTTTTTTTTCTTGTGTGCTGCTAAAGATGGGTCATTGCATCTACACACTGGTTTAAAAATAGATGTAATGTAGGTTGGAAAGGATCTCTGGGTGAAATGTCACAGTGCTTATCACTCCCTGCTCAGAATGTATCTTGACACAACTTGTGTCCATTGCCTCTTTTCATTTCGCTGTGCACCTCACAGTCTGTCTCTGTCTTCTCCAAAATCCCTCATTGGGTGGTTAAAAAGCAGCAATCAGACCACCCACTGACTCTTTCCTTCCCACACTGAACAACCCACCTCTCTAAACCTCTTCTTGTGTAACATGTTCCAGTGCCCTTAGCTGTCTTAGTGGCTCTCCGCTGGACTCCAGTTTGTCAATCCTTTGTACCAGAGGGTCCAAAACTGGACACAGTACTCTAGATCTGGCCTCACAAGTACCAAATAGAGAGGAACAATTCACTTCCCTTAACCCGCTGGTTGCATTCTTGCTCCTGCAGTCTGGTATGTGGTTAACAGCACATGAGTATCTATGTAATGGTAACAGGTCGCTATTAATATAAAGCTCATTTGAAAAGGCTAAATGGCTGCCATATTACTCCACAGCTGCCATCAGATCTCAGGAATAATGATGATGATAAAAATAATAATATCAAAACCAAAAAACCCAAACGACCCGCACAAGCCCCACAGCATTGTAAGAAATAATTTATTGAATGCTACGCCTCTTATTAAAAAATAAAAATCACCTTTACTTGGAACATTCTGGAGAAAAGTTTGTCTGTCTATTCACAAAGATCTTCAGTAAAGAACAATCCTTCTGGGGAACATACTCCTTTATTAGCCATCCTTAAAGTTTTTCCAGTATTGGAATTTAAGGCCATTACTTTTTGCCCCATCCACAGCAGATGTTAGAACACTTTTGCAAAGTTTTGCCAATGAAGGACTACTTCATGAACAGGCCAACAGTTTGGGAGACATAACATTCATCTGCAATACACTGCTCAACATAATGGCTACCATTAAGAAGCTCCTTTACAATTTGCCTGTGAAGAGGCTACACTTTACTGCACATATCTTACAAATGGCGCTCCTGCTAAAATTTCCAAGAACATGTGGTGTTTTTTGTAGAAGTATAACATTGATTAATGTTCAGTCTATGACCTAGGTTTTACCTTCTCCTCTCATCTTAACCCTGATACTGTCTGACATGTAAGGTCAGGATGCTGTCTCACATATAAGAATTTGCGTCTGCTTTTATTTTTTTATTTTCCAACTTGTTGCACTGGACTATAAAATTCTAGTGAATAACAATACCTAGTTCACTGTGTGCCCACAGGATATACCACATCATGCCCATGATCTCAACTTTTGGCCTTTAGGTCTTAGCACACTAAGCAGTATTGTAGCTATTAACCTGCCACAAAAATAATGATTAAGCAAGGATTTGCCAAATTACAGTTTGATCTAACACAGTCACTTGGCAACACATGAAGCGTGCAATTCTCAGGCAGACACTTTCATATCTGCCCCAGATAAGGTTTAGAATATGTCAAAACAGAAGGGTATTTGCACTTTCCAGGAGTATTTAAAAAAAGGGGAGAAGTATTTGCAACAATGGCATTAAAACCAGAGAGCTGTATAGGCATTCCTTGTAATTCTTACTTCTGCTGGCAACAGTGAAATTCCCTTCAAGTAACTCATTAGATCTGCAGATTCTGACTACAGGACTGTAACAACAGTAGCAGTCATGTAAAAAATCTAGTGGAAGGGGGCAGAATCCATGACCGTACTTCCGTTCTTCTAGAAGAGTCAAACACTGTGACTGCTTTACAAAGCATGCTTACCTTGGTCAGTGTTCTTTTGAGGACTGAGAATAGAAGGGCTTGATCCCATTTCTAAAGCTTGCCAAATACCTTGGCAGAAATTATGTGCTCTAGATGAAGAAAGCTGGACCTGCTGGGCTTGACTAGCATTCTGCCTGAGAGGCTGACTTTGAACGATCTTTGAGGATGTATCTGTCTTTCGTTGCTCTGGCCCATGCTTTTCAATAGAGAAATCCAGCTGAACCTGTTCAAATTCAAACACAATCTTACAGACACACATACTTTTCACATCAAAGACATCTGAAAATTGGTTAAATCTCATAGTGGCATCTTGGTCTTGGAAAGATAGAAGGTTTCAGCAAGAGGTAAGACAAAAGAAAATTATTATTTTTAATTTTGAAAGGTTTTACAAGAAGATTAATGACAACATCATGGAAGGGATTGCAAAACCCTAGTTTATTAAGTGTTAACAAATACTATTTTGTACAGGAACAATGCATAACTTAAAAAAAAATACATACATTTTTAAGTCTTCCAGGAGATGACTGTTGAGCAACTGCAATTGAAAAATCCAACTGAAGGCAAATTACACTGATGATAAAACTGCACTGTACCTCAGCGGATGGTAATTCTGTTTCATCCCCACAGCTGCTTGGAGTTTCTTCTTCCTTTGAGCTAGGACAGGCAATTACAGAAGAGATTCTTGAGAGATGCTGTTGCTTTGCATACTGCAGCTCCTAATATGAAATATTACATTAACACAAATAACTCAGTCTCTAAAAATAATACATTTATAGCTCAGTTTGCTGTTACACTGCTTGATTTAAAATAATCAGTTATAAATCATATTAAACAACATTATGTTCCCTTCAGATCAACAAGGCCAAACTACCTCCTAATAAACCTCTTACTAAATCTGTTCAAAATCTACATTTCTTGCTGCTGTCACTATCGTCCCGCTCGTTACTCAAATTTATATCGTCAGGGTCATTCTTCACTTTTGTCTTTTCCCATGATTAAATTACAGAAGAAAAACTCCTAAAGTAGTCCTAAAAACCCAAATAAAATAAAGCAGCTATGGAAAAGTAATTTGTCAGCAGCTAAAAAAACCCAATTACCCCACAAAGTTTCACCAACTTTCAACATGTAGCAATTAAAGTGAGATTTGATGAAAAGCAAACTGCTTCAGCCCTGTCAAAGCAGATGAAAATAAACATAGAAGTCTTTTGCTATATATATTTAAGACTAAAGAAACAAAACATGAGCCCATCATATAAAGTAACTGACACTGAAATTCCTGTAGGTATGATAGAAATAAATTCTCTCAGTTTTTGGTAAGGATGATGATCTTGAACACAGGAGCAAATGTAGCCTGGCTAGTAAGAGTGATTACCTAGAAGAAAAACACCCAAACTAGAAGAGCAGTGTTTGGAAGCTCAACTTGGAGCTCAGCTTCAGTGCAGGAGCTGAAGCCTCAGCGAGTATGTTCTGGGTAAGGAGCAGCCCGGAGTGAGACTACTGAAGATGAACAGCTTGGATATAAGAAAGGCTATCCTTCTTTCTAGTCTGGACAAATTCCAGCAGTAACAGAGATGATCCCAAACGTTCCAGAGCTGGAAAGATCCTCAATGACAGCCACTTCAACCATGACCTCCAAGCAACCCATGAGCTGAAGAGGTTGGACTACTACTCCTGGAGTTTAGCACACCATCTGCCAACTCACAGTCAAATGCTACCTCTCCAAGAGCTATGGACACATTGTATTTTTAAAATCTATTTATTCTTACAAAAGCAAGAACAATCTTTAATGATTCTACAAAGAACATGGGAGACATGAAATGTCAGAAAAATAGCAAACAGTACCTAGCTCATTAAAAATAAGGCAAGGGAAGACTGGGATGGATGGGCAATGACTATTCAGCTGACTCTTAAATTGAGACCAATAAGTTCTAAGATGAGTTGTGAAAGAAAGAAAAATTAAAGAGGTGGAGAAGAAAAAAAATTGTAAAAAATGTGGTTTTGAATTGTGGCCATTTTGCCCACATCTGGAAATTGCTTTTATATACGTTTAGTATAAGCATTTAGCTAATACTTTTCAGACCTCGATCCAAGCAGTGCACAGATGAAACAAGCAGGCTACAAAAGGTCTACGCAAATGCTTTGCTGGACCCTGATCTCCTTTGTAAAAATTATTCCCGGCGTTAGAGTTTAAGAAACAGTTCACTGAACTGAAAGTTCAAGCGAACAAAGGATGCCAAGCTTGTGACTTCAAGTTAATAAGATATTCACAAGCATCCTAAACAAATTATATATCCACAAGCACGCTGAGGCATTCCACAGTAGGTTCTCCTGTTGGCAGATCACTTTCCAGGCTTCCTGCACGCTTAACAGCTGCCTCACCTATTTCCTTCTGAAACCCCGCAAGAGGGAGATCAGAATCATATGCTCAGGACTGTCATCTAGGACCAGAGTTGACCTTTTCACCTTGGAGTTTTACAAGAAGTTTAAGATCTCCTGCTCGAGAAGTAGCCCATATCACTGTCCCATAAGATGTATCATTGATATGCCAGCAAGGCTATTTATTTAATGCTCCCCGATTCTTTTCTCTGAGGACCTTCCTCACGCTACAGAAGATGCTAATACTTCTTGTGACAGTGCTGCTGTGACAGCTCTTGATCAGGTCCTCGGACTGTCAATGAAGAGTTGCAAAACAGTGCTGCATTCCCAGACCTGTTCTCACAGAGCTCGAATAATTTGAGCCTTCCCAGTCTCAGAACCCAGATGGCTTTCACTCTGGTATGTCCCAACTAGTATTTTTTGATGCCCTCACTAATACTTTTGATGTCAAAAGAACTCGATTACATAAATTTGGTAAAATATACCAGATTCTCCAGCTCACGTTGCACTTACCTGACCGACCTGTTACAGTTCTCAACTTCTGTTATCTTAGACTATCTGCTATATCTAAGGAAAAATAAGTCTCCATTAGCTCTGTAAAGGTACACCAGATGGCATTCTCAGTTTATCACTGTCTGATGGATGGTTTACAATGTTTGCTTACACTGCAACCTTTAAAACTTCTTCATTGACTAATGGGCAGTAAAGAAGAACAGGGGCTTATTTTCACTCAAGCAATCTGTTCAAATCTGGTTCTAATTGACTCTAACAGCATAGCCTTTTGGATTTCAGGCAACCTTTCTCTATCAAACATGAGTGCCCCTCCTGTAGGATATCTTCTGCTAGGAAGAAGCTAAGAGAAATTCAAGCACCTGTGATAGAACATCCAAACACAGAGTTCTTCCCTGCCACGTTCCCTTAGAACATATTCCAAAACGTTGCCATAGATTCAATCCGACAGATTGACCTTAGACAAGAAACACATGTACCCATTTTCTTCCCCAAATATATGCCTTTCCAGGCTGAAATACTGCTGCATACTTTGGATGCCTGGCGAGCCTTTTCCTTTCAGATTCAAATGTTTGAGCCCTCCAAACAAGTACTACCTGGTTTTACTACTATTCTTTATGCAAGAAAATAGCAATCCTGTGCAGAAGCCGGATAACTGTCTGCCTAAAGACCTGATAGCAGAACACTGAACTTGTCCCTGTCAACACTTGTTCTCAAATTTAATTGCTGGACTGATTGCACTTCAACTTTTTACAGTATTTTCTTAAATCTACTGACCCAGAAGTTTTTGTAATTAGTCCAGCTAACATCCCTCCTGGGTATAATTACACAGATAATCTGCAGCGCTGTTTCACTTCACAGAAAAAAAAAAATCTATTTTCAGCAGGACTAAATTGCAAATTGAAAGCGTGTCATCCCCAGACACACAACTGGTTAAATTAGTACCAGCTGAGTCACTTAACCTTCATTTACCTAATTTGTAGCACTTATTCTAAGCAACTACAGAACTTAATGTTTTTTTCTTTAACACCATTCTTAACTGTAAGAAAAATCAAATATTCATTAGAATTTACTTCCACTGGCTCTTGAAACTCAACTTTGTCATTCAAACTGTCTGGCCAGATGGTTCATATACTTTGTAATACACCTAGGCCAACTAGATAACATCTGAAGAAATTAGCGGTAACTTGAGGCTCAAAAAACCACAGGATGGCACACGCAAAACGAATACGTGGTTATTCCGTCTTACCTTTTTAGAACGTGTCTAGATGTAAAAACGTTTAAGATGTTTTTAGAATGTGTTCAGAAAGTAAAATTTTCAAGTAAATGACTGACAGTTGTGATTTCTTAGTGCAATCTGACAACAAGATAGGATTATCTCCTGTGTAGTTTCATATTATCACAGAGATCTTAGTATGTAAAAAGAGAAACATTAAGCTTCAATCTCTGACATATTCCTGGATGAACCTTAGTAATCCACAAAAAGGCTCTCAATCTGTTCTTGATTTCAGTTAAGAGAAATAAGAATGCATAAAGAGAGAATTAAAAATAAATAGGATCCTCCAGAGGAGATTAGCTTTAATTCAGTTGATTTTTCCCCAAAGGCAGAGGAGACTGCAGTTTCAAATAGGCTGGAGGCTGACTGCTCGGAAAGCAGCTCAGCAGAAAAGAAACCGGAAACCTGATGGACTACAAGTTGAACATGAGGCAGAAATGCATTCCTGAGGCCCTCGGCCAACAGCATCCTGGGCTGCATCAGGAAAAGCACTGCCAGCAGGTCAAGGGAGGTGATTATTTCCTTCTACCAGGCACTGGTGCAACCACATTTAGAGTTCTGTGTCCACTTTTGGGCTCCCCAGTACAAGAAAGACATGGACATTCTGGAGCAAGTCCAGCCCCCAGCCACAACGATCAACGAATTGGAGCATACAAGGAGAGGCTGGGGAAGCTGGCTTTGTTTAGCTTCCAGAAGAGATAAGTCAGGAGTGATCTTTTCAACATGTATAAGGACCTGATGGGGATGGTGGGAGGAGGTAAAGATGACTGAGCCAGACTCTTCTCAGTGGTATACAGTGAAAGAACAAGAGGCAATGGGCAGAAAGTGAAGTACAGGACACTCCGCTTAAGCATAAGGGGGAAAAAAAAAACCCAAACCCCAACCTTCTTTACTGGGAGGGTGATCGAACACTGGAACAAGTTGCCCGAAGAGGTTCGCAGTGGAATTATTTCCCCAACTGAACTTGGTTAATAATTCTACTGGAGTTTTATGCCTCGGAGCAACAACCTCACCCTTTCTGAAAGAACATTGTTTGTTGCCCTCAAAACTACGACGACAATCAGCTGCTCTGACTCAATCCTCACAGGAACAAATCTGATCAATTAAGTAAAGTACATAGTGAAATCCCGACTATCAAAGTCACTGGGAGGTCTGCCACTAACTACTATGGGAGCCAGGATTTATCCATTTGTCTCTCTAATGAAAGCTGCAATTTAACTAGTAAAAGTTGTATTTTAATTACAAAAGGTAAGAGACAGGTTAATTACATATCCCGCTTTCATATATGGAGAATGTGCTATTACAATAATTTGGACATGGGTGCTTTAAAATCCCACCACTGTGGGTATTTGGAAATATGCTCACTGATTAATAATTTTCAAGTTTATCTTAGAACATACTGCAAATCCTTCAAATGGCCTATCTTACTTATTTAAAACTAAGCTTTATGAAACTCGTAATTCAGGATTGCATTTATGCTGCATTAACACAAGTGTTTCTGAAATTCCTTGGATGAAAATCATGTTTAAAAAAGTTAATTGTGAAGTCCCAAATATAACCCTTTAGGTAAATGGGGAACATCTGGCTGGTGGCCAGCCACTAGTGGTGTTCCCCAGGGCTCAATTTTAGGGCCAGTTCTCTTCAATGTTTTTATCAATGACCTGGAGACAAGAGTTGAGTGCACACTAAGTAAGTTTGCTGGTGATACTAAGTTAGGAAGACTTGTTGATTCCCTTGAGGGTAGAGAGACCTTACAGAGAGATCTTGATAGACTGGGGTGCTTGGCAATCACCGACCGTATGCAATTTAACAAGAGCAAATGCTGGATTCTGCACCTGGGACCGTGTAATCCTGGATGCCTGTATAGACTGGGGGACAAGAGGCTGGAGTGCAGCCCTGCAGAAAAAGATGTGGGGGTTTTGGTTGATGGTAAGCTCAATATGAGTCAGCAACGTGCCCTGGCAGCCAAAAGGGCCAACCATATCCTGGGGTGCATTAGGCACAGTGTAGCTAACCAGCCAAAAGAAGTGATTGTCCCACTATACTCAGCATTGGTGTGGCTTCACCTCAAGTACTGTGTGCAGTTTTGGGCTCCACAATATGGGAAGGATATAGAAATATTGGAATGTATCCAAAGGAGGGCAACAAAGACGGTGAAAGGACTAGAGGGCAAGACTTATGAGGAGCAGCTGAGGATACTTGGCTTGTTCAGCTTAGAAAAGAGGAGACTGAGGGATGACCTCATTGATGTCTACAGCTTCCTCATGAGGGGGGAGCAGAGAGGGAGGTGCTGATCTCTTCTTTCTGGTGTCCGGTAATAGGATGCGAGGGAATGGCTTAAAGCTGCATCAGGGGAAGTTCAGACTGGATATTAGGATGAAGTTCTTCCCCAAGAGGGTGGTCAAGCACTGGAACAAGCTCCCAGGGAGTGAGTGGTTCAAGAAGCATTTGGACAATGCTCTTAAATACATGGTTTAACTTCTAGGTTGCCCTGTGTGGAGTCAGGACTCGGAAGATCCTCATGGGTCCCTTCCAGCTCAGGATATTCTATGATTCTGTGAAATCTTCCAGGGTACCAAAGGAAGATTTGAGGTAAAGTTAGTAAAAGACATTTAAATGCAGAATTTTAAGGAAAGTTATATTCATGGAATTAGAACTGGCTTAACTGCTCATTGTCACTAGATTTCAGAGAGCATATCATTACCTGTGTTGTAAGCCTGTGCTGTAGATGCTTTAAAGCTGATAGCCGACACTGTGTTCTTTTGACAAGCTCTCTTGGAAAAAGACTACCAGAGGCAATACAAACTGTGCAGTGCTTAGAGCTAACAGGATGCCAAAGTCCTATAAAGGA
This sequence comes from Aptenodytes forsteri, assembly GCF_000699145.1. NCBI lineage: Eukaryota > Metazoa > Chordata > Aves > Sphenisciformes > Spheniscidae > Aptenodytes > Aptenodytes forsteri. The sequence goes on from NW_008795314.1 coordinate 423,744, forward strand.
GAGAAAATACTGAGGAAGGCATTCTCTGTTGTTATTTTGCCATCAATATTACATTCCCAGCAAGTGTTTATAGTGGATATAAATGAACCACAGAACACAGGCCTTCTCATTGCAGATGGATTCAATGCTATGCAGAAACGGGCCTCGTGTTTCTTTCCTTTGCTTCCTTGCCAGAGCAATTGTTGCATGGAACTTAAATGTTCACAGTGAAATCTTCTTACTTTATATATACTCTTGATTCAAGTTCACCCTATAGTATGCTTATTCTGCTTTCTATTCCACTTCCATAAAGCATTAGTTTTTATTCCAAGAGATAAATTACCTCTTTTCTGCTCTTCAAAGAAGTCTTAGCTCAACTTCCAGTTTGCACGCTGACATCTAAGCACTAGGCAGTCCTTCATCTAAGATGTTCATCAACAAAAAGTTACTGCCTACAGACACTCATTGTTCTATGTTAGCACCTCCTATCACAGGATAATCTTACTTGCAACAATTAGCACCACAGTCTCAAACAAACTATGCAGATCAAGAATCAGTCAGACCCAGTACTTCGTTTTCACATTAAAGCCTAGCTCTCTCCAGCTCAAAGGATGAAATGATTCCCAGGTTTTATTCTAAATATATAAGCTAGTACCCTTCTGTAGAATAAATTTACCTTCTTTTAATACCATTCCGAGTTCTGCCCGGAGTCTGTTTCCCATTTCAATCAGCTGCTGCTTCTCTTGGCTCAGAATTGAGATTTTTCTTGCTGCTTCCTTCAGTTTATTTTGCATTCCTTGTAGAGTGCAGCTGACACCATATTGAAGACCAACACCAGGACTTACGTCAGGTAACTGTTGTCCAAGATCTACCATCTTTTCTCCAAGAACTTTGGGTTTTGGCCCCTGATAAAAAAAAAGATAGTGCTTATAATGAATATTTTGAAAGTGTGGTCTGTGGGTTTAGAGATTTGTACAAACACGTGTTAGAAGCCAGTTGAAGAAAAAGTGTAAAGTTGAAGTCTACAGCCCGTTTTTGAGGGTCCATTGTCAAGATTTTGTTAGCAATATAGGGCAAATTAAACTGCGGAGCAAATCACTGTAACAGCCTGGGACGTTCCCACAAATATTGTTAACTGTAAGTGTAAAATAACACACATAGGATAAACACTGTGTAACTGTAAACTAGAGAGCAGTTAATTTTTAGATAAAATGTGGAAAAAAACGACTTTACAGCAGATAGCAAGCTACCACAAACCCTTCTTTGTGTAATCATCGCATGCATACACACATATGGGGTAGATATGACTCAAAACGTCGTTCTAAAGAGAAAAGCTGCAGAGTGAAAAGTAAAGATTCTACAATCGGTTTTGCCTTTGCAAACCTAATTGAGTCCACTTGCACATATACATTATGATAAAGTATTTACCCAAAAGATCACATCCTTGTTTTTCAAGAGTTATATACTGTCCTCTTTCAGCCCCCTTACTACAGAGGAGACTTTTCAATATCCATTTAAATATTCATCATTCACTGAACAAATCATCTCCCTATAGGCTTTTTAAATACTACACATTGCCACAAGTATCTAAATATGTCACATACGTTAAAATCATTTTACAAAACTCTTGCTCATCTATATGTTTACTCTTCTATAAATAAACTAGTTAGAAGGGTACTACACTGTAATTGTGCAATCCCAATCAGTTTTCAACTAAATCACCCTGAACACTGCGATTCAAGGAGTACACATTGAAAGGTGTTATCCATACTGGCAAAAAAACCAACCACCATTGCCTTAGTGTGTCATGCAACTCCCATTCTCTTATTTCTTTGGATAGTTTTACCATAAAAGAGGAGGCCCTTGAGAACACACACGGAAAGCATACAGGTACACAAACACTGTGGGGGAGAAAGGTGGAGAAATTAGTGCAGGACTAGAATCTAAAAATACGAAGACAGACACCAAAGTCGAAGAGAAAAGGAACACCACTTTGGCGTACATATAGCAATTTATATCAAAGCAATTAATATAAGCAGACACAAATTATTACATTCTACCCTCATCATATGCACAGTGAAATTAACAGACTAAGGTTTAACATAAAGAGAGGTCAAGGCAATGGCCAATTACGGTACCACTGGTCGTCACACTATGTTCCACCTTCACTGTACCAAGAGCCAAAAGCACATCACATGGCTGGGGCAGGAATACCATTTGCTTAAACTTCTGTTTTTCCTGAACTTTTCATAAAAACATTCAACAGCATTTCACAGAAGATTTTTTTTCAGGTGACAGACTGTAAGTTGTAGAGTTAGGAGTGGAACTCCGAAATCTTTTTACCTTTAGATCCATGTCCGGAATAAAACTCTACAATACAAAAGAGAAAACATGGAAAAGATGGGTACTAAAAAAAGGTGGGAGGAAAAACTCTCCTCAGAGCTGATACAAAGAGAAAAGAAGAAAAATATACATACAGGCAAAAGTCTACATGCCTATTTTACTAGGTTCCACAATAAACTTTCCTCTTTTTCTTTAGCTACATTTTAGCTCTGGAGTCTACCATTTTGAGATTATGGTCCCAGAACCTCTGTTACATTAAATGGAAAAAAAGAAAACTATCACTATGGCTCTCTGTATTGACTTCACATCTGCACCTCCATGTTTAGTTACCATTAATGCTCAACAGATTCTGAACGCCCCGAGGTAAAAATATTTTTGCCTGTAATTCATCACAGCCTTAAGTACATCCTTAGCATGCAATTAATAAATGTAAGAAGCACAGAGACAGGTGTAGAAGAATGTTAAAAGATAAGCACTTCTAAAATCCAGTAAGGAATTCTAATGAAGTTTTGCCCATTGTTTGCAAGATATTCTCAGGACTGTTTCCAGCTGCCAGTCTATGCCTAAGAAGGCTTGTTATGCACTAAGGAAGAAGAAATAAAGCAGACAGCAGAAATACACAGGAAATGATAGTGCAACATCCGTGAAGACACCATTAGCTACAATTGCGGCATTTTGTTCACTTAAAAGTTTTGGCCTGCACATCTGCTATTTACTATATGCCTATATACTTGTGCTACTATAAAGCACAAGTAATTCAGAATTTCACAGTGAAGGTGCACATCGCTGCCTGAAAAGCGTTCTTGTTCTTATATCCAGCCCTGAGCATTCAATTATAGTTTAGCATCATGAAGCAAAGGATTACTCTCTGGCACAGAGAACGTTCAGTTCCTATCTTACTGTCTCCAAGGCAAAGCCGCTCTCTACTTTTCTTTTAAGGCTCTATCCCCATGTAAAGAAACGCGACAAAAATGAGAATACATCTTGGACAGTAGTTTGTAAAACATTTTCTACAACAGAAAAGAATAGTTGGTATAAAATTCAGTTTTCACCTAATTCTGGAAGTGGCCAAAGAGAAAAAAAAAAAATCTGTGTTGCTATACTGGCATGCAATGATTTCCTAAATATAATTTGACAGCAGGAACAAACAAATCTCCTTCTATATTCAGCAAAAAGATACAATTAAGATTAAACATGATCTGCACCTGGTGGGTTGCGCATGTTTTCACACAAGGTTCCCAATGCTCCAAAGTTTTATTTAAAGATTGATATTGTTTCAGTACTTAAAGCTCTTAGCTTTTAATGTTATCAGCACCTCTCATCCTTATTTATTACTTAGCTATTATTCAATTTTCTCGAACTTAGATGGTTACTGGTGAGTCTTAACAGTAAGATTAAAGCATGAAACAGATATTGGTAGATTTTACAGATGACTTGAAAATTACAAACCCCTTATTTAACCTATCTTACTTTAGACTCCGTTCACTACACCATGAAATCGCCGGGAGACAGGAAGGGGAGAACATATAGTGACTTACTCCTTATGTAGTATTAGATATTTGTCCCAGTTTTCAATTCCTTTATTATTTTTCCGAGAGATGCCTCTGTCACACTTTAATGCTGATATTGTTCCTACCCTTTAAAATAATACAATGGGAACGACACCTGTAAACCCTAGAACTGAGTAAAAATACTCCCAGAGCCAGTGAGTTTTTCCTTCGCGGGTGGTGAGAGCTCCGAACCGACACTGGCGCTCAGGTAAATCTCT
>NW_008795314.1:427965-451955 GCF_000699145.1 Aptenodytes forsteri
CCGCACCACATCCTAGCGCGGGCCTGGCGGAAGCGAGCCCCACGAGCCGGCAGTTGGGAGGTTCTCCCAGGAAAAGCCACCCACCCCCCAACCGAGCACGCAATGCCATTTGCATACCTATTTTGCATACCTATCTCCAACCAAGGCTCCACAGGACCTTCTCGTCAAGAGTCCAGTCGTGACACAGTATCTACAGTTACATCTCCATGCACCTTATCACAAGGCGTATTGAAAGGTCTTTGGTATTTTAAAAAAAGGCTAAAATATGGATTTACAATGGAAAACTTGAAGAGGTGGCACACAATAGTTTAAGAATTTGCAAGTGGAAAAAAAATATCAAGAAGGGCTTGAAAGATGAGGAGTGACTTGTGCCAGGGAATGACTAGCCAAAATTTATTGCCTAGAAAGAATGAGCATAAGCTTGGCTGAAAAAATCATTGCTGGCTCTCATCTAAGTTACACTCATTACTAACTGACCGCATAAGCATCTATTGCTTCAGTTTTTAATATTTATTCAAACAAAAATAATATGCTATGTATTTAATTACACACACACGTGCATACAGATACTTCAGGTAGCTTTAACCTCTTCATACCTTTTCTGTGCCTGGGTTTACTATACAATCCAAGTTAGTTGAGCTGACTTTGATATTGCTTAAAGCGGTTCCAGTTGGAATTTTGTTTGTGCACAATGAACCTAAAAGAGAAGAGGAGTATAATATGAATGTATATGTATTTACACAGAGTTTAGGCTTTCATAGCCACAGCTGCTTCAGAACTCTGTCTCGTTAATATACACGTATACCACTTCAGGAGATATATTGTAAACAGAGCTGAAGAAATATAAAAACCAGTACAGTCTCACAATACACAAACATCAGTCAGCTACAAAATACAGAAGTGACTAGAGATGACACATTAGAAAGGTCAATTCATGGGTAAGGAGCACAGAGAAGTTTTTATTTCTTCCAATACTGCATTATTTAATTATTCTTGGGAAACTGGCAATACTGAGTATAACAAGAATAATTAAGACACAGTAGCTTCTTTCAATCAGTTGAAAAAAATCACCAATAAACGGAAGTTCATCCCGAAAAATTCTTCTTTTAGTTCCAGTAAAAACGTGAGTCTGAACATACTGATGTGTATAGACAAGTCAGGGGAGAGAACAGATGACTTTCTGGAAACCAGAAGCGCCCCTCCAAGTTACTCTCCCATTGTCTTAAAAATTTCAGATTTAACATTATCATATCTTTCAGTGATTGAATATAATCTCCATACCTTTTTAAAAGGGATACAAGAAAGATTATTTCAGTTGAATAAAGTATTTCAGCCATAAAGAAAATGGATAATACATTTCTGAAAACTTACATTTATCAGCTGACAAAGATTATTGCTTCTCTTGGGCACTGCTAAACTCTAGCAGCAGTAAATCTTTTACATATTGGACTATAACATCTTCAAAAAACAGTGGACTAACTTTAGCTGCCTGTGACAAAAAAACTATGCTTGAATTTGTTTTTTATTTAACAGAGGTTTTGCTTTAATTGGTTATTAATGTTTCATTATTAACAAAGCTAGAATATGCTTATATTTATTAAAAATGCCTGCACACTTAATTAGCTCACAATTTCACACTACTGTACAAATGACAGTTTAAAACTAATTCTGCAAACTGGTAACACAGAGACCCAGTCTCACTGCAAAATTAAGACAGAGAAGCATAACAGCAGCACAACAGTTGGTGCAACAAAATATGTTTCATCAAACCCATCTTATTTTTTCTGAAATACAGAAAACAACGTATGGTGGCTCTGGAATAGTTTGAAGCAATTAGAAATTAAACATTTACATAGATGAGGCACAGAGATGTATAAAGGAGCTATCTACCTGCTTACATAACTGATAAAAGGTGCTAAACACAGGGCTACTTATTCCACAGAAGTAAAAGATGTCCTTGAAAAAGTTATACCTTGCCTATTTTAAAAAAAAAAACAAAAACAAATCAGAGCTGGTTATTCTATTACCAAGTTACAGTTTATTTCCTTTCCTCTTTTCTCCAGACTTCCAAAAGTCTCAAGAATGTTTATGAAGAAAAAAATACAGTTTTGTTTCTAATCAGGCCTGCATGAGAGCCAATCAAAACCAAACTCAACAAGTTTTCAGAAATTTACTACAAAACGCATCTAGTTGTAATGAACATACCTTCTGCAGTTTGGGGTTTTTTTTAATGTTATCAGCTTTGACTTTCCCATGAAGGATAACGAAAAAAAGTAAAAAAGAAAGTGTAAGACATGATATACTGAAATATTTCTAAGAGATGCTAAAAATCACCCAGCTGATGTGTGACAATATCTGGTAAAGGGATGCATTTGAAAGTATTATATATTTTCAATATTGAGATGTTTTTAAATTTTTAGCTTCCTGACGGAGCCACCACAAAGGCCACCCAGTAAACATACTAACAAAGAAGGGTATCTCCTTAGCCCTGGCTGTAGTAGGCAGGACAAAGAAAGCTTGATGGGTGCAGGACAAAGAAACTGTGATAACAAACTGACCTTCCAGGAAAACAGGAGTCGGCAACAACTATACCTGTATTGAGATGTTTTTAAATTTTTAGCTTCCTGACGGAGCCACCACAAAGGCCACCCAGTAAACATACTAACAAAGAAGGGTATCTCCTTAGCCCTGGCTGTAGTAGGCAGGACAAAGAAAGCTTGATGGGTGCAGGACAAAGAAACTGTGATAACAAACTGACCTTCCAGGAAAACAGGAGTCGGCAACAACTATACCTGGAATTCATGCCGTATGCCCACTTACATATCTACACCAAAAAAGTATAAAAAGTAACTCGCTACCTACCCAAAATGAGCCTCTCTGCAAGAGCTTCCCTGCACGCAATCTCCTGGACAGACCAGACCCTCACTGGGGACGCCTGGCTGACTCTGGACTCAGTAATGTGGATCATCTTTGAAGTGAGACTTTTTTTTTCATCGTCGATTAGCCCCACTTCTGGGAGCGGTTTGCTGAGTGTCATACCAATAACACCTCACATAGTATGTTTATAGGCACGTACTTAGGTAAAGGTTTGTAAGAAAGACATGGACCTGTTAAAGCGGGGGCCCATGAAAAGGATCAGAGGGCCAGAATACCTCTCCTATGAAGAAATTTTTTACAATGAGGGTGGTAAGACACTGCAACAGGTTGCCCAGGGAAGCTGTGGATGCCCCATCATTGGAAATGTTCAAGGTCAGGTTGGACGGGGCTTTGAGCAACCTGGTCTAGTGAAAGATGTTCCTGCCCATGGCAGGGGGGTTGGACTAGGTGATCTTTAAAGGTCCCTTCCAACCCAACCCATTCTGTGATTCTATGATTCTATATACTTGCTTCGCTAGTTGGAATTCTGTAATAAATTGTAATATACATATATTTGCTTTACTCTCGCAATGTATATAAACATTTGCTTTCCTAGTGGTAATTTTGTAGTGACTTACAGTGTGTGTGTGTGTATATTTGTTTTTACTAATAATAGTTCTGTAGTAATTTGTAATAAAGAAATTCTCAGAATCTCAGACCTCTGTGTGCTTGTGTATTGTGGAACCCTGAGAACCCCATGGTCACGATCTTTACACACCCGTGGGTTGGATAGCCCTCATAGGTCATGACCGTGACCGCTACACTTCCTTAACTGAATTTTAGAGTTCTGTGGCAAGAGTTGTCACCTTGCTCTGCAAGCTGTCTGTTTTCTGTCAGAGGAAGAGTGGACAACATCTGCTCATCAAGACTCTCCATTTCTTTCCTCATTTGTGCAATAGCAGCCCGAAGGTTGGCATTCTGCTCCTGCAGCTTTTTTATTTCCAAGGTAGGAATATCTTTGCTCAAAGAACTTTTATCATCATACTGAAATATCTGTAAAATAAAAGTACAACACAGTAACAACCTTCATTAATGAGCAACACATATTCTCTCCACAACAGCACACACACAGATCCTAATACTTTCAATCCACGAACAGACTTGGGAGAAAAGAACCACAGGAAGAAAAGAAAGAGATCTGGTTATTCTGGGGATTTGCCAGGAAAAAAAGCGCTACAATGAGAACCTGAGATGGGGGAGGAGGCTGGCCACAGAGGTGGCTCTGTCTTATCACTGTTGTTCTTTGAAGTGTGCTATCTCTCTCTCTTCAATGCATGGGTAACCCATCTCCATAAAGAACTCAGTGGCTCAACAGCAGTCCCCTTTCTGACCTGCCAAATTCTTGAAAGTGTCATTGGAGATCATTTGTTCACAAAAACATAAAGAGGCTGGACATCCTTTACTGAACTGGAAAAGGGGAAGGAGTGTATGGATTACATCTAAACAACCTGGACAATGGACAACATCTAGAAAACCTCTAAGCACTTCAGTTCTAAAATAAGTAGCAATGTCTTCCTTTTTGCGCATTAGTTACAGATAAGCTAACAGTGAACAATGTACAAGGAACATTTGTCAGATAATGATTGAAGCTCTGCCTTCACAAAGGCCTCGAAGCCTGACTTTTGGAATTATATTTGGTGGAAGTGTGAATTGATGAGCAAATGTCATTCTTACAGACTTTCAGAACTGAAGAGGCTGACAAAACCCAGGTTGCCAAAGCTGCTTTAACTACTGTAAAAAATATAATTTATATCAGTAAAATATGAGCAGCTTGCTTATAGAGTAACACATCCCAGAATCATTCTATTTCTTATTTTTTTGAAGGGGAATTGCTCAGTGTTTTCTCCATGGGCTGCCCACAGCCTTAAAGATTATCTTAGAGATTTAGTTTGGAAAGCTAGGCACAGGAAAGACATGGACCTGTTGGAGCAGGTCCAGAGGAGGCCACAAAAATGATCAGGGGGATGGAACACCTCTCTGATGAGGAAAGGCTGAGAGTTGGGGTTGTCCAGCCTGGAGAAGAGAAGGCTCTGGGGAGACCTTATTGCAGCCTGTCAGTACTTAAAGGGGGCTTATAAAAAAGATGGGGGCAAACTTTTTAGCAGGGCCTGTTGCAATAGGACAAGGGGTAATGGGTTTAAATTAAAAGAGGGTAGAGTCAGACTAGATATAAGGAAGAAATTTTTTATGCTGAGGGTGGTGAGACACTGGCACAGGTTGCCCAGAGCGGTGGTGGATGCCCCATCCCTGGAAACATTCCAGATCAGGTTGGACGGGGCTCTGAGCACCCTGATCTAGTTGAAGATGTCCCTGCCCACGGCAGGGGGGGTGAACGAGATGACCTTTAGAGGTCCCTTCCAACCCAAACTATTCTGTGATTCTATGATTAATTCTAGTCCTGTGTGAATGAAGTGATGGCTAATCAGGACAACAATGTGAAACGTTCCAGGTCACAAACTTTAAGAACTGCTTTACCCTGTCACACTAAAGGTTGCTAGCTCCAGAATCCAATTCTTGACAATAGTCAGCAACATATGTTTAGGAAAAATATAGGAAAAAGGACAAATACAGAAATGCTTCCTCTCACGCACCTCCTCAATTTCAACTTTGGGGGAGGGAAGAAAAAGGAAAACCAGATGTGACAAGAAAACCCAAACACACAGACATTGATTGGAAAACACATTCCCTGGTCACTTGAAATTCCAGTACAATCTTCAGGAAAAAATTCTAGTAGGACCAATGGGATACAAGACCAGGATATTTATAGGGTCCTGACGTTATTTACTTCTGCTGTTTCTTCATTCAAAGTGCAACTGCAAACATTTTTAAAGAAGTTACATTCAACTGATGGCAGTGTATTATAACTGTGGTTTCATCCAAACAGAGAATGCAGAATTTAGATTCCACCCCTGTAAAATCCTCTCTAGCTGATGGAAACATTTATCATCAGTCATTTAAGAAAGGCAGATACTATTTGGTACAAGAGTATTAGGAAGCCCTGCAATTGTGGAGTATACACTCCTACAGTCACTAAATGAATCCTAATTCACAGACCTTCCAGACCAGATCTTTTCAAAAAGGAAAGGACCTCCTAACGACTTTGTATCAAATGCTGCTAATTTATGTTTCTGAGCCCAAAAACTGTTTCTTTGTATTCAACCCTAAATTGTTGCAAAGCAGCAGTTCTGCCTCTTGAGAGGGAAAGGCAATCCATGAGGCCCTGCACATAGTACATCTGTCAGCAAAACACTTCAATCTCAACATTTATGCCTTGTACAGCCTCAAACACTACTCCTTTTCTGTCTTCTCCATCAATCCCCACTTCCTTCAGTCCCCTTATTTCCCCAGCCATAAGTCTGTTCTGTGAGTGTGACCTGGAACGCTAATGGCCTTCTAATTAAATTTCTCTGTCGTAAAGACAACGGCTGTCCTACAGCCTCTTTCTGCTGTGGCTCTTTCTTCCCTAACAGTACAGCATATGCAGAAGAGGAGGATAATCTCTATTCTCCTTTTACAATCTCTCCGAGGCTGTCAAGGTGAGGAGAGGGGAAAGGGAGATTGAAAAGGCATGAAGGGAAAGGCACCAGTAGGTACCAATACATCACCCAGGTGTGTTCTGAATTTTGGGGCCCAGAACTTCATCTCTACCTGTAACATACACACGAACCATCGCAGTTTGAACCAGAAATACAACTGTTCCAGATTTTTGCCAGTGGAAAAGGGTCTAGACAGAAGACCACATAATCATCCAAAATTACTGTAAGCAATCTTTTCTTATCTGTGCACTTGTACAGTATTATTAGCATGCTCCAATTAGGCAGACATGACCTAAATCATACTCAAAATCAGTTACAAGCAAGATTTTCCAGGCTGGTGTGTTTCACACTTCTGTTGCTTAACTGAAGGCCAAGAATGACTACTGCAATATTTCTAGCACCCTCATGGGGTCTCAGACCAATCTGAAGAAAGGACCTGTATGCTGGATACTGTACTAGGGTGTATTTAAACTTTAATCTTTCTTGCCTCAGTCATCTGAACCAGAGGCTAGCCAACATACTATTCCTTCTTTAAGAAGGCTCATTGACACAAATGTTATAAATTTTAAGCTTTTAATCACTTTCCCCCCTTTGTTTGTTTACAGTTCATTTTGTACAGAAAAATTGAGAGAAAAGGTTCTAGTTCAGAATAATAGCTTTTTTTTGTTGTTTATTTGTTTTTTAAACAATGGCCCTCCACATAAATCAGAGACAAAAATGGTTTTGCTGAGATGGGTACTGCTTATCCTGCAGGCCAAAAGTGCAAAACAGAGACAGAGTATATTAACAACAGAAAGAAAAGCGTGACAATGAAACAAAGTCTTGCCAACAACAGTAACAGTCAGTTACAGTGGAAGACAACAGTGAATGTGAGCAGTAAAAGAAGAATCCCTCCCCAACCCCGATTCTCTTGGTGTGTGAACGATCAATTTGCAAGTCAGTCCAGTTTGAAATGAAATTGGAAAAACAACTTGCTCCATAGTAAGTTTTTGCTAGCAGTCTACTTTTGTCTAATTTGTTATAAAAATTGTTTTCAGCAAGTATCTTTCTGAATACAACACTTCCTGCATTCAGAAACCACTAGGCTTGCTTAACACTGCTTTTTCTTATCAGCAAGCTCTGATAATACACTCTAACTGCTCACTGTTGAGCATCTGTAGCTGCCCAGTAGGGCGCACTGCAGCACACTCTTTACTTTCATTCAAAAGACGATTTTCTACTCATAATGCGTCATCCTCCAGCATGGCTTCAAACCAGCATTACGTTTGCAATTTTGAATGGCTTTTTTTTTTTTCTAATATATGTATTTTAATAAGTAGCAATGAAAACTAGTTTGTGATACTAAAATAAAAGATGTTATTTTAAACAGCTGGCAAATTAGTATTTTGCAGCATTGACTCAAAATTTTAACTTTACAACTTCAAAAAACTACCCTGAATTGCAACTAACACAGAGCCTCAGGAACATTCCAGAAATCAATTCTTCTCATTCTGATGTGCCATGGTGGTATAGTACATTGTCCTGTTCTGGAGCAAATGCCTACACCCAGCTTGCTCCTTTTGCCAGTGAGGCATTATGATCAGAGCCATAATGAAGCCTGTGACACCTAATCTATGCGTACTCCAGGCTAGGTATGTCTATATTTTCAATTAAACATATGAAACAGATGAACTGCTTACAAGAAGTCCAGTGGAAACAAGCCCCATAAAGTTGTCATCTCAGAATGAATTCATCCAAGTCAAGACATTAAGTGTTGTCTAACCTGTTTCTCCCCTTCAGGTAAAACATCGTGATTAAACGATGCTTGTATTGTCTGTTCTCCCTCAACAGTCAGAGCAGAAAGAAGAGTCTTCACTTCATGCAACCTGTAATCTGTTTTCTGCAGATCAGCTTCAACCTAGGAGGGAGGGAAGGGAGGGAAAGCAGAGGACATCAGCATCTCAAGGACAAAGGGTTTAGAGATTTAAAAAAAAAAAAAAAAAGAAAGAAAAGAAAAAGAAGGAAATCAAAGAAAAAGATATTTTAAATCACAGGACAGGGACTTAAAGCATATCCCCTTTTGGCTCTGTCAAAAACTGCCTTCACAGAAAAATAATTTGGCTTCATTGTCTCATCTTCTGTACGTGAAATGGACAATGTGGATTCATCTCTCAGATGTGTTCCTATGCTACACCTATTGATGCCTATGAATCATTTTGGGAAGACAACAGTAAAATAAACCACCAAAGTAAATGCCTGCATTCTAAACTTTGTAAACAAGTGTTTCCTCTGTACCCCTGAATTTACTAGGCAACTGGTCATTGAGAAGTATCGTTAGCCCATTGTGTAATAAGTCTCTAAAACAATAAAAGATATATTTCATTTTTCAGAAACAAAAGCTTGTACACTTCACAAAATAGGATTTTTTTTCCCATACAACAATACTTCGAGTTCTCCAGGACTAATATTGTTCCCTTGATAGAATTCAAGCTGTACTGTGATCTGAAACTTTTTGGCCTGGGGCTGCTCTAAGAGGGATCTTTCTTCTGCTGCTACAATGTCAAGAGAAAAGCAGTGGCATCTCTCAAGCTGACTTGACTTCATTACAAGGGAGAAAAGGCTGCTATTAGAGATTGTCCATGAAAATTAATCTGGTCTCTGATCAAATATATTTGATGAACTGCTGTGCACAATACAAAATTACTGTTTTACAGATTTTTGAAAAGAAGACTGAAGTCATGCCTCCCCTGAGAAACACCATGATGAAAAAACTCCATAGCTCTCTATGCAACAGATGGTTCCTAAACAGCGTTGATTTGAAATTCTTACCTGCTCTCTTGCTGAAGACAGGCTTTGTGTTAGATCCTCTGATTTCTGATATCGATTACTTTCACCATTCTCACAGAGCTGCTGCCAGTCCAGTTCTGCTTGCATTTTACTCTGTTCCAGAATCCATTCTCGCTCAGCTGCTAGATACAGTTGTTGTTTATACCTATGATACACAGAGCAAAGCTGTTGATTTCAGCAGGATAAATACTGAGGATGTTTTGTGTTTGTTTTTTGTTTTTTTTTGTTTGTTTATTTGTTTGGGGGTTTTTTACATCTCAGCCTTGCTTGCTGTCCTCATCTTTCCTTGTTCTATTTTCCAAATTATCTATTTTATTCTATTCCACTCTAAGTATTTTACTGGACAAAAGCATTTTAATTGCTTAGAGCTCAGCAGTCTCCTAGGGTCCATCTGTATGGGTATTTAGAATCAGCTTTGGAGGTCACCTCAGCTCAAGCAGCATAAACTGCTCTTCAACACCGATACTGCTCTTGGCAATACCATCCACAATATTAAGCATGTTGCCCATTTGCTAATAACAGAAACAAGATACAAAAGAGCTAGGAATTAAAGTTGTTGGATTGTCAGGGCAAAATTCCTAAGCTCAAAGGCTGCTACATATATATACATTGAAAACACACTGCAGAAAGGGAAGAGATAGGAGCTGCACAAAATGAGACAAAATTCATATTCAGAATTTAAGGGCTTTCAAGACAGGTTCAACTGTCATATGGCTGAGCTTTTAAAACACAAAGCTGTCAAGACTTCAGGGCACTCTTTAAGATTGGTTGTAAATGTCACTTTAGACAAAGTCTTAGTCTTTACCATTCTGCATCTTTCTAGAATTTGGCCAACTGTGCCCTCAACTTCTCTTCCTGTCCATGCATTGACTGAATTTGGAATTCTTTAAAGGCAGACTCCTTAGAAATCTCAATCAGATGAGAGTCTTGGCCTGTTTTTAGCACTACAATTTCTTCTTGAAGTCTACATACAAGAACAACCCCCCTCCCATGTTAATATATACTCGCTTAAGACAATTAACAAAACGTGATGCAATCTTGGATATAAAACTGTTCAATGACTTTTTTTTTTTTTAATTAGGAGCTCAGAGGGATTTTTTCATGAGCCAAATGCATATTGTAAACCATGCATCTCCAGTCATAAAAATGCAGGCCACCTAAGCAATTCTTTAGTTTCCAGTGGCCGCCTTGGACTGGCAGCTGCCTCTTTCCAGGCTGGCTATGAAAGAAGTTCTTTTCTTCTGGTGTGTTGTTCCTTCTCTAGGTTCCCAGATACTTTCTCTTCCACGTGACCTCATTTTCTTGTTAAACCTTGAGGAGATGTTTCTTGATTGTGTCAATTATAAAACTAATGTTTATATGCATATATTGAAATTTTACTACAAATTTTGTCGCAATAATATACATAGAACAGCCCAGGTTGGGAAGATCATCTGGTACAACCTTTCATGGGAAAGGGAGCCTAGATGAGATTATCTAGTACCCTGTCCAATCATGTCTTGAAAACCTCTAGTGATGAGGACTCTACCATGTCCCTGGGGCAGTTGTTCCAATGATTGATTGTTCTCACTGTAAAAAAAAAAAAAAAATATTCTTTTTTACATTGAGATGAAACCTCTCCCAGTGCAACTTGTACCCATGGCCCCTTGTCTTCTCCACATGACTCCTTGTAAAGGGAGCACCTCCATCCTCTTTGTAGCTGCCATTAATGTACTAGAAAACTGTAATGAGATCCCCTCGAGCCTTCTCCAGGGAGAAAAGACCCAACTCCTTCAGTCTTTCTTCACAGGGCAGGTTCTCCAGCCCTTTGATCATCTTTGTGGCCCTCTTCAGTCCATCGTGTCTTTTTTCAATTGTGGGGACCAAAACCGGACACAGTACTCCAGGTGTGGTATGTGTTTAACCATGAATTACTGTGAGCTTTTCACATAAGTAAGTTGGGCACAAAACTGGTAAGTATGATGTTCTGAATTTCCTTCATCACAGCCTATGAAACAAGATAAATCAAGTCACTCACTTTCTAATTAGAGCATCTTTCTCTCTTAAACAAGCACTGTGACTCCATTCTCTTCTGCATAGCTCAATTTCCAGACTTTTATGTCTCATCTGCAGTTCTCTAATCTGCTGCTTCAACTTTTTAAATTGTTTGACTTGGGCTTCTTTCACTGAAGCTAGCATTGCATCCTTCTCCTTGGCAGCATGAGCTAGTTCTTCATGCCTAGAAGATGTAGAGAGACAGAATGAAGTGAGGTTTCAAGCAACACAAGCACGTTATTTTTTAGGACTGTTGATTTACTTTCTTATCAATTTGGTTCAAGCAAATTCAAAGAATCATTGTCGGAAGCAGTAGAAACAGAAATCAGTATCCGCTTGTCAGTAGAACAAGTTGTGGGGAGGTCTTTTGCGGTTGTTTTTTCAAACTAAGAATGCCCCTATTTAGCTGGACTTAGGACCAGGGCTGAATCCTTCTTATACCACTGCAGAGAGTTTAACTCCAATTTATCACAGAACTTTAAGTTTGTGATTAGCACAAAGAACAACAGTATTTCACCTAATTATGGGATCAGGGTGATCCTAAATTTAAGTTTTGGGGGTTTTTTTGGTTTTTTGGTTTTTTTGTTTGTTTTTTTGTTTTTTTTTTAAGATGACTCATAGAGAAGCTATTTTAACAGGTGAACTACTCCATTCAACATACTCTTACCATACTGAAAATATTCTTCACAGTAATTGAACAATTGAAAGACAGCTATGATCAGGTGGCCCAAATAAGAGACTGTAGGGATCCACGGAGCAAAAACGCTTCCTTGAATGTTCAGTTTTCATTCACAGATTAATTTCCTGAGCGTGCACTTACACAAAAATAGAGACCAGGTTTAAAGTAAGAAGTGAGTTGTTAGAAGAAAAGACCACCAAATAGTGCCTATAGAAAACTCAAATCTAACAGTAAATAAAAAAGGAGACATGCAAGCAACAGTTTCATAATGTTCTTACACTCTGAAATTGACCTGCATATAAATCTTCAAAATATATCCAAAGTTTTGGATATAAAGGATTAAAGCAAAACAGAAGGAACAGCAATTAAACTATGAGTAAGTCTTATTTCTTAAATTTGAACTAGTGAGGAATAAAACATAAAAGGTAAAAACCCCAGTAATACTCTGGTTTGCATGAGTTATTTTCTGTCACTATATTCACAATCTGTCTGTAGCTGCTTGAGAAAGTATAAAGTTGTGACTGAACACACTGGACTTACTGGATTCAAATCAAGCATGTGAAATATGAGACACCAAAACTAGCTGTACACTCTAGAATTGGGATGAACTAAGTTTTTTCATTACATATACTGCTTGGAAGAGGTACTCCTTTTTGCAGTAAAGGCAGAAGGTACCATTGAACCATTAAAACTTCTAAGGTAAAATTTTATTTTTAAAGTGAGACAGATTACATCCAGAAAGAATGTAGCAGAATTAACCTGAATCCATGCGACTTAGGAAATATTTCATACAAAGGGTTACCTCTTTCTGTTGTAACAATATATATTACCAGATCAATTAATCCATGTACACCATCCCAAGCTATTGCTAAAATAAAGAGTATGTGAAGAAGAGAAGTTGTGGAGTTGCAGAGTCTGTGAAAAGCAGTTTATTTTGATCATAATCAAAATTGTACAATACCAAGCATCTTTCACAGCAACAAAATCATTGAACTGGTTTTCCTTCTCCAGTCTCAAATCAAACATTTCTTCTGTTTGCAGTGATTCTGGTGTTTGCATTTCAGTCTCTTTGAGGGCCTCCAGTTCTCTGGTCAGCAGCTTCACCTTAGAAAGGAGAAGAATAAGACTTAAGAATTCTAATGAGAACCTGATATAACCTAATTTTTTAAGAGGTCCAGAGACCTTATACAGTTGAAGTGTTAGCATCAGCTCCAGAAACAAACAAAATAGTACAGAAAGTTGTGAAGTGTTTTTTTTTTGGGGGGGTGGTTCTTCTGTTTGTTAGTGGGTTTTTTTTTTTAATTTGTAAGTAACATTTTGCATGGTATAAGCATTAGATCAACAAAGCACTTTAAAACACCTTCCCCATAAGCTATAACCTCTGCTGTTATTTAGATTTCTACTCCCGTATTACTGCTAAATATCCATTTTGTATCCTCTTCCTACACCTATTACCTACATTAACATTTATCCTGCATACTACCCCTTCCTATCTCTGCCTAAAATTCCTTTTACACAGTTTTTTATTCATTGACTTCTTGGCTTCCCCTGCAGCTGACCTCACTAATACATGGGGGAAATGACTGCAGATGAGCTCTCCTTCCCTTGCTTAACACTTCCACCACCAATTCAGGTGCAAATAATATATATATATATATAAAGAATACATAACTAGACATAGACACTATGTTTCATAAAGAAAAAGATGTAAGAGCATCTAGCACACGAGGCCTACTGAGAGCTATTACATTCAGATGCATCTACAAGCAGTATTAGAAACTGAAACAGTATTAGAGCTATCCAATCAAGCACTCAAGTCTGAAAATTGCAAAGATTAAAAGTTTCTTCTGAAGTACTATCAGAGTTATACTGCATATCACAGAGTAAGCAACATGTGCAAATTTACATTTAATAAGTATATATGCAGTTGCAGTTCCTTTGTTCTTACTGAGTCAACAGCAGTTGGTCATGCAATCTTTAGAGTCAAGACCACAGTAAGACAAAGTGTTTTCAGGTCCATTACTACAGCAGTGTCCTTTAAAGAAGGCCCAAGACAAGGCAAGAAAACAAAACCAGAAACTAAACTCCAATTGTGTCAATATTCAAGATGCAGGAATCCATGGATACCACTAATGGCCAGGCAACCTTTTGCTACCCTAATAAGCCTTTGGCAAGGTAAAGTTTGTAGGCAGAAGTAATTTATTGTATTAGACAAAAATCAACACAGCTGGAAAAAGCTGGCAATCTTTCAGGCATACAAGCCCTCTTTCTGAAAGCTTGTCTGCTTTTCCCAACGCTATCAGCTGGTTTAATGTGAGGGTTTTTTCCCCCCTCTACCTATACGCCTTGGTTTGTTGAATTATTAAGCTATCAGTTAAACCACCACTGAAGCAAGTGAACACAGGCACCAGAGAACCATCCAAGTAATGTTGTATGATGATTAGCGAAGACTGCACATGCAGAGAACACAGATTTTGGAAGAGTGAATTCCTCATTACTAGCATTAGAAGGATGAGACAGGCCTTTCAGAGACCTATATATAGTTCTTGGTTGTGTAGGAAAAAACCCAGTCACTATGAGTGAAATTAAGATGCATACCACAAATATCCCTGCTTACTGCTATCATGGAAACAGTTAGTTCAATACATAGGTGGAGGAAAACCAGCAACAACAAGAGAGTCATCTTTTCATGAGTTTCACACAGGAATGAATTGAGATTATAATAAACGCATTCATTCTGTGAGTAAAGGGTAACAGCTTAAAAATAAGTTACCTTAACTTCATGGGACAGAACTAAGTTACCCATTTCAATTGTCTGCTTTTGAAACTCACATTCTCCCTTTTTCATTTCTGCATCAAATTGGCTAGCAGTTCCTACAAGGGGAACAACAGATAGGTAACACCAGTACAATGGTACTGATGGAAACACTGTTGTCACAGGCTTTTTTAAACACTGTACAAGGGGTTTAATCATCGCATAATCTTTCTGATTCTCATTAGAGCAGAGAATGTGCTGAATGAAACCTCTCATCTGGCGTATAGTAGGTCCCCTAACACGACCTGTACATCAAAGGGGAATTTAAAGAAACACATCAGCCAAATGGCATCCTTTGCAAAAGAAGATCAGATTCCATAACCATAGGGGAAAAGACGATCCTTTGCAAAAGATCAGATTCCATAACCATAGGGGAAAAAAAAAAAGATAAAAAAAAAAAGGGGAAAAAAAAACCCAAGGGGGGGGGGGGAAGAAAAAAAAAAAAAAATATTTTAAGAAAAAAACTCCAACACCTTACCGACATTAAAGTTCAATTCCTCTACAGACATCTGAGCATTTGTAATACGTCGAAGACTATCCGTTACAGAAATATCTGAACTTTCTTTTAACTTTTAGAGCAGCAGAAAAGTGCTATATCTCCCCAGTGCTAAAAGCTGTGGCTTTTTTGTTTTGTTTTGTTTTGTTGTTGTTGTGTGGTGGGTTTTTTTTTCCTCTTTTTTTTTTTTTTAAACTGGGCACTTTACTTAGCAAATGGGACTGAACACTGTTGAGCTATACAAAAAGAAACTGAATTAAGTTATTTCAGCCTTTTCTGACACAACAAATAAAATTTTAAATATAAAATAACAAGTATTAATAGAAGTTAAATTTATATTATAAGTACACGAATAAAGGATATTGATTATTAAGCATATAGTACAGAATGTACTACAAGCAGTTAGGACATCCATCTTGTATGTACTACAAGCAGTTAGGACATCCATCTTCTTATACACACACACATATATGGAATTAATGGGGATAAACATAGAGGATGAGGTCACAAGGGATTTTGGCTAATTGATGCAATATCATGTGTTTGGTTAAGGGGAACGACTGCAAAGAGACCCAATGGCAAGCACGTAAGATGTGCTGCTTTAGTTTAAATCATGAACAATGGAGATACCACACTGGAGGAGAAAAAAAAAGTTAAGAGAAATAGTGTGTATTAGATGAT
This sequence comes from Aptenodytes forsteri, assembly GCF_000699145.1. Taxonomy (NCBI): domain Eukaryota; kingdom Metazoa; phylum Chordata; class Aves; order Sphenisciformes; family Spheniscidae; genus Aptenodytes; species Aptenodytes forsteri. The sequence goes on from NW_008795314.1 coordinate 443,949, forward strand.
GTGCCCTTATGCTTGCGAACAGCAGTTAATCCGCTTTATCATTACAGTTTAACCACAGAACACACAAAGATAACTTCTAAATCAAGCCAGTTATCAAGTATTGTTCAAGTGAGAAGTGCTCATACTCCTCTGGGTAGGTTCATAAACTGTCTGTGGGAAGCCCGTGGGTAAAAGACTCCTGGATGAAGATGGGTTATTTTAGCAGGACTACTATACTGAGGGCACAGCAAGATTGATTGGCAGGTGTTGGGTGCAAGACGTAATTGCCTAACAATCTCTTTCACCACCTCCATTTATATTATATATTGGTTTGCTTGACAGGCCAAAAATTAACCATTCTATTTCTAATGATTAAACACATTCATATGTAAATAATTAAAAGTCATTTTAGTATCAAATACATTTTTATACAAAAACAAAGAAGGAAGGTTTTGTTGTTCTTTAAAGTTTGTAATATATATAGATGTGGTATAATGCCTCCCTAAGGTATCACAGTTGAAGGTCAAATTTCACTGATAGTAAGATTATCCTTTTATGATTCTATGATAGCAATATAAGAGGCAGAAGGGGGGGGAAAAAAGCCTTGTAACTAGGAGTATTATAAACAACGTACATTTACCCATCTTGCCTGAGGCTGCCTCTGCTTTCTAGATGCTGACCTTTCCTGCAGTTTCAAGGTTAACACATTTAGCAGCGTGCTGTCTACATAAAATAATCTTACACAATCTCAGATTACTAAATACATTCTTAACAGTTCCTTAAAAGGGGCAGTTGCCAGACAAGCAAAGCAACAGCTACTACACAAGTAGTGAATAATTTTCTAAACTGTCATTAAAAATCTCATCAATTTAAGCAAAAAAAGGGCAAAAAATAAAAGCTTATACAACTACAGCAATGTTAAACCAGAACATTCTAATAAAAACAAAACAAAACAAAACTGAAAAAAGGATGTCTAGATGGCACTACAGCAATACAACATTGTTTCTCCATATTCTTATACCTGTTTCTGACAAGCAAGCTCTCCTTCCAGTTCTTGGATTTCTCTCTCCATCTGATGTTTCAGGCTCACGTACTCTTCATGCTGATGATCTATGTGACCGTTCCTAGAGCTATGAACAAAAATAAAACAAATTTACATTAAAGAGTATCTCTGGTGACCTAATGAGACATACATATGTAAATTTTTTTGAACGATAACACGTAACTATAAATACAAGATGCTATAATTTCCTAGAGAAAGTCACCACAAAATTTTTTCTCACAAGTCAGTTGAAACCAATTATAACAGTATATGCCATTTCTCAAAACTATACTTCAAAAGTTAGTTGCATATGAAGTATCGAGGATCTGCTGAAAAGTAGTGCAAGACTTCCACTTAAGTATAACAGCGTTCCTCCTCCACCCAAAAAATTCTGTTACCTAAGAAGAAATTGCAAAACAAGGGCTGCCCAGCAGAAATCTGAGCTTGTAGATACATTTAAAAATAGAAGCAGCTCCGTATCTTTTCCTCTCCTCTCCCCGGTATTCTTACTTGCTATCAACAGAAAAAGTTTCTCTGAGATACAGTGGAAGAATACCAGTAAGGCGAGCATTTCAAACAAATTCGAAGAGCTGATACTGCTACCATGACCAGTAAGTTATCTAATGATACACTGAACCTTTTCAAGCTTTGGATTTCATCCCTGCAAGACTCAACAGGCTTGACGCAGCCTGTTACATGGCCAAACAGACCTGGATTGATATCGTGCAGTTCTGCAACCTTCTGATGAGATTCAACTCTGCATTACAGTTATTTTATGTAGCTGAATGACCGCTGCATTTGGTTAGATAAGGTTGATTATACAATAACCCCATAGACAGAACTGCAAACTAGAACTGAATAGTCACAAACAGCTAAATGCATATTCACTTTCATATTCTGCTAGATTTTGCTTTTAAATTTACAATTCACCTGAATTAATCTGGATCCTATAGACTTTATTTATATGCATAAGTGCTGGCTAACAGAAGTGTCATCTCAGTGTAGTCTAGACAGGCACTTTTACACCTCCCTTGTTCATCCCACAACTCTCCAGGGCAAGGCAGATCAGAAGAATAATTGCTGTACTGCTCAGTGATCAGTATCCAGCTCAGCCTAACAAAAAGGCAGTGATGGGTGTAAGACTCAAACTCCTCCTTCCATTCCCAAAGGATATGCTCCATATAAAATTCCTGAACTGGCTTTAAATGAATTTGCATATGCTCCAGAACCACAGTAACATCAATCAGTTAGTGACCTATGAGGAATTCCAGATCCATGTCCAGATCACTTCTAATAACTAAAAAAAAATATTTAAAACTTATCCAGCCATCTCTACATTATAAATGCAGTTTGACCCAGAACACTTTACAGCAGTTACCATTTTAAACAGAGAATAATCCCAAAGATACTATTATATCTGAAGACAGTAGTTATATTAAACAAGAACGATGTGCAGACAGATCTCAAGAAATAAGTGTTTATTCCCCCCCTGCAAGGTTTAGAAGTCTATACAGAATAATAAAAATTAGTGAGAATGGCCAAACTAAACAAGTGCATTGCTTTAGCTATCTTCACATTTTAATTGGTTGTATTAGTCATTAATCTTGGTCCTGTGACTGGATATGCCCCAACAGACTTCTTTCCTTCACAGAGGCCTATCAGAGAAGGTGGGACAAAATGTATTTAAGAGTGCACAAACCCAACTCCTATCGTAAGATTAGCTTGCAATGGCTTAAAATAGTTGAAAGGCTGAACCGTTTGTGTTGAATCCACAGCACAATATAGCAACTAATGTCTAGTAACCTTAGATAATATTACTGACAATGGTTGATACCATTATCATTTGTCTCCTCACGTACACAGAAGACAAGTGCATCTTGATATAACACACAGGAGACATATTAATACTTTCAGATTCACCTCATTTCCCAGAGGTGTTTCAGCGCCCAAGGAAAAAGCATTTCCTTCTGACAAATCCTTTTCTGCTCCCCACACTATGTTTCCCTTATAATCATACCATCTCCACCCAGTCATATCGTCTCCCCAGCATACACCCTTGTAAATTATGTAGGGAGACACTGTATGTTTAAGAGCATCCTCACTTTCACTTAATGCTATCCTTTCTCTAACATGTTGCCAGAAATCAGACAAGTCACTGTGGAAACCAAGATATAGGAGGTGTACAGATAGCCCAAGTCACTTCTGTTAGCCCTCACTCTGTTCATGTTCTAGGTGTTCCTCTGTCAGAATAGATAACCGTATCTCCATGCTCAAAGTGCTCTCTACTGTATGAATGATGTTACTGCTTTATCCCAATCCAAATATGTCTTAGAGAAGCTAAATTTCTCTTTTCTTGCATACTATTCTAAGGAAGTCACATCTCGCCTGCGAAACTGTTCCAGCTCTAATTTATGTTCTTCAATGTGTTGTCAACAGCAATAATGAAGTTTGCATCTTTTTCTTCTTTCCTTGACAAGCATTTGCTCCACTTCACCCAGTTGTACTCTAAGATCACTACTCTCTGCCTGGTTAACATTTTCAGATATTTTCAGATGAGTGACTGTGACATCATAGTGTTCTAACTCTTTATCTCTCTCCTAAAATTCTTAGGTTATAGACAAAATCTGCTTTCAATTTGTTAAATTTTTCATGCCTGTCTTGGAGTTGCTTTTTGACATCTTGCAGCATTTTCTTTTGACACGGGAACTGGCAGGCACGTAGCTCTTTCCCTTCTTTTTCTTTCCACTGAAGGAGACCATTTAGTTCTTTCTCCACTTGTAACACTACTATAAATCCGAAACAGGAGCTGACAGAAGGCAGTTAAGACTGATAGCTAATACAACTCAAGTATCTTGTCACTCCCGATCTACTGCATAGCTGATAATTTAAAAGTCACCGGTAATTAATTTAAATTGTAAAGTTTCCTGGACCATCAGGCATTAGCTGCTTCTAGAAGCAGAATTTACTTTTATTTATAGTCCTGCATTGCCCAGGGACTTTCCAAATTAGTTATGAAATGCCACTAAATTCTGGGTTGGGAAAACATAATTTTCTCCTTTCTTTATTCAGATTGAAAATAGAGGCATAAAAAGATTTAGTCATTGTAAACTGCACGCATATTTCTCTTTTCTTGAAGACATTTGTAACAAGTCAAGTCACAGTCCAGCCTTCTCTTATATCAACAATATTAACTGCTGTGTCCCATTTGTCTTCTCCTCCCACAATGGAACTACAAAGCTACTGTTCTGTCCACAGTCAAATCCACCTTGAAGTTACTTTTCAGAAAGGCCAACAGGTATGAGGAAATAGCTGTATTTCAGTAACGTATTAAATATATTTTTAAAACTAAAAAAAAACCCAAACCAAACCAACATAGAGGTGGTGCTTTTACTGGTAAAACCCTTTACCTGCTTTACTTCCTACTGTTTATTCTCCATATTTGCCTCATATCTAATTATAAACTCTGTAGAAGAAAAAACATTATTTCTAAGGACAATGGTTGCTTTAAAAAAAAAAAAAAGAAAAAAGAAAAAAAAAAGGAAAAAAAAGATGGTAATTTCTGCTCAGATTTCTCCAGAGATTTTCCCAAATCTCTGGAGTAAATACAGCTTCTCTCACTGTACAGTATTATTCTGTGTCAGTGGTTACAGATAATCCCATCTGCATAAGCACAGGGATGCAGAGAACAAATCAGACAAGCATGCTTTTCAAATAGTGGCTCTTTAATCTCTTTAAATGAAAGAGAGATTTCCAGATCAGCAAACGTGATGCAATATCTCTATGCTAAAGGATGCCACTATTTAAACAACATTTTTCTTCACAAACCAACTAGACAACTCTAATTCTCCAGAATCAAAAAATGAGTCTCTGATCGTTGGCCATGACAAGTATAAAAAAAAATTCAAGCTTGCTCTTCCCAGGTACACTGAGTAACAAACACTGCTAGAGGACACAGTGATCTGGTGGTCTTTCAATTCTGCTGGCCTAGATTTCACATTTATTCCTAAGGCAATTAAAATAAAATTATGTTTTCTCTTCGTATTCTGCTTCTTGTTAGCAATCTTCAAATCGTGCTACCATGTAGAAAATAGCATAAGCAATATCTTCTTCATTTGGGTAAGCAGCAATAATTATTTTTTGTAAAAGTCAGTGTCGTGGATATTCATGAGCAGTACTGCCTCCCTGCCTACGACATGCAATGCTAAGAAAGATTTGTTCTTTCTGTATCTTCCTTTCAGCTACTGTTGCTCCAAATGCATCTGATGGCTACCACAGTTAAAAATATTAACTAAATCTGACTTCCTTCTCCCCTCCACCCCAGTTATAAATACATTAAAGATAAACAATGCCTATGAGATGCTTTCTAGACTCAAGGCACTGAAAGAAACTATGCTCAGTCTATACCCATTAAGGTATCAAAATACTAATGTAAGTGCCTTTTAAAAACCTGCTTCATTAGCTAAAATTAGCAATACATTATTAGACAAGACCTTTGTGTAAGGAATCAAAAACAAGACCACAGCTCCAACCTATTCCTTCCTTGAAATCATCAAACCGAACTCACAATTTTTCTTGGAAGAGGTGGTTAAGAAAAGTGATACTTCTTTTACAATTTCTCTCTACAATTACCTTAGAATTAAAAGGCACCACACAGTTTCCTATGAAAACAACCTTCCTCCCTATCTCCATGTATCTTACCTAAATTAATGGTACTGGTAAATTGAAAGTGGTATCCTGAGGTGAGTTTGGGTTACATATAACAATAGGAATCATTCATTTCATATGAAAATATGAATGAATGAGCCTTCCTGTAATTTTAAAATATTGCTTTCCATCACAGAGAGCTGTATTTCTTAGAAATGCAATTTAATAGGGGAGAAGGGAGCATTTTGCCTTTGATAGCAGCAGTATTTATAATTGCAAGTTAGTTTCAATAAGGACCATAATGGAAATAACAGTGTAATTTTAGATATAAATTGCACCAATTGCCTGGATATCTTACAGTCAAAAGAGGAATAGTAAACCTATATATGATGACATTAAAAGATGACTTAGGAAACAGCATACATCTAAGTAAGAGACAACATCTTACAACAAGCACAGCTTACCCATACAACCTAAACAGCAAAGATACCCACTACAATCCAACCACTTACTTCAAGCATATCCAGAAAGCAGTGATTGATAGGTACTCCTGTTCCCCCACAAAAGGGCCTAACGGGACTCGTATCAGCCTCTTTACCAAAGGAAAATGATGGCTTGGCTGTAAATCACACACAATTGAATGTGGTTGCCATATCTGATTCAGTGGAGATTTCACAACTGTTACTACTAAAATGCTACTTCAACAACAAGAAGTTAGATTCCATGTTTGAGCTCGTCACTTTTCAACCAAATAAGGAGAACAAGGTGATGCTGAAGAACATTTCAGAGTAATACGTGAGAACCTTCAGACTTCCATACAACCCCTACTTGTCAAAGAGGTGTAAAGCTTTAAAATTTTGTTCAAAGTGTAAAGAAGCTGTACTTGCTTCTCTCTTCCTTGCTATCCTTATAACATATTCTTGGTACAATAGGGATAAGATGCGCATAACAGACCAGCAGAGCTAATAAACTGGGAGTGCTTCTCTTCCTTTCAAGACTACAGAAAAGAGGACAAGAAAAAGAATGCCACACAGCTAGTATCAGTTAGGTATCTCTAGCCACAACTGTTTTCCTTGATGAAGCAGTAACAGACAGAACCAAGAGCACCCGAGTACTAGCACAGCTGTTTCACTATGTGCTGCAAGTCATGACGAGACAAGCAAGCAGCATAGGCCACAGCTACACTGTTAAGTAGCTGTGCCGTGGCACTGTTGCAAAAAACAAACAAAAAAAAGAAATGATGTCAACACAGTTCCAAGAAAAAAATGATGACAATCATTTGACAAGATAGCATCACTTGTGCGCTGTCTCTTTCTTTACTGCTAGTAGCTGGTTTGCTATTTACCTTACAAGTAAGATTAGACATATAAAACAGCAAATATACATTGTGCATTATACAATCTGATCAGAATAGATAAAATACAGCAGAAGCTGGAGGACAGGATAAGGACCAATAACATACAAGAGAAACTGGGATGTCGGGTACCGAGCAGGGACACACCTCTGGCAAAGTATGGGGTGGGCTACGCTGCGGGGTACATGATAGATAGCCTGATGTCAGGCTCTGTCTGCCATTATGCAGGACAGACGGAAGAGTAGGAGGCATAAGGGACTGCATAAGTAAAAGACAAGGTATGGTGGGTAGAAACAATTGCCCCTGGGACTGAGAAATGTGTACATATTCTAGAGAGCATCCAGGAATGTAAGTAGAGGGCAACACATGAGGAGCACTGACACCGAGTCCTGAGAGCAAATATCCCCAGGGATGACAGGAAGGGGCAGCCACATGGATGGAGGAAGGCAATGCTACTGGCAAGCCGGGGATCAAGTACCCTGCAGGACTAGAGGTTTGTACACCTTCAGTGCAGAGAGGGAGAGCAAGACATATCGGGTGGGAGTGAAAGAAAACACTGCCAGGGGAACAGCCAGCAGGCAGGAAGCAGATCCCAGGAGGAGGGGTGAGAAGCCCCACGGAGGGCCCAGAGGGTCAGCTGCTCTGAGGCAGAAGAGCAGATGGCAGGCAGCCTGCCGAGGTCAAGTCCCTTAGGGGAAGGCAGTAGAGAGGAGCACACGGTAGCGCAAGATAATGCTTGGGACTCAGAGGCAGCAGACAGAGGGCACTTAGTAGCAGGAAGGGTGCAGAAAGACAGTGGGTCCCCAGAGAGAGAAAGGGGCGCAAGATGCACGGGTGCCGCCGCGTCGGGAGCTCTGAAGGACAAGCCGCGGCACAACGGGATGCTGTGCGGCCGCTGTGCCTTCCGATGGCGCCCGCGGAGCAGCCCAGCGGCGGCTCCGCTCCCCCCCGGCACGAACCTGCACGTCCTTCCGCTCACGGCTGCAGG
>NW_008795314.1:452194-458485 GCF_000699145.1 Aptenodytes forsteri
CTCCGGCCTTCGAGCCGCCTCTCGCTCCAGCCCCAGCTCTGCCAGGCATGGCCCGTTCCCCTCGCTGCCTCCCTCCGTGCCCAACAAACCGGCGTTTCTCGGTTCCCCTCACCGCATTCTCTCCCAGGCACCTGGCATCATATTCTCCTCCTCGTGCTCTCCCCGTCCCGTCCCCGCCATTACCACACGGCAGCCCCTCCTCCACACCGTGTGAGCGCCTGCACGCTCCTCCGTAGCCCCGGTCTCTTTTAATAACACCCCCTTCTCCCAAAACACAGCTAACGCTTGCTTCATACTCTCAAATCTCATCTTCTCGTGCACTTGTCTTCCTACACATTTCGTTTATCAGACCGTTCAGTATTAAACAATTTCTCCCTAGTACGGATCAGGAAGGAGAGTCTCGGCCCATTTCAAGTACAGCTGTTAGGAATGGGAGCAAACAGGGAACAAACCTCCCATTCTCTCCTAACTCTCACCGTATGGTGTGAAAAACTTTAAAAAGCGTGCAAAAGCAGCTCAGGCCAACTGCAACATGAGATTGTGCAGCACAGACAAATAAGTTCTGCTACCAAGGCATTCAATTATTAAAAAATGTGTCTATCGACCAAACCAGACTACGCTGTCTACGTGAGGCTGAGGAAGACGTAGCACAGGAACTGGACGTAAAGCATGATTTTCCCTTAGTCACTCAAGATGACTTGCTTGTCTGGAAGTCATGAGGCAAACTTCCTGTAATGCTCTCTCACTTTTTTGTGTTCCTGAAGCTATATAAATAGCTTTGCCAGATGAGAGACCTTTCAGAAACCTGAATGTTGCATGAATTATACCTGAAGTACACTAATTTAAAGAAAATATATTATCAGTAGTTCTTATATATCTTTCCTCAGGTCGTCAGAAGAGAACTGTTATTTCCTAACCCCATGTCATCTAAAGAAAGGAGGGGTTTATTTCCATCAGTAACTATTACTGAAAATTAGAATCAGAACTAATAATTTGACTTGTGAAATAAATCAAGTTTCACTTAGCTACATGAAAAGTATCTACATATAATTTCAGAATACTACAATTACTAAAGGGATTTAGTTCATTTATATGAATCACCTCTGGTTTAAAATACAACAGTGAAATCTGGCCTCACATGACTTTCCAAATCTGAGCACACAAAAATTACAGTGCAAGTCCCAGCATAATTTATACTCCGCAGTGGGCCTCCAAAGCACTCCTCAGAATCAATACCTAGTAGGCGAATGTCTAAATCCACATACCATGCTGACTGGTGGCATACTCCTTTTCCTTACGTCTTACCCCAGAGTTGCCTAACCTATCAACCGCGCTATCTTTTGCAACCCTTCCTCAACCCCCCCCTCCTTTCAAATTAGCTGTCATCTTCTCCAAGGTACCTTCAGACAGTCCCTAGCGACGTAGTTAAATGCATGTCGGTTCCCCAAATGAGTAACCGATGAGTAACTGGCTTCTAGTGATTCATTAGTGCCCAAAACAGGTAAATTTTAATCTTAATGGTGAGTCAAAAAGATTACAGTCTACACAACATGGATTTTGGGATCAATGTAGAAACCTGTATACACCTAAAATAAATGCAGAAAATGTCCTGGTTTCATAGATGGAAATGAAAGGAAACCTTTTTCCCTTTTAGCAAAAATGAACAGGAATTTAGGAGAGAGAGACAGATTTTCTGTTCTTATCAAACACTAGTGAGTTCAGTAAGATTTAGGCTAAAGGTAGATTTCAGCCACCTCTAGAATTGTGATTCAGAAGTCTTTCTTTCAAGTGCAGCTTTCCTTCAAATGAATAAACTTATTTCCACAGAACCCCGAGGAATGTATTTGGTATACAGTATACAAACAATAAATATAAAAAATTCAGAACTGACATTTTAAAGATGATCTTCTAAATAAAAGTGGCCTGCTTTACAGCTTGCAAAGGACTCCAGAGGAATTTTTGATCCCCTCTGAAATTTGGGTGCTGTTATTTAGGAACTAAATGACACATTTAAATTCCAGTTTCATCCAGGCTAGAAGAATTTGATTTCCATGTCTCTCTTTTCCATGTCTACCTGTACAACTGCGGGTTCGTATTTTTGAAGACTATATACATCTTTGTAGGTACAGTTCATGTTCCTCAACTGCATCTTGAGAGTCATATAAAAAGACCTTATTTTCACACTTGCTTTAGAAACAAACTAAAAATTACCGAAACCTCAGCTCTGAATATTACTGGCCTTTCTGCAATAAAGATCTTACAAGGGCTCTTTGTACAACATGATCTGCTACATTTACCTTTTGAATCAAAGGCAGAGGTGTATGCATGGCACAGTGCACAGTTAGCCGTGCATGAAACCAGTCAAAATGTTCAACGTTACTGTTAACATTCTTAAAAATACTGCAGTGAAAATCCGTAATGAATACAACAGACTCCATTCAAGTGCAAATAAGAAAACATAGCCTTAAAAACAAAATATCTATAAAAGCTTAATAAGAATAAATGTTTACAGGCACTTTTAAGGTAATATTTGGGACTCACCTACAAACTGCAGGAACAGCAAAGAGTACAGCTGGAATTTGGAACAGGAAGCAGCAACCACCCAAAATGCTTACGATATACAGAAGCATTTCTACACTTCAGGAGGTGCTAGGGAAGACATTTGTCATCAGAAGCCCCAAGTTCCAGAGCAGTGAAGCTTTGTCCTAATGTCAGCTACCCTCTTCCTATTTACACTCTGTAACAACACCACTCCAGTCACTTCTGCCTTTTTTGGAAGCCGGATCAGGCAAAAATTTCTCTGTCTTTACTGGTGCGAATGGCAAACAGTTATTGGATTCACTACATCACTCTGTTTTTAATGAAAACAATCTAGGAATCTCATGAAGCTCAGGAGAGGAAAATGTAAAGTCCTGCACCTGGTGAGGAATAACCCCATGCACCTGCACAGCCTGGGGGCCAGACAGTTGGAAAGCTGAGGGTCCTGCCAAGACAACGACTTGGCCATGAGCCAGCAATGTGCCCTTCTATTCAGGGCAGAATATCAGAATATCATTAGCCTTCCTTGCCGCAAAGGCGCAAAATAAAAAATAACAAAGTCAAATGAAATATGTAAATAAAGAACACACCAGGATCCTTATTAATTTGGTAACTAGTAAGGAATTATGGAGTGAAGGACTCCATAAGTGAAGTGGAGCGAATCTAGCATCTATTAAGTATAACCCAACGACATTATACTTTCCTATCAAGAATCCCCTTTAGCAAGAAACTAAACCAAGACTTTCACAGTCTACTCTGGACAAAGAATTTGCCTATTTAATGATTCCTCATGAGTTCAACACCACTTTGAGGATATCTGTAATAAGTGGCATACTTACAGATGAACTATACTAAGATGCAGAAATTTTTTTTTAGTGCAGAAATTTTTTTTTGTTAGAACTGTAAAGTTCAAAGCTCTTTCTGTAGTTAGATGCCTTAAGTCACTGTGTTTTGAGTTCTCTTTACTGCACTTTTAATATTCCCTCTACTCCTAAGTGTACTGCAGCGTATTTAATGTTTACACACATGCAACATAACTCCACCTAACAGATACGGGTTTTGTGCCTTCACCTCAGTTCCAAGTGTTTATGAGGTTATCCAGACTCTGTGCAGGCTTCTGCAAGCACAGCAACCCTGTGTTCTGCTCACTTACACTACTGCCTTGTTGAATACTGAATCAAGTCCAATGATCTGGGTGCAGATGTTGGGGGGTGTCATTTACCCTGGCACGTCATCCTCTCCGAACACATCTCTTTCAGAAAATGCATTCTTCAAAAACAACAGGACCTGTCAGCTACAAAAGTGAGACCACAGACCACCGGTCATTTTTCTCAGCAGCTGGTCTATGCCTGTGGACGTCCACTTCTGAAAAACAGACCAACTGCAGTGACACTCTTCTGCCTCTAGAAAAAAAACCCACTGACCTCTTAAATGGTGTGAGTGTTCTACAACTGAACGCTAACCAGAGAGCACGTGTTGCACTCTGCTGACTAGGCTGCAGAGAGATCGGGGCTTTGGTAGGGGCAATGTTGACAGATGTGAAGGACACACCAGTCCTCTTTTTTGCCTTTTTAACATGTTTGGTTAATACCTCTTTCCTTATCTAGCCTCTTGTATCATTTGAGTAGCTGTAAGAGATACTGATGGTTTAGGTATTTTGCCAACTTCACTGTCACTGTTACTCCTCGCCATTCCTAGGCACCTCTGTCCCTCCTGAAAATACCTTCACAAAGTACATACCTCTAAGGTTTGCATTAAAAATTCTACTGGTGGCTATACATTTCTATGATGTAGTGATTCAAGTAAAGTGGAGTAACAAAGCAGAAGATTTTGCAGGATAGAACTGTCCTCCTTAAGAAATTAGTCAGAGGGTGGGGTCATGACAAATAAAACTGTCTCCCTCTCAAAAACTGTAGGAGTTTTCCCAGTCCTTTGGGACTGGCAATGGAGATCATACTTCCTTTTCCTGGAAAACCAAGATTACCTGTAAAGAAACGTAAAAATGTCTTCAGCTCCTAGACTTAACCAATTTTGCTGGGCCTCAGGCACTGCACTGCTTGCTTCAGAAGCTCCACAAGAATCAGCGGCTTTTGCTCTCCTGCAATTACCTTCATCTAGCCTGTAAGCGAATGGCCTAAATTCAGGTAATGGTAGACAGTCAAAAACTGGTTTTACTGATCTTTAAGAAAGATTAGCAATGTATGTCTCACTGGCTGTATGCTATCTACCCAAAACAAACCACCTGGCCTTGCTCATCTTTGCCCATTACTGCAATGAATCCCTAAGCAGGTACAAATGGGTACTACAGCAAAACTGCATCAAAAGCCAAACCAGACATAATGTGCAGGGAAAAGAAAAAACTTCTATGGTGTCAAAAGTGTTTCAGATTCTCCCTCTGTATTAACTGATTTCAGCGAGTAGCTTCTAAAATATTGGAAGCTACTAATCTGTGCAACACCATAGCTCTCACAAGACAATACTGTATCCTACCTATCCTCTTCTAGTTAGAACCCTACCCCTGTGTACCTCCACACAGGTGGTAGGAATCATAGAATCATTTACCTTGGAAAAGACCTTTAAGATCATCGAGTCCAACCGCTAACCTAGCACTGCCAAGTCTATCACTAAACTATGTCCCTAAGCACCACATCTACACGTGTTTTAAATACCTCCAGGGATGGTGACTCAACCACTTCCCTGGGCAGCCTGTTCCAAGGTTTGGCAACCCTTTCGGTGAATAAATATTTCCTAATATCCAATCTAAACCTCCCCTGGCGCAACTTGAGGCCATCTCCTCTCGTCCTGTCGCTTGTTCCTTGGGAGAAGAGACCGACCCCCACCTCGCTACAACCTCCTTGCAGGTAGTTGTAGAGAGCGATGAGGTCTCCCCTCAGCCTCCTTTTCTCCAGGCTGAACAACCCCAGTTCCCTCAGCCGCTCCTCATCAGACTTGTTCTCAGACCCCTCACCAGCCTCGTTGCCCTTCTCTGGACACGCTCCAGCACCTCAACGTCCTTCTTGTAGTGAGGGGCCCAAAACTGAACACAGTATTCGAGGTGCGGCCTCACCAGTGCCGAGTGCAGGGGGACGATCACTCCCCCTACACACTGGATTGTGTGCTGTAAGCACAGGAGTGGAACACCGACTCCTGAATTTCCTAAGCCCCGAGTAGCCTAAGGAGAGCTACTTTCTGTACTGCACTTTAAAAGCCCATCACAACTTGCATGGATGCTAATAATAGCAGTAACAACACATACTCGGTTTTGTAAGTCAACATTTGTATAAATAGCAGTAGAGCCACAGCAGATCAGTGCAGAAAGCTCACTTCGTCTGGATGCAAAAGGAGAGAGATCTCAAGCAGGCATATTTGCAGGCGGTGCCGCCTCGGTAAAGGATGAGGAAGTTATCTGCAGAATGCACAATACCACAGTCAAACTGACCAAGAAGAAGGGGAAAAAAAAAACCCCAGGACGCTCATAGAAGTCTTTCTTATGTGAGGAGACAATGAAGAAACTGTGATCACTCCCTGGAAAATAGAAACGGCAGCGCAGAACAAACCTCAACCACGGAAGGCTATTTGTACGTTTAAGTCCATTGCTCAGGTCCCGCTCCTCTCGGCGGCCGCGGCAGCGTTCCACGCGGGCAGGATCCAAGCCCGCGTGGCGCTCTATGCCAGCAACGGAGAGCTCGTGTGGCTGCCTTGTGCGCTAGCCTGCACGGCCCAAGGCGCCCGCGGGGCTCGGCTTCGGGCGGG
>NW_008795314.1:458846-459056 GCF_000699145.1 Aptenodytes forsteri
CACAACCCCCACCCGCGGAAGGCTATTTGTACGTTTAAGTCCATTTGCTCAGGTCCGCTCCTCTCGGCGGCCGCGGCAGCGTTCCACGCGGGCAGGATCCAAGCCCGCCTCTATGCCAGCAACGGAGAGCTCGTGTGGCTGCCTTGTGCTTGTGCCTGCACGGCCCAAGGCGCCCGCGGGGCTCGGCTTCGGGCGGGCCGGCGGCCGCCG
>NW_008795314.1:459411-459716 GCF_000699145.1 Aptenodytes forsteri
GCTCGTGGGGCACCCGCCAGCTCGGGCTTTGTTCCCGCCATCGCTGGCTTCAGGCCGGTACCGGGCGACGAGGGTCCCCGCGTCCAGCCCCGCCTCCACGATCCCTTCGCTGCTGCTCACCTTTCATTTCGGTGTCGAGCCCCGCGGGGTACATTCCGGAGTTCCCTTTGTCACAGCGGTGACAGTTCAGATCCGCCAAAGCGAGGGACGCGCAGTCCGAGGGACCGTCTCCTCATAAGGACATCGCCGCAGCCGCGGGCGTGAGCTCCGTTACTCGGTTCTGCGAGGGCTCTGAGGCGCTCGAA
>NW_008795314.1:459847-463893 GCF_000699145.1 Aptenodytes forsteri
TGGCGGCGCCGCGACCGCCACCATTGTTCTCCCGACCCCGCTCCTCCCCCGCGGGCGGGCCGGCCGCCGCAGCCCCTCTGCATCTCTTGGGAAAGAGCCCTGTTTTGCTCCTGCTGGTAACCCCCACGAGAAGGTCTTCGGCTTTCCTTATTCTAAACGGTTCCGTGGAGAAAAGAAACAGCACGCGAAGGTGAGGCTGAATTGTAGCAATACAGCTTCCTCACGGGCGCAGACCGTTGACACCGGTTGTGGAAACGCACTCTTGGGCAGCGGGTTTGCGTGCTTTTTGGGTAAAGCGGTTGGAAAACCGTTTAGTTTAGGATGTCACGGAGGGAAGTCATGTACGGTTTTGCAATGTTTATTTCAGAGGGAGCAGTAGTTAGTTAAGGCGTGGCAGTTGGCAGTTTAAAAATGTAAACCAGAATCTACTAGTACAGCACACCTGTTGTGGTTCAGTCGGAAGTATAACTCAAGGTAAATTGGAAAAATGCTAAGGTGACGTTGTAAATTGTGACTGAAGTGGGAATTCACGCATCTCGATGTATGACACCATGTTATGCAGCTGCACTCTCCAAAGTGATTGTGTACAATGACACCTCTTAGCCAGATGATCTTTTCCCACTATATTCAGCTACGTGTGCTAACCTAGCTTGAGATGCAGTGCACGTGCATGCAGGTATTCCGCAAAAATAAGCACGTATGTCCAGCTGGTGACAGGACTGGACCCTTAATTAGTATTTATCTAGCTCTGTCACTTTTTGGTTTTGTACTAGACAAAATAAGGACACTTCTCTACTATAAACAGTTAGCAAGAATGTCTGTTTTTCTAAAGTTCCGACACATTGCAAAGCCACCATAGCTGCAGGGCTGAAATTAATTTGCGTGATGCACGAAGAATGAATTGTAAGTATTCAACTGAAGTTGGGATTCTGCAACTTCTATTTTTGAAAGCATACGGAAAGCAGCCAGGTAATTCAAGTGCAACTCAAGGTATGTTTGTCGCTTTTTCTGTGCACACATATGCTGTCTGGTCTTAAGGTGCCGCTGTGATGCTGACATTAATGCACTTATGGTAATGGATGTGGTGTAAAAAACCCCATAGGCTTTAGAAAAATAAGTCCACTTCTCCAGAAATGGGCATTTGATATAGAGACAATAACTAGGGAGGTTGGCAATGCTGTTGTTATAGAACTAGTATATTTGTTTCAAAGGTGGTACCTGGGAAGATTGAACTGTTAGTTACCGTTGTATTTGTAATTAAAGAAAATATTTATACAAGTATTTATCTCAAGACTAAAAGCTGTTTCTTTCTTGTTAAGAAGGCGGCCACGCTAATACTTCCTCTTTAAACGTAAAGTTAGTATGCAGATCCGTGGCTTATTCTTTTGCTTATGGCCCAGTGTAAGTTAGGGGTACTTGTTGGTGACACGCTCATTAAGGAAAAAGAAAAAAAAAACCCAAGAAACCAAAACGGTAATATAATCTGATTTTCCCAGATGATGTAAAGAACAGGATTCTAACATTTTCATTATAGAAATAAAAAAATAAATACATAAGCACAACTTCCCCTGTAGTGCACTTCACCCAGATAATAGAATCTACACTGGTTAGTATTATTTGCTACACATAAAATTGCAGTGTGAATCTACTGTGTCACTGCAGTCTGCTAGGAACTTGTGATGTACGTTACTTACTGTGCTGTAGCAGTGAACACTAAAATGGTTTGAGGCTAAGTGGGGACTGGAGATTGATTGATAGTAAGCGTTGGTATGGAGCATCACCTACAGCTACAGACAGCGCAGAATTACCGTGTGGTTTATCCTAGGAGTTTTGAGAGAGAGATGAGAGAACGGTGAAAGCTGGCAAACCCTTAAGAAAGGCAGATGCAGCGGAACCGGAAAACTGTCTCCGATAAAACAGAGGAGGCCAAAATGGGAGAGTGAAAGTCACTGCGGGGAGGACGACAGGTCAGGACAGGCATCGGTAAATACGGTAATGATTTTGTAGGGAACAGGAGTTTGCAGCAGCCTTTGGAAACAAATGTATAATTCAATTGGCTGACATTTAAGCAGGTAAGCCACAGGAAATGCACTACTGTGTCATACCAGCGGCCCATCAAAATGGCTTGTCCAAAGTACCTGAGAATGAGTTGTAATAAATAAAATTTGAACTGAAGATATATGCATTAGTGCTTTAGAGCATGAGGAAGGAGTTAAAGTCATGCTGAATAGGCAGATGTCAGTGATGTCAATGCAAAGGGAAGTTGTTTTATCTGTAGAGGGCTATCACCAGGGTCTGGAGGATATTAAAAGAAAATCATTTTTGCAGGGGTCATTTCCTGCAAAATTTCAGTAGAGTTCATTAGTCTTAGGATTCTTCACTCAAAACCAAGGATAACATACATCTTTTGTTTCGTCTGCTTAGATTTTAATACCCTTGGGCAAATATCGGAGGTTTATGACTGCTATTAACACAGTATTGAGCAGTCTACGCTTTTCAGCGTATCCATACTCCCAGCACCCTGTAAAGAGAGAGTCATTCTCTTCATTCCACAGATAAGAAACTGAAGGGGGATCTCTACATGGCTCAGCTTAGACCGTCTTCCTCAGTTTGTAATCGTACAGCTCAACCTAGCGGGGTTCCAGACTGAATTCCAGTCTGAACTGGGTTCCCTACATGGAAGTTCATGTTTTATTTTTGGTAACCTTTATTTATTTCTATCCTAGGAATTCAAGGTTGGGTGGATTTCTGCCATAGTTAAATTAATTTGGGGGAGGTTCTCAAGCTATATAGGTCAGCCTACATACTGACAAATGTCCTTCCTACCCGTACTGCTGACCATGAAGTGCTGCTACGTGGCCAATAAGGGTATTGGCTAAACACCGATATTAGATTCTTGCCATTCCTCGCTGCTCCTTTTTGTAATACAAATGCTCTCCTTTTATGTATGCCGCACCATTGCACCAAACACACCGCCCACCATACTACCTACAATCACCGAGTATTTCCTCCTAACTGATCCTGTATTAGTTTCCATGGCAACGGGAAGATCATCTCAGGAGCATGAAACCCCGCAGATTTGACTACATTTGCTCCCTTTGTTTTACATGTTGCCAAAGCAAGAACCCATTTACGATAGGAGGAATCTGGAATAAATACTGACAATACTATCACGTCTGTTGTGGAGATACCGAAACGGAGCTGCAGCCAGTTAAATGTAATCCTTTGCCTCTAAACAGGGCTGAGCTAGCAAAAGCAGAAAGCAAAGCAAACTGTTGCAATCGTTAGGTGGTAGCCTCCTGTCTTAGCAGGCTGCATCCTTCAGTGGCAGCATCCTGGTACTGAAGCGAAGTTACAAGTAAAAATTTTGCCTGTGCAAATCAACCACGAGCCCTCCCCTTCTGACGCTAACCCTAGTTTGCACGTTTCACACGGGAACCTCTCCACCACTTCCTTATTCTTAAGGAGGTGAATGCTGTCTAGCCGAGCAAGGCATGCTGCAACGGCAGGAAGGGAACAGGATGCAGTGCATCTTCTGCAGTGTTCAGAGGGACAGGGTTCGTTCAGTTCTGGTTAACGGTCTTCTGATGTGTTAACATGAAGTACTGGTGGCCTAAACCAGATGAACAAGATTGACGCGTGCGTGCGCACATGCAGACCGATCTTAAAAGGATGGCGTTTGAAGGGCTGGTATGTTGGTTTACGGCGATTTTCAGCCAAACGTGGCAACAGACATGATGTAAAGAAGAGTAAACGGATGTTACTGTTGCCCCGCAGGCCTATTTTTATGAAGCGCTGGCAGCAGGCCAGGTTCCCCCGCATCTGCGCGTCTAGCTCCTTCCTCACAGCGGAACATCTCTCCCCTTCGGAGACCGTTCCGCTTGGGGCGCGGGAGGCTGGCAAGTCCCGTGGGCCGGGTGGAACGAAGCACGTCTCTCGCAGGTTGACCTGCTCCGCTGGGCACGGAGGAGCGCGAGAAGGGCCCGGGAGGAGGGCGCTTCCACCGCTTCTGAGCGACCCGGCCCCCGCGGAGCGCCTGGCGAGCA
>NW_008795314.1:464398-491800 GCF_000699145.1 Aptenodytes forsteri
GTCTCGAAAGCCACCTGCCACTTGAGGTGGCTTGGATGTACGTGACCACCGGGGTCTGGCAGTGTAGGTCCGCCGAGACTGCCCTTCGAACATCCTTGCTGCGCGCTCAGTGAAGGAGAGTTGTCCCCGCCTGCGTGCAGGAGGCGTCCCGGAGGGGAACGCCGTGAGCCATTCCTTCCTAGGGCCGAATATTCCGATCCAGCGCTGCGTAAGCAGTCCGGAGAAACTGCCGATCGCTATTTTTCAACAAAAGGTGCTCACGTATTATTACTGACTCTGCGTCGCCACTGGATGGTTCATACAAAAGAATAAAACTTACACAACCCTTCCCCCAGCATTTCAAACATTCATTCCAAATGAAATGTTCTGACTGACAATTTGGAAGTAGCGGGAGTGACGATTCCTCCTGCCCCCCGGACTCCTTCAGTTTTACATCTTCTTCCTGTTCTTTACACACTTGAGCCGAGATACTTGAATCGGTGTTTTCCCTGTTACCATTAACATGACAGAGCTACCAGTGTCACGAAGGATTACGCTTTGTGCACCTACTCTGTGCTGTCTGGTTCTTGCTTTAAAAAATCACAATCCTTTTTTGAAGAATGCCTCATACCTTGTATCGTACCGAAGTTACTGGGAAAAACGGTTTGGAAGGGTGGAGAGATCCCAGCATCGGGCGGGTTGGCAGAGATGCATCTTAAGACTTCGATTTAGCAGCCCAAAGCCTGGTGCAGAAACTGCCCAGTCCAACAAGCTATGCGTTTTTACACACTCCTACAGCAGTCAGCGCATCGGCCACCTGTAGTAGCAAGCACCTAGATGTCCAGTTTTATTGAGGTATTCTCTTTCACTTCTTGTTGAACCATTTTAGGTTCTAGTTGTACGGACTTAAGACAAATTGTTTTCTGTTTATATGCGATTTCCAGAAAACAAGAGGTGAAGCCAGTAGTACGAGGCTCACCGTCCTTCCTGTACAGGCCAGGGTAGTAGAACAGCTAGAGTCACGGCCAGGTTTGTTTCTGCGTCATGTATATAAAGTTTCTTCCAAGAAGTGGGAGTGCTGGTCTAAATGCCATAGTAAGTACGTTCATACGTATGGGCCTATTAACAACCACGCATTCGGTGCTCAGTTGTCTAGACAAGTCTGCGTCGACCGGATTGCTGTGCCATACATAGCCTGGTTCTGAAATGGAGCTGTAAGGACTACGTAGCTCCCAGTGCACAACAGTCACCGTGCAGACCTGTACTGCTGAAAGCAGAAGCATTCTTTAGTGAAGAACATCTCTGATGTGCAACTGTGCTTGCGCTCCTCTTTTAGGTACTATCGTAGGGAAACATTGACCCAATAGCAGTAATCAATTGCATTTTAAAGGAACGGCCAATTTTTGTACATGTAAGAGTTAATGTATAACTTGTTTGAAGCTTACTTTTTTCCAAGACTTCTATAATACACAGACCCTACAAAAACCTAACTGCTGTGATGCAATTCCTCCCTGCGCTCTTCACGTACAGGGACGCTTCATCTGCCCTTTCAGTGTCTTCTTTTCCCCCCACATCTCTCTCTTTTAGAACTTTGCAGCATTACTGTCTAGTACAGAACATTCTCACGGAAAAGATTTTTTTAGATGCAAAGGCGCGGCTGCATACGGAAGATGTGAAAGATAAGATTCATCAAATAAAAATATTAAAAAAATCCACTGATAATGTAATAACAACAACGGAAAGTATTTGCTTCAGGCAGACAGTGATACTGAGCATTGCTGCAGTTACTAACTCCCATCATCCACAAAAACTGCCCATGCAGATTTTCGCTGCAGTTTAGCTTAGGTACTTGATGCGTGAAAACTGATAGCTCATCAGAAGCTCAAAGGGATCTGCCTATCTTTTCAAGATAGCGGTGCATCGGGGCTGTATTGCTGTCCTCAGCAGGGAACAAAAAGCCTGGGTGATTTGTCCACTGTTGCACGGAATGCTACCTCCCATTCCACAAAAACTGCCCATGCAGATTTTCGCTGCAGTTTAGCTTAGGTACTTACTTGATGCGTGAAAACTGATAGCTCATCAGAAGCTCAAAGGGATCTGCCTATCTTTTCAAGATAGCGGTGCATCGGGGCTGTATTGCTGTCCTCAGCAGGGAACAAAAAGCCTGGGTGATTTGTCCACTGTTGCACGGAATGCTTGTGATGCACCAGGATTTTGCATCCAGGTTTCCTAACTGGATAGTCCAGGAGCTTCGTATAACAAGCTCTTGTAACAAAAATCCCACAGACTTCAATGCAGTAGTTATTACATATTTGTGAAAGTCAAATACACCCCTGAACTGCTGTAGTGGCTGCAGTTTTTCTATGAAACAGTGATTTTGGTTGAAATCCAGTTTTGACTTTGAGAGCGCTGTGAGGGGACGTTCATTTAAAACTCAACTGTGCTTATCTCATTTTTATGTGTTTTTTGCAAGCTTTGTAAGGACTAAACCTGAACAAGGAATAGTTAAAATTGCACTGCATCTTCAAGATTTGTATTTAAAATAGTCCCGTATCTTATTTGTAACTTTAACTGCAGGGCAATTTCTGCCTATTTTGGTTAGATGATTTTGGTTAGATAACTGCCCCAATGTCTACAGACTGTAATTGCTTTTTGTTTCTTAGGGAACACTCAAGCTTCATCATGGGAGCTGTAGTAGCTGACGACGGTCCATCTGGTGTTAAAGCCCCTGATGGAGGCTGGGGCTGGGCCGTCCTTTTCGGCTGTTTTATCATCACAGGATTCTCCTATGCCTTTCCTAAGGCAGTTAGTGTCTTCTTTAAAGAACTCATCCGGGAATTTGGCATTGGATACAGTGACACTGCATGGATTTCCTCCATTCTGTTGGCCATGCTTTACGGAACAGGTAGGTAGTTCTCTGTTTTTGAAACAGTATTGCATCATACAATGACGTTTGTAAATCATACAGCCATTTACAGCGTGAATCATGATGGCTTATCATTACTTGTGTGCAAGTAAGGCATGCCAGAGAAGAATTACTATTAATGACATAAATCCAAAAGTTATTTAAGCACATCCAGCTTGCATATAAAATTAAATCTCTGTAAGTCAGTAGCTACTAAAGACGATGAAAAAGAAAAATTGCGTAGCACTCTGAAGACAAAAAAGACCAAGTATTTGACTATAGAGGAAGGAACGCTCTTCCAGATTGGCCTGACAGTACGGACAAAGTACAGAAAGAATCGTAGCATCATTTAGGTTGGAAAAGACCTTTAAGATCATCGAGTCCAACCGTAAACCTAGCGCTGCCAAGTCCACCAAAGAAGAAATGCAAACTGACGTAAAATCAATTGCAAAAATTGGTTTATCTTAGCAACTGTAACTTGCTCTCTTGCCTAGGTCCACTCTGCAGTGTGTGTGTCAATCGCTTCGGCTGTCGCCCTGTCATGCTGGTGGGTGGCCTTTTTGCCTCAATGGGGATGGTGATAGCCTCCTTCTGCACGAGCATCATTCAGATCTATCTAACGGCAGGCGTGATTACTGGTAAGTAGCGTGCATGGCTGAAAATGAGTTAGCTAACGTCTTAGCTTTAGGTTGAAGTTTTGTAGAAGTGACAAATATCTGAATCATCAGGATCATCCGAATGGGCTTTTAGAAAGTTGGCAGATAAATGTGGAATTAGAACTGTCATTTATTTTTTAATGAATGTTAATTTTTCTGGTATGTTTAATAGCCACTGCTATAATAACTGTAACCATAGAGTACAAGAATATTGTGGAGGTGGAATGCTTTTACAAATGTTATCTTAGAATTCTTTTGTCCATTTGAAATAAAACTCTTTTCTCTTAAGTCATATATCAGAAAAACTGTAATTAGAATTTTTTTAATAGTGATATTGTAGGCCAGTATTAATTTTTATGTACCCTCTGTTACAGGTTTGGGTCTGGCACTAAACTTTCAGCCTTCGCTCATCATGTTAAACCGTTACTTTGACAAACGCCGGCCCTTAGCCAATGGGCTATCCGCTGCGGGGAGTCCAGTGTTTCTTTGTGCTCTCTCACCGTTGGGGCAGATACTACAACACGAGTATGGCTGGAGGGGAGGATTCCTTATACTGGGAGGGATGCTGCTCAACTGCTGTGTATGTGGAGCATTAATGAGACCTTTGGAGCCACCCAAAAAGTCTGAAGCTACCAAAGAACCAGCTGAGAAGAAAGTGAAGAAAAAACTTCTGGATTTCAGTGTGTTTAAAGATGGCGGTTTTGTAATCTACACGCTAGCAGCATCTATCATGGTGCTTGGCCTCTTTGTTCCCCCCGTTTTCGTTGTGAGTTATGCCAAGGATCTAGGGTATCAAGACACCAAAGCAGCTTTTCTTCTGACTATTCTGGGATTCATTGATATCTTTGCTCGGCCTATTTGTGGAATGGTAGCTGGTCTTAAATGGGTTAGACCACGCTGCGTCTACCTCTTCAGTTTTGCTATGATTTTCAATGGCTTTACAGATCTCATGGGTTCTATGTCTGTTGATTATGGTGGCCTGGTGGTCTTTTGCATTTTCTTTGGCATTTCTTACGGAATGGTAGGTGCTCTTCAGTTTGAAGTTCTCATGGCTATCGTTGGCACTCAGAAGTTTTCCAGTGCTATCGGTTTAGTGCTCCTGGCAGAAGCTATGGCCGTTCTAATTGGTCCGCCATCAGCGGGTAAGTATTCCATTTAGTTCAGAATTCAGAATCATTTGCGTTGCATCCATTTACACAAATTGTATGATAAGGGAGCAGAGAAAAAGACAACATGAGTCACTCGAGAAGCGTGTATTGTGCTAGCGTTGCGCATGCTTCATTGACTTTCTGCACTTACAATCTGAAATAGTCCAAGACAGGGTGGGATGAATCTTTTCCTTCTTGGCTCTATTTCAGGATTGGTTGAATTGCCATCTGGAGATGCTGCTCTTTCTCCACTGAAAGCCTACGCTGGCCCTCTTATTAGTAGATGGCTAATATTGTATGAGATGAGCTTTACGCACACAGTGAATAACTTTTGTGAAGTTCAGACCTCTTTGGAGTTCGGATTCAGAACATGAAAGCTGTCAATTTTCTTTGGAAAGTACTAGGATAGATTCTCTATACCCATGGTAGATTTGGAGGAAAGAAAACATCAGAAGAGGGAGGGAAAAAAAAAATCTTACAAGGAGGACTATAAAACTGGACTGTTTTAAGGAAGGTCGACTGCCTCTACTGTACACATCTCACAACCCAAGAATAAGGAGACATTACAAAATATTGAAATTCATTAATTTGAATTCAAAATTGCGAATTAATTACTAATCAAAGAACATAAATTTTACAGACCCTGCACTGAAAAAAAAAACCCCACCCAAAACCCACCAGTTCACTTCCATAAAATGTTTACTGTTTATAGCAGGCACTGAAAAGCATCAAGTATCTTTACTGTGACAAAACCCCTCATGGAAAAAACAGTACTATGCACTACTTCCTCTGATCTTCAGGTTTGGTGAGGCGCTTCCTTCACGTCCTCCCTCCCGTTCTTTCACCTCCACCAAGTCCTGTGAAAATTTAGCTTGACTAAAGCATCAGAATCAATTACTCCAG
This sequence comes from Aptenodytes forsteri, assembly GCF_000699145.1. NCBI lineage: Eukaryota > Metazoa > Chordata > Aves > Sphenisciformes > Spheniscidae > Aptenodytes > Aptenodytes forsteri. The sequence continues at coordinate 469,990 of NW_008795314.1, forward strand.
ACCAACTATTAAATAAGATTTGCGTTGTAAGCAGACGGTGCACTGCACTGCCCGTCCAGGAAAGGAAGTGAGATTGGGAGCGACAGGAGGCTGATGATACAGGTCCCGGCCATGGATGCACACATTTTGATCTGAAATGCACGGCGCTTGTCTCATCTCTTGCATATGAAGGCTAGGCTGGTTTTATTCCAGTTGAACTGCATGGCTCTGTGTGCAGGGGAGTATGTGTTTCGGGATGTGACGTAATGCCAGTGAGTGTTAAACTGAACTGAAATAACTGAGAAATATTTTGTTATAAACTTGTTAAAATGCTACTTCAAAAAACTTGCTTAGATAGTCATGGTGCTTCTAGACAGGAGTCATTTAAATGTTTAAAAAAAGCAGAAAAAATTTAATTGCAAGATAATCACTTTTGTTAATTACCTGGAATGTTGTCTTTTTCAGGAAAACTCTTGGATGCAACAGGGAGGTACATGTTTGTTTTTATTATTGCTGGAATTGAAGTTACCACCTCAGCACTCGTATTGGCCTTGGGAAATTTCTTCTGCATTAAGAAAAAACCAGAAGAACCACATACAAAAGAAGAAGCAGCAGAAAGAGAGGAATTGAACAAATCTGAAGACAAAGCTCCTGAAGATGCCAAGGTGGACTCTATTGAAGTGGAGCAGTTTCTGAAAGATGAGCCTGAAAAAAACGGCGAGGTTGTAACTAACCCAGAAACATGTGTGTGAGCATGATGGGAAACTGACAACACATTTAGAAAAGAAAGATTTTCAACACTATTTATTTTAGAAATAGAACTAGTTTAGGGCTGGGCCGTCTGCTTTATGAAGTGGAGGCTGGTCAGCTCATCAGGTCTCGCTGGAAGCTGATGAGCTAGACAACCTTTTATCGGAAAATTAGCTTTATCAGTAAAAGGTGGAGCATTGTGGTTATACTTTTTATGTAAACTAAAAAGCTTTTATAAACACAAGTAGAGTCTTGCTATGCATCACCAGAAACTGCTCACTTGGAAGAGATATAGGAAGAATATATTTTGAGAAAAGTGGAATTAGATGTATGTTTTCAGCCAATATTGGTGAAATCGCTGTGTCGTGCAGCTAAATATAATTTCCCTTTCTGTGTTCTTTGTGAAGGGGAAAGAGTTTGAGATGGAGAAAAATCTCAGGAACTTAAAGGTCTCCATTAGGGTTTTGAATTTCTTACTTTTTTAGATTTTTAGATTAATTGGCTCAGCCCTAATTTAATTTTGATAATATCTGTTACTTTGATTTATGTAAATGTATTTCTGAGTTTTGTCTAAACCTGTAATCTTTGTAATTATCATCCGGAAATACTGTACGTGGGAAGGCACGTTACAGATACTGTCCTCAGCAGATCACACAAGCGGTATTCCAAGGTAGTACTAAAAGAAAATAAAACGAGCAGAATCGATCCTGGCAGACCGTGAGCAAACAAAGTTAGCCTACGTTTACATACACGGTTTTCAGTACAGTTTCCCTGCAGCATTGAAAAATATTACAAGCAACACGGAGAGGACGGATATTAGGTTTAGTAGAATCTCCTGAAAGAGCGTCCATCCTGTGTATAAAAGAAACAGTGTAAGTTTCCAGATGACCTATGAAGCAGAGCGGGTAGACTTAGGGGACTATTTTGAAACATGTTAGCCATCTTTAAAATGCAACGCTAGCAACATAGGAAGCTCTTCACAAGTTTATTTTATTTATTTTACTTTTTTTCTTCCATTTACCCCGCTTCCCTGTCCTTGTGCTTCATCTATGGAAGTTCAAGGTGCCATTCTTGCTGGTTGAGGAAAACACGATAGAACTGTTGATCATATTTACGGCAGCAATCAAGAATGGGGTCGGCTCTGCTGCTCATTGCACAGACAGAACGGGGAGTCTCTGGCCAGTCTTTAAATCTTCTCTGACATTGGTATAGGGGAAGGAGAAGGAACAGAAACGGATCAGACAAGGCAGTGACGGCACGTTTGAAGAAGCGCGGAAAGGGAATTTTTGTTGTGTTGTCCCCACATTGTGAGGACACTGAATAGAAAAGGAAGGTAAAAGGAAGGTAAAAGGAAGGCGTTACATACTTTTTTTTTTCCCACCCAAACACATTCAAGAAATGTGATCTTTTATACAAAACCATGCTACGCAACCCACCTTCCAGATATGTCTATAAAAAGCTCTCTAGGCTTTGTGACTGCACTAACACTCTTCAAGACAGACTAACTGTAGCAGATTCAGTTTTCTTGTTGGTAGCAAAGGAATATTGGCTTTCAGGTGCCATAATTGTTCCGCTTAGTAACTGAAAACTAAAAGACCCTAATCCCTTAAAACCCTGTATCCCTTTTAAAAATAACATCATTAGTTGTTTCACGCTTGACCATTTTAACAGAAACATACTGTAAATCCAACAAAGTGCCAAACCCACGAACCATGCCCTGCTGGAACGATCTCGGATACCAGCTTCCATTCTGGTAGTTTCTTCAAAATGGTTTTGCATTGTTAGGACAAGCTTGCACAGAAATTGAAAAGTTAGGATCATGACGTTTTTTTTGAGTGATTTTAAAAAGAAATGGATGCTGCACTGAATAAACTTTATTTTTCTATCGCATATAGTACGTTACTTTAAAACCTTTTATTAATTTAGTGGCAGGAATTGCGCTGGCATGTCCTAGTTACAAGAACTCAAGTCACCGAACTTAGCTCCAGTTTGCTAAAGACTAAATCAGTACTTGGAACTCAACACTGCCGGCTCCAGAAGGCCACCGTATGAAAGGGCAAGAGGAAAATGGAATCCACAGATCAGTTTATGATCTCCCTAGAGGCTGCTTCAGATGATACGTGAAGGCCTGACACAGCTTTCAGATTGGAATTCCCTCTTCTGTTTCAAAAAACAAAACCTAGAAACCTTCCCAAAGGTGAATTCAGAGTCTCAAATAGCCATTTTTGTCCTACTGTGGGTTTTGATCACCAGGTTTCTTTGCTAGAGAATGCTGTCCTGTTATCACAGAACTAAATGGTTATTCCTTTGGCCTCAGGTTTTGGCACAATTTTAAGTTTCCGTACATTCTGCCAATTGTCTAGACTGTAACATCTCGAAAATTTGGGTTTATCATACTGACTTTCCAGACTAGGTATCATTTTCCATACATAATACCTTTGTGGTTAAGCCGGAAACAAGCGTTACGTTACATTTTTACATGACCGGGGCAGAAGAGGAAGTTACTAAGACAGGGGAAACACATTTCAACAAGACACCATAAATAATTTCTGAAGTAAATTGAGTGTTCACAGAAAGTGCCTCGTTGGCCTGTACAAGTTCTTCTCCTCGACTCGATGATCTACTCTGAGTAGGACTGGCAGTGCTCTTGTGCTATTTTTCAGCACAGACCTGCCAATGGCTTGCAGTATGTGTGAGAGCAGGAGACGCTTACTGCATGAGAGAGGTCAAATCACAGGGCTCTTTTATCGACTGTGAGAAATAAGGGCTGGAATTTAATTTGCTAAGCAGTTTCACACAGGCTACGAAATCTTTTACCGTTTTCATTATCTACAAGGAGCATCAACACGGAGATGAGAAACTCCTAGTGCAGATCTCTTAGCAACGTCAGAACTGGCAGGCGTGAGAGCGCTTCTGAGTTCTGGAGCCAGGTAAGCCCCCTGCTTCCATTCTGTCCCATTCAGGGGTGACATCCAGGTGTGCGCTAGCCCCCCAGTACTCCTTCCGTTCAGCTGCCTTTGTTTCCCTGGAAAGAGATTGACTATTCCGATGCGAAGGAAACCTCCGTGCGTGCCAGATCCCCAGCCTGGACAACTGCGGGCCAGTACGCTAGGCTGTGCTGAGGCACGTACCCAACTGCTCCTACAGACATGGCCACAAAGGCCTTTACACTGAGCTCCTGTTTTATAGACCTCCCTCCTTCCTACCCCAAGATGTTAAAAAACAAAAGCAAGCAGCAACTCCTGAGGTTCCCAGCGCTGTCTTCAAACACCAGCTAGGAACTGTTACATATAGAAGGGGAGGATTGTACTGGAACCTTTTCTCTTGGCAAGACTAGCCTGGCTCCTTATTAATTTAACTCTGCTTATTGTAAATTCACAAGGAATTGCTTTTAAACCCCTCCAGGTATTTTGCTACGGTATTTCTTTAATCTCAGCACCACTGAGATCCCCTTAAGAGCAGTTTGAGAGATGTGCTCTTTCATGTATTTTGAGGAGGCGCGTGGTCGGAGTCCTAAAGCATTGCTAAAGAGGCACCAGCTGCCCGGGGACACAAGCAGAACAGCTCCATGCAACATCTACCTGGACGGCCAATCTTCACCTGGTTAACATTTTGTGACTTGAAAAAAGAAAAGAGGAAAGGGAAGGGAAGGCAGGTAATTATACAGCTGCATTGCCAAGCATCCCAAAGACAACATTGTAATTGCTCTTGCATCATACACTATTGGAACACATGTAATTTCTTCAGACACATAGTTCATGAATCTATTTAAGAAGTCTGTGAGGGAAACAATCGAAAAATGCAAGTGCAAAAAATCCCAAGTAGAATACTATAAAACAGGTGAAAGATAGTTTTCATAGATTATTTCTCTGAAACTAATGAACTGTCTTGTAGTGTACAGGCTAGCATAATTTTTAAAGCTTTTTAGATCTTGCTACAAATTGTGTACTATAGGATTTACGGTTAAAATATTGTATGTTTGATCATGTAATGGATCTTAGGCCCTTAATTTCCTAATGCAAGGAGAGGGTGTGTGTCAAAATGCCTGTGACACACAGAGAATATATAAAGAGGTGTGTATGTGTGTGCACATATATATTTATATATGTATGTATCGATCTATATATATCGAACATGCAAAATACCCAGTAGAGTAGAATAGAGACAGTTTGCCTGTGTACTACACAATGAGCAATGCAGAGTTAAAACTATTTTCTTCCTCCTCCTATACAAAGATAAGTTTGGGGTTTTTTTCAAAATTCCTAAATAAAATATCTTGTAGCTATTTGGAGCCTAGAAGATCTCAGCGGAACTAAAAACCTTGAAGTGATGCAGCTATCTGTTTAAAATCACAGTCTCTAGATTTTATTTTTCTCCAGTCCTCAAATACATTACAGCAAGTCGTTAGCAGTACCTGCTGCTACAGCAGCCAGTTCCCTACAGTTGAGACTTGAGGTGGTATGAAGGTGTGGTGTGAAGGACTCGACAGATCTTGTGCTTGTTAATATTAAATCCCATCCAAACAAATACGTGTGTTAGACAATGTAAAATCATTCTCTAAAAAGAAATGAAAGCATCCCCCTAACCAAGCAATCAACCCTCAGAATGAAAATCCAAAACACCCTCAGGTATGCACCTTTGTTGCGTCCCAAAGCGAAGCTTCAGTTTGGCAGGCAATCAAAAGCAGAGGGCTTTCAGGAGAACGCAAACTCTTACACGTTACAGCGGTAAGTACTGACTTGCGCACGTGTGTCTGTGTCTCTCTGCCACGCTTCTCTTTAGGATTATGGGAGTACGCTTCAGTTTTGTGCAAGTGAGATGACTTTGTTTCTTGTTAATGCACTTTAATGTAACGTGTACATTTATACTTAGAATTTTTTTTATGCTTTTCTAGTAAACTGTTGCAAATGTAGTGAATAAATATTTGGTTGTCGAAAACTGTGGGTGTGAGAAAATAAGCTTAGAAAAAATAACACCCAAATTTGGAAATTGGGCTTCATTTGCACATGCTTAAATAGCTGTACAAAAGCAGAGTGCTTATAAAGAAGAAAATAAGGGGTGACACCGAGCTGACAGGCAGCCAGAATTTAATGTGGGCAAGGGGACTGCTTTTGCCATGACTCATAGTTTGGCCAATTCCAAAATGGAAACGGGCTCCTGCTGTAAACGATCCTGAAGACTATTTTAAAGCATCAACTAATTTAAAAGAATAGCTATTAATTTTGTGGTGCTTCATGCAGAAATTACTGTTCTTGTCCTCTGAAGAGTGCTCCAGGTTTTGTTTGCAGGTAAAGTTTTATGAATTGCTAAGACTTATAAAGCCCTAAATATTTTGAGCACTGACCCGCCAGCAAGCTGTCCTTATCGTCAAGCGATGCTCTTTAGAACTTGAAAGCTCCTAAGAAAACATAGTTTAAGAATACATTTATGGTGGGGTTTTTTGGACCCTACGGTACCCCAGCTAAGAGTGGCTCCTCAAGGTATAATCTCAAGGCTACACCCAAGTGAATCAAAATTACAGTCTCTCCAATGTAACAAGAGCTACGTTTTGCTATCTAGAAGGGTCACACCTCCGTGTGCCCAATCCCAAGTATCTCTGCTGAGAAATTTTGGAGAAATCTCTCTAAGCTCAGCTTGAAAAGTTTCTCTGTATATTTACACTGACAAGATCGTAGGTCTAGTTTACATAACACACCCCACACCCCCCCCGTTTGACTAAACATACGATTACCTTTTTTATGCTAGTTCAGTTAAATGGGGAAGACTTAAGGTGTAATCAAATGCTTTGCTACCCCGCTGGCCAGATCAGGCCGTACGCTGCTACAGGAATGAATGTTACTGGGTGGACTGAAACGACAGAGTTTATTAGCGTGCAGCCAGCACATCCCTGTGACAGAAACCCAAAGAGTTTATCTTCGCGTCTGGTACTCTTTGAGCCTGAAAGAAAGGAGTCGGGCCATTCGCTGTGGAGGAAAACGGGCATGACCCGCGTGGCACAGCTGGTGTTCCCTGCTGCTGGACCTGTTGAAGGAAGGTGACGCACCGATGTTTGAAGAGTAAACAACTTTGACAATAGCAGAGGCACTGCGTATGAGAAGCAACGGCTTTGGAATGTATTATTTTGGCAGCCTTCTCAACGCTGCTGGAATAGAGCTCATCGTCGTGCCAGTAGGAAGAAGGCACATCTACGGCAAAAGTCAGTTCTGTTAAAAGTATCTTGCTAGTGACACGGTCTGCGAGATCAGCAGTCCTGCATTTGTCTGAGAACGTATGGAAGGTTAGAGGCAGGCAGAGCAGAAAGCTACTTACCTCTAGTTAAATGCTGTTTGTTCCTTGACTGATCGCAATACCCGCTTCTTCATCTCGGCAACATTCCAGCTGGCACCTTTCCTCGCTGTCCCTAGATGAATGCTTCGGAGCAGCAAGAAACGAGGATAGCTCTTGCTCTTCTGACTCTTCATCTACTACTGTTTCAGCAGTTTAAAGCCTTTCACTGGAAAACTCTGAATCCAATGAAGAAGTGTATCTAGATTTTAGTATTTAAAATTCTTAAATAGCAAAAGACTTTTCAGTCTTGCTGAAAAATGTGGTGTAAGATTCAGTGGTTGATGATGTCAGACAAACTTTAAAATACAATTTCTTAGCAGTGAGAGCAGAGAAACGTTTGCTGTTTGGGGTCTTTTAAGAAGAAAATCTGTGCATGACCTCAAAATGCTGCGAGTCGCTGGTTTATCCTTTCCTTAAGGATTATGGGAAATACCGGAAGCCTGTTGTGCCTGTAACACTTGCAGCTCTGAACCAAGCTGAGGACTGTAATTAAATGTTTTGTCTGGTTATGAGATCAGGACCAGACGTTTTCTTCCTAGTGCATAACGTACCAACATCCCACCCCACCCCAAGTATCCTGGATTGGTCACAGCGAAGACACAGTAGACTAGGGCTTAATGCTTTAGGATGATATACACAATTTCCCCTTTTTCCACATTCCTGTTTGTCCCTTACACGTGTATTTCTCAGACCTAGATCTTATCTATGCATTTTGAGTCAAGAATTTTCCCAAAATGAGATTAACAGAGAACACTGTCTTAAAAAAGATACTTTTTTTTTGTAGACTGCGTGTTTTTGTAGATCGTGTATATACAGATCTCACCTAATTTTCTGTTGTCCCTCTGCTGGCAGCATGCAATGGTTTCATCAAAAGAACAGGAGCATACTAGCCTTAATAAGATTAAGCAGGAAAAACCCACCAATGTCTGCGAAAAAGTCGTAAAGCGTTACTCCTGTGCAAATGTTTGCTGATGAAGTTAGTAGGATTTTGCTGTGAAACAGATTCTTACTGAAGATCAGGCCTCTGAGCACTCTCCTGGTACGAAACTACTGAACGAAGCAAGTAGTCCATACAGTTCAGGTTCATACAATCACCTAAATCTGGACATATACATGTAATGCCAAGAACTGTCACCTGAATGAACCAGAGGGAAGCGTACTGTTCATAATAATGAAGTACTGCATTCTTTAATGGCAAAACCTTTTTATTATTAACCTGTCTCATCCAGTGAATTTTAGAAGCCACTTTGCTGTACGATTAAGTTCATGGTGGATTACGCTTCCTCACAACTGGATTAAATCTAGATTTCTGACCAGATGTCTCAGCACCATTAAAAAACCAGCAGCGTTGCTTGTTTTCACTTAGTATTTTGTACACGAAGTGCTGCTTTTGTAAAGCAAAAGTTAAAGAACAGAAGAAACACCTTTTTATTTCGCTTTTTTACAAAGAGAAAATGAATATTCTTGAAATGAACATGTACGCTCCAGCCAATGATCTACTTACAAATCTGTAAATTCATTGTAAAGATTCTTGTTGGGAAATTCAATTTCTGAAAGCGTTGCCTTTGACAGATTTTACTGTCACGCAGAGGTCTGGAATGTGGGGAAACAAAGACAACAAATGGTTGTGCTTATGGTATTTTTCCCCACTGGAGAATGAAGATGCCTCCGAGTTCTACATGCCTTCCTCCAAGGGAGAGGTGGAGTACTTTCGTGAAGTTAACATGGAATAGATGGACTCCTTGAATGCTTTTACTTAATATGTCTCTTGAAGCGTCGGATTTATTTTCAATTGTTTTCAAGGTACTTGTACCACAAAGAATTCAGGGACTCTGTAAAACAGCAGCACAGGTGGTATTTTCCACATAAAAGCACATAGCCACTTCTAAATGAAAACTGTGAGGATAAATTAAACGTCCTTCCCACTTTTCAAGGCCTGCTAATCAGAAACACAGAGGATTCTTGAAGGTGCACTTGCCCTCAGATTATGAATAGACTTTTGAGAATCGCGTAGCAAAAGCCAGGACTTTTACCATACAGGGCACTGCGGGTAGAGCTCAATGCTTTTCTTGCTTTCATCCTAGCTCCCGTCACTGGCCAAGTCTCAATAGCAATTCTCTCCCCATACTTCTATCAATACAATGTATTACTTGCTAAGAGAAAGCGTTTGTAAAAAAGACTTCTGGAAAAGAAGCAATATCCAGACAAAAACATTTCCCTTTAAAGAGACAAAAGACATGCTTTCTGTGAGCAAAGCAATGAATGCCTTCTCCTTCCTCCTGTGTAGCCTAACTGCTGCATCTGACCCTGACTACCAAAATCCTTCAGTGAAAGTTTTAGTACCACGACAATGTCTTCAAATGTTTGCAACCCACGTGCTCTTTGTAGGTACAGAAACCCCTTAAAAAAGGGGGGGGGGGGAAGCAAGCAAGCAGTTACACCAAGTAAAGAGTAAGGATTCATTGTAAGTAAGTAAGTTACACCAAAGAAGAATAGAAGTTATTATGAATGTATTTACACAATTGTTAAAGTACACAAATACAGTGGTAGTACAAATGAAGTGCTCTGAGATACTGGTTTCCGATACACAGGTTTATATAGACAGTCTATTTTCCGCATGATGGAATTTAACTATTATGAAGGACAAAAATTGCCCACAAGTGAGTACAATTCTAGAAGCCTGCAGTCAACTTTTAAGTATAGTACAGCAATCTAATGTTGCAGATACAGAGAGAATAAAGAGGCTGCCTTTGTAAGTCCCTCTAACGGTACATTATTAACCACAGATATTTACAAGGAAAGCACAGTGAAGTGTAAAACTGTTCAAATGGTAGTGCACATGCCTAAAATACTGAAGTTTATAGTAACTGAGGAAATAAGTCTCTTATGCAAACTTATCCATGGATCAAACTCTTAAGCTTTTCCACTATACTCTCCCGAAACACAGGTTTCCCCAGTCAGACCCAGAGTACACACAAGCAAGTAGCTAATGTTCTGAAAACTTCCAAAGAAGAGTGACTAATACTTAATACATGGACTTTTGAGAGGGGCAAAAAAGAATTCGTAAACAATAAAAATTACTCTTCATAAAACTTTGAAGACCAACAGGCCTTTAAAAAAATTTGTTCTCAAGCAGGGAAGAATTTCTCAAAATACCTAACTGTTCAAACAAAATCTCTGTACATACTTTCATTTCCAACGTGGAACTTCCCATTACTCCGGTCACACTAGTGTAAACAGTACTTCCGATACTGTTCCAAGCACTGCGAGGACAGAATACCTGCTTTTATTTTATGAGACCGTTTACAGTAACAAACAATATGAAGAATCTCCCATATTCCATAACCAACAGGTGCTAACAACACCGGCAACGGTTTTTTGGACAACCTAGGCATGTCGAGTCATTCATTCCTAGCTCATGATTCTGGGCATACTCAGGTTGGATCCAGTTCAGAATTAAACGTGGTATGCACCTGAATTGTAAAAATTCTCTGGATTTCACAGCAAGAATAGGTTGTTTTGTTTTGTTTTTTAAAAGAATTCCTTTTTTGAGTCTTGGCATGAAACAGAAGGCCTGAATCAATGTATTTATTTATTTTTAAACATGTAGATGCCGAATGAAACGTGCAAATTCACTGAAGACTCAGCAGCAACGTGTATTTTCCGCTTGCAATACCCTCCAAGCTAACCAGCCTCAGAGTGCAGGAAACAAAATTTTACCAATATAAACAATGTTTGAAACTATCCATTTACCCAAACTAAGCAGGGAGATAGGACAAGCTTTCAAATTCTAAATCCCTCAAATGCCAGTCTTTTACTTTGTCCTTCATATTCTTTACAAAAAAAGAAATCCATTATCACCATCTCTACTATACTTAGACTCTCCTGCAGGGGATTTAGTTCTCCTCTTCTATAAAAAAGAACGAGTATTAAAAATTCCTTTGTGTTAAAGGGAAAGTTAAATGTTAAGTGTGAATGAAGACAGCAAACAGCAAAGTAAAATTCTAACCGTTTTAAAAATTCCATGAGAAAACTGTCTCAGTCAGAATGGGACCATACAAATAAGTAAACAGTTTAAATAAAGTCAGATGGTTTTGATTCATTTACATGTTCCCTGCCAGACTAATTTTTTTAAACAAGAAATTTCAAGTCATTGTCTTGTAGTTTAGGTTTGTTTATATTCTACATTTTTAAATCAGACAAAAGCAAGAGTTCTTTACAGAGAATTAAGCCAATAATTTTAGCAAAATGATACAAAAAACTTTCTTAAACCAAGTAAAAGATTTATAGTTACAGTAGAATAATAAAAAGGGGGTAAAGTCTGCCGCCTGTGGAGGGAAAACTGAAACGGCCATCCGATAACAGGCGGTCAACTCTGTAAACCATCTTTCTTTTCCAGCCCCGTTACCACAGGGTTCTCTTAAGGTCATTGGGTTTCTGGCAAAAGCGTCCTGTAATGGCAGCTGCTGGAGTCTGTCCATGTTCCTCCAAGTGCCTTTTAAGTCACATGGAGAACTCCAATTGTAATGTTTCCGCTCTAGTTTAGGGTATTTTTGCTAGTAAAGCCATTGGTAACATAGGAGATCAGCCATGCATTATCTGCCCTCCATGGCAAAATAATTTTCATCGGTGCACAGCAGACTGGAGAACACTGGTAGTTACCCGAGCAGGAATCTACCAAAGCCAAAAAACAAGACAACATCAGCACATATCCTTCCAGTTAACATACAAGTGGCTCTCAATGTACTTTTAAATAATTCGTTGCCAAAAGTAAGCGTGTGAATTTAAAATCCAGTGAGCTATACAATGTTTCGCACCCACCTGTAGCTACACGAAGTTCCCTGTATTTTCCTCCTTTATTAGAAGTTAACATGGAAAATTCACCTTTCCAGCCAGAGGGGATGTTTTGAAGAAAAGTAAACAGAGCATAAACATGCACAGAAGAAAGAACAAACCAGATGAAAACGCTACCAATGTGTAGAAATAGACTCAATGAATAATTAGGTTTGGGGGAAAAAAAAACACCAGTAAGAGGGTAAAAAAAATTTAATTATTTTCAACGGCTTTTCATTTTTCATGGGACATTGTGTTAAAAGACACTTCATTAATTTCCATAGCTTGACTTATTTCAGTAACAGCGTAACATTATTTCAACAACACTTTCACTGTGAAAGTGAGAAACGACGACACATCACTGCAATTTAAGAAGCGAGAAATATCTAAGTAGCTGAATCAGTATTCAGTATTAATTTCGGTCGTAAACAGCTACAAATAGTAAGGCATACAGTAAAGGCCAACCAATGCAGACACAACCCTGAGCAGACCAGAATCTGCACGTCTCCCACACACAAGCTTTCCAATGCAAAGCTTTAGGTTTGCCCTTTTTTTTAATTTTTTTTTTTAGTTTTTTATTTTTGACTAAGGTCTGATAATTAGACTTTAAAGTGTTAGGCTGCCATTTACCGTTGGGTCTTTTTAATGTTACAAACCGTTTACGAAGCAGCTTGTGCACAGTCAGCCAAGCACACAAAGCAGGAGGAGAAAACGGAAGAGGATTCTTCACCAACTAGATACAGGATTAGTGCAAGCTTAGGCTTTATAGAGAAAGGGAGGCAGCAGACGGAGTTATACAACAGAATTTATTAAGGAACAGAAAAATCTCACAGCCTTTTTTTAGTAAGAAGCAAAGCAAAGAAGCTCCTGAAATACATAAGAAAGCATCCTTCAGCCATCAAGGTTCAGATTCCAACTGAAACTTGTTATTTCCCTGATGAAACCTGTTATTGCCAAAAGCAGAACAGACTAAAAAGCCAAAAGCTGCACACAGAAAGGCAGAAACTTCTACTGCACTGAACAGTGGAAAGGAGTTCTAAATACCCAAATGCAAGTCTGTCTACCTCCGAGATGCTCATGTTCAAACTATTCCCATTAGTATGTGAATGTTTTTTAAATATAGATCTGAATAGATCTGAGTATTTTTAAAATGACAGCTCATAAGGAATGGAGAAGAATACAAAACAGTGAAAAATGGATACGGCTGCAGTAGAACGTTCCACTCACGACAAGACAGAGCCTCTTTTGAGTAATATAGTCAATTGAGTCTTCCTACAAGTATTTTGGTTTTACGATTCTGAAGCAGATCTGTTTTTGAATGGATGACACACTGCTGCATGAACATCCCTGGAAAGACATGTAATTCTCAAACAGCTGAAATTTAGACTTGGTTATTTTATTTTATTTTATTATTGTTGATGCTTGAATGATTTTAGGGACTTTTTAAATCACTGTTTTTGTCAATTCTGCTTAAGAGTTCAAGTGGAACAGCAGCAATAATTCAACTTTTGGAAGGGCATTTACTTTTAAGTTAGAGAAAAAACAATGCTCCATCAAGCATCTGACCAGAAGGCACAGGCACAACTATGAGCTAATGTGAGGAGAAGAAGCAAAGTTGGATGTTTCCAAAGATTTTTTTTCCCCACCCCATCCAAAGTTTTGGTGTCTAATGAGAAGCACTCACCCAGTGCTGCCTTCCAACGAAAGGAGACGAGCAGCTACTTGCCATGGTGTTCGAAAGGAATGCTATTCTGAGGTAGGGGAAAAGACAGCAATTTGTAACAGTTCCACTGCCCCGATATATAAAGATGTCTAACAAATACCCAACCTAAACTTGCAGTAGCAAATGTATCTTTTGAGGAGCTCTGATTTCAGACTTCTGTAAGACATTTCTATCATATTAAGAGATACGTAAAAGGAACAAATCAGTATTCCTCAAAGAAAGCTGGCAGGGTCAGAAGAACAACACGGAGTATGATGCCTATTAAGATGGATACATGGAGAAAGATTTGCTCATGAGGAAATGGAAAATGCAGAGGCATTGGAAGTACGCTGCTTTTTCCCCAGGGAAGCAGCACAACATTTAAGTTGTTCAATGCCAGTGTTGGCTACAGTCTTCTAAAAACTCCTCCTGTCAAAGAGACTTAATCAAATATTTCTTTGTGCAGCGTTCCAATCTTTTCTTCCAACGATGGAGAGAATACCTCTATTACCAGTAGGAATTGTGCACAGCTTTGACTGTTGGGTGCTGAACATTCTACATTCAGGAAAAAAAAATAAACAACTTACTGTATACCATGAGCAGTCGGACCGAACCTTCTGTGAAAGGAAATGAAGGCTACTCACCCATAACTAGACTCTTGAGATGATCACTGCTTTCGGGATGCAGTCTGTGCAACGTGGACTGACAGAACTGATTCAAAGGAGTGTTTACTGGAATACTCATGACCTCCTTTACCACCTCCTTTACTACGTTTCTTAACATTTAAAGACTGACTACGTAAAGGAGACTTAGGGAACAATTCACTCATAGAGCTTAAGAGCAGAAGGATCTTTTAACAGCTGGTATGATTTTCTGTCCAGCACAGATCACAACCCTTCATTGCACAGAGACCTGTAGTTTAGGCTTGCTTTAGACCTGAATACACCACCTAGAAATGAATCCAGTTTTGATGCAAAGGCAAAGAGGGACAGATGATCTACTGCTGAAAGAAGTTGTTTCAGTGGCTAACTGCCTTCACTTAGACCTCCGTTTCACTTTTCTTTAAATGTGAGTGGTTTTAATTTTAAGCAATAGGTTCTTCACATGTTTTCTGCATAAATGTCAGTTCCTGTTAAAATCATTGTCTCTAAAATACTACACCAACTAACTCAAGATGATCTCTTACCTTTCAGACAAACTGAAAGATGCTGATTTGAAATTCTTGCATCGTACAGCCGGTTTTCCCAAGCTTAATTTTTACGGCTCTTCTTTGTGTTACTTACAGTTTCCAACAATTTAAGATACTGAGAACTGAACTAAGCATAATATTCTAGCATATGTCTCATTAATGACATCAAATAACCTCTCCATTTCTGTTCATTACTGTATCATACATAGATTCAAGGATGAAATTACGCCCTTTCATTATGACATCACACTAAACTCTCCAGCATTACACCTAGAGCCTCCTCAGTCATTGCTTACCACAGTTATAGTCCCCACATATAAGACAACGGGCTCCACTCCTTCATCCTAATCGGGTTTTGGAGTACTGCAGTAATACACATTGTATTTGAATAGGCTTTACCTGACTGCTCAGCTCTCACTAATGTTTATCGCTGTCAAACATCTCACAACTTGCAGGTTTTTAGCTGTTGCATTCACTTCCATATAATCGAGAAAAGTACAGAGTAACGTGTGCCATAGAATTTATGTAATTTCATTAGAAACACTTAAGTTTCATGAACCGTTTTGTAGACATGCTAGCTGTTACTCCAATAAACACTAGTTGCTTAGTGTTACAAAGTGCTAGTCTTTCTAATGAGAATTATTTAGGTACTATGTGGACAATAACTTGGAGGTGGGGAATATACATGACACCTATTTTGCTGTCCTTACCAATTACCATTTTCCTGTTGAGTGTTCAATTTCTCTGAGAAGACCTATTTTCCATAAGAGAATTTTGGTTCGTATTATCTACATTCCCAGCCTCAGTTTTCAGTTTCAGTCTGAACTGATCAGAACTCGTTTGGAGGGGGGAAGATAAAAATGTGGAGTCATCTTTAAGAACTCTACTTAGAGGTAAGTAGCTTTCATTATTTCTTTGAGTAACCTCTGCACATTTCCATTGCCCAGAGTTTAACAAGCAGTAGCCCTTCCTCTAGATGATGAGAGGTGAAGATTACAGATGCAGCGTTGCCTTACCAAACCAAGGCGTCTAAATAAAATAAAATAACAAAACTAATTTATCAAGTTATAAATAACAGCTCTAACAAATGTAGTTCTTAACATAAGACGTCTGCAGATCTGCAGAGCAAACTTTAAAAGCTGCTTTCTACCAGGAGTACGGTCTAAGCACTTCCTGAAAAAGGAACAGCGGCAGCATATTCACGTAAGACTTACAAAGGAAACTAACGCACTTGGAATGGGCACGGACAAACAGTTGCTGTTCTTTACCGGTGTTCTCCTGATAAGAAGCGGTATGGATGATTTTCTATATTCTTAAGCCTAGCCAATCAAAATTCTCCTTAATAACCCTGCCATGCAAGTTGGATACTTTAGGTTTTCCCGACTAAGAACAAGGTATAAAGATAATGGGAAACCCAAATGGCTTTAACTGGTAACCTGATTAACATCTAAGGATAAATTTTGATTATGGAAGAACTACTTTAATGTTATGAAGATAGTAAGAGCGTAAGCTATGAAAACTTGCAACTTGAGCCATCTTGCCTGCTACAGAGTGAGAGAGAACTGGGAAAATGAAAAGCGAATTTTCTCTAACGAGCTCAAGGGGAAGCGTTATAAGGTAAAGTCTAAGTAAATCTCTCTTGCCTTCCAAATCCAAGAGGCCCATGGGAAGCTGTTTAAATTATACTACAGCTGCACACTGTTATTCAGTCACCATGAGTGGAGACCAGCAGTAGTTCACTGCCTTGATAAGAACTAAATGAAGACAACAGATGATGAATGATTAATTCTAACAAACTCAGAGAAGATCCCGACGAGGCCGCTATTGGGATTGTAAAGAAGTCAACCGAGTGATCCCATACTTGGACCAGAGTGTTAAAAAGGGCAGTTATAGAAATGTGCCATTAAGCCAGACTGTACTGTTGGCCCACACCACAAATTAGACATCTGGATATTCAAAGATTACTCAAAAAACCCCACAATCCTACACAATCTCACAGTATTCCCATTTTACAAGTTAGGCAGAACCAAAATGTATCTGCAAACCCACCTGCATTACTCGTACCTTACAATGTTTAGAAAAGTGTCACGTGCATACTGAGCTACGTGTCAGTAATACAGCAAAAAAATGAAAGATACACTTTCTCCTAACATAGTCAAGTAACATCACTGCACTTATTTCTGTTACTTCCATTAATTATTTATTAACAGAGCCAAAGCATCTGAGATTTGCTCAGAATGCCAGAGACAAACCCTGGGCATACACGCTTTACCAGGAAACCATCTTTACATTTGAGTAAACGTTCAGGGGGAACTCGGCGTCACAGCCTCGAGGAACAGCCGAGGTCAGAAGGGACCCCTGGAGATCATCTAGTCCAATCCCACTACCCAAAGCGCAGTCAACTAGAGCAGGCCGCTCAGGACATTGTCCAATTAGGTTCCGAGTAATTTGGAAGAGGGAGACTCCACAATCTCTTCGGGCAACCTGTTCCAGTCCTTGCCCACCCTCATAGTAAAAAAGTTTCTTCTTATGTCTAAATGGAATTTCTTATATTTCAATTTGCGCCCACTGTCCGTTGTCCTTTCACTGGATATCGCTGAGAAGAGTCTGGTTGCACCTTCTTTACATCCTTCTATCAGGTATTTATGCAAATTTACAAGGTCCATAACTACACGCAGTTCTACCCTCTTTGTTTTCATACTGTTCACAAACTTCAGCCATAAAATATTTCAACGTGGGAATTTCTGGTGGCAAGAATTGTAGTTCAGTGAACAATTTAAGCTGGCAAAAATTGCCACCAAAGCCAACACAGAAAACCTCACCTGTCTCCTATTCTTGTCCAGTCATTTCTGCTCCTGAACTGTTCATCCCTTGTGCAAGCACAAACATTTGTGCAGCTGCAAGGTGAAACAACTCATTCAGCTGAAAACCAACTCAAAAAATCCCACTTCACTTTTGTTACAGCAGAATTGTTCTCCAATCCAGTTCAGCCTCAGTCTTCATTAGAGATACCCACCTGGCCTCCATCTAAAAGAGCATTCCCTCTAGCAATAAGATTTTATATATAAGAACACGTACTATCCAAAATAATTAATTCTGCCAATTAAATGATGAAGCCAAAAGGAATTGAGTTAATTTTTATCAATATGCTCCGTCAACGAGGAATGAGTCCGCAGCAAAAATTATGCAGTTAGAACTCCAGCACAGTGTCGAGGCGTGATGGAAAACCCCCTGGGCGACCGCACCAGTCCTCCTAACAGACTGCTCTCCCAGTAATGTTGCAGTATGCCTACAGTACAGGCGATTCCCCATTCCGTAGGTAAGACTGAAGGTAAGCTGTACAAAGCCAGGCCACACACTACTTAGGACAAGTCTGTGTGAATACCCTGAAAAAGGAATGTTTCAGCTATAGCATAAAGAGTTAAAAATATATTTAAACATTGTTTGTCGGTCTTAAAAAGAAGCATTCCTAAAATCTCTTTGCTAAGTCACCGTGACCAATGAGGAGGATTTCAGTGCTATGGCTATGAATCACTGAATCATTCATCCTCCTGCCATCCTCTTCAAACGAGCCTTCTGCAACCTATCCATCATCCACATATGCGGCTTCTTATCTGCTCTGAATTACAGTACTGCACTACAACATTTCTTCACTTTTGCATTTTTCTGTTCTTCACCAACTATTTCTTGTCTATTCTGCACCGATATTCTCTGCTCTGTTGATTTGGAAACATGACTCAACTGCCTCTAACCTTCTCTGCTTCCTCATTGATAACAGACGTAAGAAATTCAATGAGCAAAGGAGCTAAACACCATAACTATAGGTAAAAATGCTGTATATCTAGGATTTTGCATCATCTCATACACCAATGACTCTGTACTACTTTGAGTGCTTTATGCTTATTGCTGCCAAGGTAAAAAAAAAATATTTTTTTTTCTTTACAGTAGTCTAGAGCCACATCACATTCAGTTAAAATGTCAAGTATTTATACGAGTCAACATCATCTGCAAAATCAGTATGAAATCACATCAATTAGCTGGTATGTTCTTTTGGCAAATTAACTTTATCAAATCACCCTCATTTTTCCATTACACAGAAATCTTTTTTACCTGCGAAGTTGACATGCGAGAGGTATCTTGTCGGCCTGTTAAGTCAGATGACGAGATATTGACTGGGGCACCGCGATGCAATCTCATACTCACTTTCCTTTCTCGTTCCATACCAGATACGGGCCGAGGAGAGGTGTTGGCTGTGAGAAAAACTGCATTAGCTTCTCATAACGAGAAATGGGATTACAACACGGTCACTGGAAAAATTACACTCTCGCTGTTTGCATATAAAACTTCCACAGAGTCAAACAAGAAAAACCAAGGCCTTAGATTTCTGTGAATGTAAAACAAAGTAGCAATTGGCAGGTAATGAGTGTATACAATTACCTTCAATCTACTGAAAAGCAAGGGGGAGAAAAAACAAACAAAAACCCCAAACCCTGACCAGAGACAAATACCACTCAGGTATCCTAATTCTAATTTCGAATTTCCAATGACCAGGAACAAACTGCAAATTAGAGTAGTCTACAAGGTGCATCTATCCAGGTATTTGCTTACTTACCAGCATGTGAAGTTGGGGTAAGAGGAGTAGAAGGAGCTACATCTTGTGTTCCTCTCAGCCTGCCAGAAGCAGTGGAGGGTAATCCACGCACAGCTGGATTTCGCGTATGTCTCAATCTCTCCTCTCGTTCTCGCCTTTCACGTTCAGCATCTTCAGCTGCTCTGCTTGCACCCTATGGGTCAGGACTAGTGAACAACTTGGGGAATTATTGAGCTTACAACTATATATTTGGATAAAAATAGTGAAAATAAAGAACTGGACAGCCCGTGAATTGAAGTTTGCTAAGGCATTAATTATTTTGGTAAAATTTCTTAAGAACTGCCATAAATTTTGTTCATACAACTGCTGGGATAGTCTTCAAAATGCTAATGTACACACATACTATTACGGCAGCTGGACACCTCCTCAACAGTTGCAAATGACCTGTGCTGAAGATCAAGGTGTGAGAAAGTAATAATTCCGCAACCTAGCCTGGTGGCTGCTCTGAAGGAAGTATCTCAGAAGCCTTACACATTTAAAACCCTGTAACTTCAACTTAGTTGTCATTCAACCTCCATCTCATGGCTCCTGTACCTCCTGCCTTTCCTCATTTCCTGATCTTTTTTTCTAGACAATAGAGCTTCCAGGAGGAAAAAGGCAAGACAATCTTACAGTATCAGTTAAGATACTCAAAACTGTCAATGTAGTAAAAAAAAAAAAAAAAAATTACCAAAAAAAAGTTTTAGAAAGCTGTGTCAGCTACTCACAAATTTCAGCATGTTCCAGTCAAACACATAGTCATACGAGAACCCTTGTCGGTGGAAGAGGTTTCTGAATAATTGCCTTAGATAGGAATAGTCCGGTTTGTCATCAAAACGCAAAGAACGGCAGAAATTCAAGTATGTGGCAAATTCAGCTGTAATAAAAGAAAGCCTGTTTTTTTCCTTCAGCTTCACATTTGCTTTTTATAATTCTGAATCACAAAAAAACCCCATCCACCCCAAACCCAACAAATAGGGAATCTCCTGAACGTAAGAAAAAGCATAATGACCTAATACTAGAAATCTACTGAAGGCAACACTATAGCCCATCTATCAAGTCAACCCTGCAAAGGAAATTATTTGTCTATCACAGAGTAGCCAAAGATCTCATTTGTCAACAGCAGAGAGGACCCAATATGAGAGTTCTTTAACCAAAAGTTGGGGGCAGGAGGGGAGGACAGGTTTAAAACTACAGTTGAGCAAAGAGAAGAGATTTTTTTGACTTTCTTTGCTTTGAATATATTTAAACACAATTTCTTGCAGGACACAGAATAGCATCTCTTTGTCATTTAGTCACAAAGATTCATGTCTGCTACCTCACAAAAACTAGGAGACCCATATAAATTTCCCATGTAAGTCATGCTACAATTTTAGATTTGCAATAGTCTGAACACCTGTTTTTATATGGCACACAAAATATTAGTTACACAGCAAAAAAATGCATCGTTGTTAATTCAATGCGCCAGAGATAGCAGCAGTATCAAAATACCAGCTTTCGAGTTCAAGTCTTTCCAGCTGAAATAATATATTAATAATTTATGTTAAGAAAGAAATTCTAACAAACAGCACAAGAAAAGTTGATTAGTCTTCCCTGCCTGTCAACCCCAGAGAAAAAACATAGTTAATGAATGTAAAGGAACACGTATGAAGCAACATTTGAAACAGACTGAAGATACTAAGTTTTCATACAACCCTAACAAAAACTATAGTTCTCATTATTGTACCTAGCTGCCGAAGCCAAGAGCGTGGAAAGAATACAGAACTCTTCATGAAAGAAAGATCAACAATATTCTCTGATGGTGTCTAATGTTAACAAGCTTTAAAACAGATTTAAGTACCATTTTGCAGGGCTCAAAAATGCCTAGTTATTACTGTGGTGTAAATACCAAATTGAGAAACAGAACAGCTTTGAGGCATGATGCTAGGATATAGGAGGGTTTCTTATGCCTCTCACAGATGCTGACCATCAACAGGCCAAACTAGATGAACCTGGAATGACAATTCCCAAGTGAAACAACTGCAACAGGCAAGAGGTGCATCTGACTATATAAACCGATTCATTCAAGAAACAGTACCCACACATATGAAGAAACGGGTTTCTCAAAAAGCTATTTGTCTGTTAGAGTTATCCAGCCAGCACAGATGCATGCACACACAGTACAGCACAAATCAGATGTACCAAGCTACCCTTCGACTCAAGGGCACCGCAGTGATTGTTTACTAATAGTTAAGACAAGGGATAATTAGAAATGGTCTATGATCATAAAGATCCCAGTCTTGAAAGCACAGTATCTTTATCACGGACATGTCCAGTCATAGAGGGGTGGGGAGGAGGGGGGGGGGGGAAGGGGGGGGGGGGAGGGGAGGGGGGGGGGGGGGAAGGGAAGGGAAGGGAAGGG